>NC_089680.1:53444232-53760066 GCF_037042795.1 Molothrus aeneus | reverse complement strand
CTTTATAGTAAGGTAATACTGCAAAATACAGTTGTGGAGAATATGGGGATTAAAACAGATTAATTCAGTTTTGCACCAAAACTGAAGCGCTGAGTAGCTCATAAGGGCTCAGTTGATTATATTAAATATTTTAAACACATTTATGGGGATGATTTTAAATATGTAGAGAATAAAGTATCCAGTTCTGTAAAGGGCTAGACAGAATCAGCTACAAATTTGACACCAGGTTCAGACCATTTATGAATTCTGCAAAGAGCTCAAGCAGAAAAAGAGCTTACAGTAAAATTCAAATGCATTTAAAAGGAGTTTAAAAGCTAAGACATCCATACTGCATGGTGTTCATTTATTATATTGTAAAAACTACACTGCAGAATCTGGAGTTTCCAAAGCTTTGCAGGGAATTACTTCAGGAGTATTTGTGTTTGGCCATTGAAATGTAAAAAACATGGTGGGGGGAAAAAGATTTTTTTTATCATTGTTCTAGCAAATACCAGATTATCTCATAAAGAAGGTTTATTCCTATGAGTTTTCAGCTCTATTTCTGAGTGCAGAGGTATGGAGAGTGAGCGATTCTGTCACCTGCCTGATTCTATCCTCAAAATTATGAGAGACTCTTAGCTACTATATAAATGTGTTTGTTTGTTTGCTTTTAGGTTCAAAGAAGCATGGGAAGCTGGGTAGGAAGACTTGTAACTTAAAGGTGACTATTTGAACATTGTTTTGTTCCTAGCAAGGTTAATGAAACAGAAGAAACCAAAATAAAATCCTAAACCTTTCAAACACTCATGCCTGGTAGCTCACATTTTCCATTATTAAAGTGACTTAATTTAAAGTAACATTCTGGTGGGGCACCAACTTTTAGTTAACTATTTGAACAGTATCTATTGATCATTTCTGCAAGCAAACTGTTAAACAAAGAACAAGAGATCAGAAAATTTATAAACGGGAGTAAGTGGGAAAATGTCATGCTCTGAAAAGCAAATGTGAGCTATGTTGGATCAGTGAGTTGCGCTGCTGCATTATCTAAACCCTGCTCCCATGGTCAGGGATGAGGTTTGTGGCAGTGAAGAGACTCCACTGTATTTGAATCATGTGGTGCAAATAGTACCTAAGTATGTGCTTACAGAAATTGCAAGTTCCCTGCTGACTGCAGGTAGGCTTACTTGTATTTTTTCATTTAAACATGTCTAAATATTCTTCTGAATGGGTGTGATGTAAAGGTCAATTGTTTCAAGATTGTATTGGATTTTTTAAAAAATGCACTAGAGTAGTATGTCTGCAGAACTTATTTTACTTTCCTTCCAGATAATTCTTTCTAGTGTAAATCACTATGTTGTTCCATATGCCTAAAGACAACTTCAATTATTGTATTATTTTATACATTGTATTTTCACAACAACACATTTCGCAGCATACGAAAGCAATACAGTGAAAACCCATGATTCCATAATGGCATTTTCTTGAATACCACGTTTGGCATTCTATTACAGTATGGCAAATGTAAAACCAATGTGAACACAAAATACATTCTAGGTTTGGACTAAACAGAATTCAGTTCCTGTCTGGACTTCCCAAATACTGAGTGAGTTTCAATTCATGTATCAGCAGAACTGTACATTTAGGTCTATTATGCATACAATATGTGTTTGCACACAGTAATCTGAAGCAGTAAGTGTAATTCAATTATCTTTAAATGTAGTGATTATGTGCCTGCCATTTCAGAATTTCTGAAGCACTTGGCATCTCTGTTTTGTAGTCTGGTAAAAAAATACAAGCTTTTGGTTTTTAATTTTTTTTTTCCAACCCTGAACATGTTGGAAATCATATTTAAAAATTGTGCCTAGTTCTGATTCTTTTTCAGTGTAGAATTAAATTTTATATGTTCATAGAGTTAAACCTTTCAGAAAGACTTTGGGTCCTTTATAGACCAACTTATAGCCCCTAAATATGATAATTTTAGATACAATTTGATTTTCTTCCCATGAAAGAAACTTGAATTGGGAATAATATAATAATTACAGCACATTACATACTTGAAACTTACAAGAAATTATGTGTATACCTTTTACTTTTGGTAACATCATCTCTCCTTTAAATTAAAATTTATTTTTTGTATTGTGCCATTGCATTATGTGATGCTGTCTTATAGCTGAAAAAACGATGTGATTTCAAACAAATAAGTGAATGTCCAATATTAAGTCCTTATTGCTTTTAAGAGTAATTAAGTTGCTCTCATTTTTTAGAAATTACAATTAGAATGCTATTCTGTTCCTTGCAAGTCCTTCCTGTGGATAAGATTCTAGAAAATATAATCTGGGACTCCATGAAATTTTTTTTTTCTTCCTAGATTTTGGAAGTTTCGACATCATCAAGTCAATCTGAAAAGCCCATAAATCCACCCTATAGATGTAGAGTATGCTGAAGGGGTCCTGTGTTGTAATAAAAATAATAATGACACTGTAATTAGAAAGATCAACAGTTTGCTTGCATTTTTTAAACTTCATTGAATTGCCTCTTTTTTACTGTAAAGGACCAATTAAGTCATGCATGTAGCTGTATTCTTGTGATATCAAATGTAAAGATTACATTGTGTTTAAATGAAAATAACAGGCACACATTTAAAAAGAAGATGAAGAAATGTAAATATATTTGATTAATAAAACATTTCTATTACTGTACCCCAAGCCTTTGTTTTATGTTAATATTACTTATGAAATTTTGTCTGTGCTCTGCAGAAAATTAAATATGCTAGAGTGATTGTGCATTGAAGGTAGCCTCAAATAATCAGCATCCCTTGCTGAGGTTGTCATTATCAGCTTCCAAAAAGTGTTGGCAGCTTGGAAGTTGCAAACTCTTGCAGTCAGAAGAGAGTGAGATCAAGTTTAGGTCTCTTGGTCACTGAGTCTTACAACTCCTGTGGATGTATTGCTGAGAAAATGCCACAGTTATGCTCAAGCAATTTCTCAAATGTATTTTGGAATACTTTTCTATAGATTATGATGTAAATCATGACATACAATAACTAGGTTTTTCTATTTTGCCTACTCTAGTGCTGGGCTTTTTTGTGGCTGAGTAATTTTCTTTTACCTGAATCCTGATTAAAAGGATCACCATCTAGTGGACTAAGACAGAATTTCAAAATTCCAGTTGATGAGGACTTGGAACTCGTTCATCAGAAGTCATTCTAAAACCATAGCTAAAAGCAGTAACCATGCTCCACTGCAAAGGACCTTCAGTGCCTTTTTCAGGATTATTTCACTGCCATTGTGTGTGTCAAAGAGCAGTGATTAGTTTGCTAAGTTACCCCTTGTTCCACTTGAAAAAGTATCACTTGAGTATGCAAAAAATATGTCAGTTTCTGTCATTTTTCATGTTGTATGACCTTTTACGTAAGCACAAGAACCACCATGGTAGAATCATTGTGCAAAAACTACTGTATTTGAGAAAATACTCAGGTAAATCTGCCAGCAGACTGCCTGCTGATTTGCAAGTAGCAGGGACAGTCAATCATTCAAGGCAAGTTTCTATACATCCGAGGAAAGTTCCTTCTAACAAGAATTGCATTGAGTCATACAATATATGAAATTATATCACCAAACCCGCATAATCTGTCATGAGCTAATGAGACACAAATGTCTAATGGGGGTGGCGGGTGGAGGAGTCCTTTGGCTGGTGGCCCAGTCTATGATATAGAAAAGTCCTGGGGTCCACCACCTCGAAACTCTTTGGGTGCATGATTTAGAAGGGGTGAGACTCAGGTCTGCTAATATTTTTCTTCTAACTCATTTACTGAACTTTTTTAGTGGCACTGAGGACCAGCAGTGTGCTGCTTGCCTAATTTGCCTCTGAATGTGTTCACTGAGATCTGGGGAAGAATCAATCTGATATTAAAGTACAAAAGACCAGGAAAGCTAGATAACATCAGTTTTAATGTTTTGTTTTTGTTGGTTTTTTATCCAAATAAAGTGGACACTTGCTCTCAAGTCAACAAGACACCAGCAGTAATCAAGTCACTGCATACACTGCTTAGGCAGCCTCCTTGGCATGAAAAAAGCATCTGCCAATTAAAACAAGTCCACTGACTTAACACCACAAACCCAAGCTACACTTGAACTGATGACACACAGATGTTGAAGCTGCACTCTGACCTCCGTGTACTGAGTGTCAGTTTCCCTGTCCTCAGACTTACTTCTTTTCATACTTGCTAAAATCAGTCAACAAGACATTTTGAGAGAGACTTGGCCAGCCTCATGTTCCATGGTTGCAGGGGATCTGACAGCCTTTTGGACTAACTAATATAATGCAGGGTGCTTAATACACCCAGATGCCTGGTGAAAATAGATGCCAACAATTGTACAGCAATAATTAGGTCCCTAAAAACTAGATGTGCCAAAAGCCAGTACATCAGATGGGGGACTTATTTTTCTTCTTAGTATTTCCTGGTGGCGACCCTGAGGACAATCAGCTAGTCAAGGGACCAGCTAGTCAAGGGACAACCTTTGCTCCTTTGTAGCTGCTTTGCTCCGAATCTGAATCACTTATATAGGTGTAAAATAAGAACCACAGATATCTGAACATAGCCACAGGTGATTTCATATTCATGTAAGTAAGGACATCAGAAAACTAATGGTGTAGAAGACCTGGATAACCAAACAGGGTTGGAACTGGTCCAAGGACATAGGAAGGGAGGAGCATACAGTCTGTCACAAAAGGAATCAGAATCTTCCCACTCAGTGTGTCTCATCTTAGAACAAGTATTGACAAACCTTAATTTTTTCAAAAAAAAAAATTTTATTAGAGATAACATAACTTTATAGACATCCACTCTCTTGGAAAAGAGTATTAGTGAAGCCTGGGCCATCCATTTGAGCTGTAGTTATATCATTACCTTTCTCCCCATTGTTGTCTTCTCCACCAACCACAGCAGATGAATGATACCAATATTTCTCCATGGATTTAAACTTTTTCCAGTCTTTAGTCTTCTCCCCCCTCCCATCTTGCCTGTTATAAATTTCATCTACTATACTTCTATTTTTCTTTTCCCCTCTGACATTCCTGTATTCAATCATTCTTCTCATCTCTAGAGTTTCTCCAAATAAGTTTGCAAATGACCAGGGGAGGAACTTGTATTTGTTTATATTGGCACAACAAGTCACAGAAATACATTTTTTTTATAATCTTAGCCTCAATAGAATGAGTCAAACTATAATAGTCATGCAGAGTTTTCAACCTGGAATTTATTTTTTTTTAGGAAGCCAAGAACATTTTAGCCTAAAGCACACACTACAGAGATCAAATAATTCTTCTGGAAGCTATTTAGCTTTTTTTCTTTTTTATTAGCCTTATAACAGGACAATTGTTTTCTGTATTTCCCATGGTATAAAAGTAATTATATACACAGTAAATAAAAATTTTCATGAGAAAAATATTTTCTATCAAGCAAAAAAAGAGCACAAATGCAAACACTGAACCATATTTGTAATGCCTGTGTGTTTCTTTGGGTCTCTCTTAATTTTCTCTTTTTTTTTTCTTTAAAATATATAAAGCCAGTTTCTTCTACTTACGCATAAAATCCTCAAGAATGGGGATAAGGTATTGCTGTAATAGTAATTGCACCACTTCTTTCTGCACAAAGAGGTTCTCCAGTAGTGTCTGATCAGTCTGTGATAACAACACCATGTAACTCCCATCTCAGTTTTTGGAACAGCTTATGTGACAAAGATATATGTTCCATGACCGTAGGCAGACACAGCTGAAAACAGTATCTGACTATTAACATCGGTTGAGCTTGTTTTTATTTAAAAGCTAAAGATAGGTCAATGTTTGCGCTCATCTTTTTTGGGAGGTAAACAGATCTCGGGCATTTAAGCCCTGAAGGAAGTTTAGAACCATATTGTGTCAGCCCTCCATCTTCCTAGTTTTGCTTTGCTCTGTGTCAATAGTAGAGCTCCTAGAGAAAGATCTTCCTTCAAGCACACATTATCAGTAAAAATTTTTTAAGCTGTTTTTAATTTTTTTCTCTCAGAGTTTGCTCTCTAGAGAAGTAAAGAGTTTGCTTGAAGTGAAAAAAGAGCAAGAGTAAAGAAAGAAGTAAAGAGTTTGCTTGAAAAATAAAAAAAAAAAGAGAGGAAAAAAAGAAGAGAGAAATATCTTCTATAAATTTTAGGGGAAAATAATTTTAAATATCTCTATAAAATGGGCTGATTTGTGCAAGACTCCTCTCTTCAAGAGCTCATTTTCATCTAAAAATATTTCAAGAGATGTTTCCTGCTTAGATCTAATTAATGAAGGAAAAAATTATGAACATTTTTGTACTATAGATCATGACACTCTGTAGAGTTTAATGGCTGGTTCTTCTCTGCAAGCATTTGAGTAACATTGTTGATTTTAAAATCATTGCTTTACTATTTACCATGGCTGGAAAAATAATTTTTCTCTATCAGTCTTGCATGGTCATATAACCTTAATTCACCCCAAGTCCTAATGGAGGGAATGCATTGTGCACATGATATGTATTAGCAAGTTATACTGTAGATTATGGAAGAATTTTAAGCCAAGTGTGGCTTTTCTCTTCCCTCTCCTTTGTTTGCTGTTACCTTTCTGGCTTAGGATTTTCCTGTGTTAAATAAGACTGCTGGTTAGCTCCCTTTCTGCCAACAGCCTAAGCACAAGGGCTCTTTGCCCATAAAATCCCATGGCAGTCCCATGGATACCTCAGTAAGTAGCATGCTTCTAGATTGTCTTCAGATGTAAAAATTCCCAGATCTGCTTCCACCCCAGCAAAAAGCAGTACAGCTTCCTTTATATTATTGGCTTGTTATCTAAAACAATCCTGTGGTAATGATCCAGATGTGTGGTTCGGTTTTACTTTGTTTTTTGTTGTGATGTTTGCCATCATGGAAATCACACAATTCAGAACTTGCAGAAAAGAAAGGGAATCTGCATCAATCTCAATTTCTTTGTGCCTCAATTTGGTTTGTAGCCCTCTCACATTTGATTGTGTCATTAACAGCACAAGTAAAATCACAGAAACCAGTACAGATTACCAGGTTGAATTAGGAGATAAACCTGAATAAAACAGCACAGCAAATATATGTTGATATAGTAAAGACATTAAAAATTATCTTTCATTTCTATTACAGCAAATCTGAGGTGTGACTACACTGGATTTTTCTTCCTAATTCCTGCAGTTTTTACATGTGTAGTAAATTAATTGTCAAAGTACCCTGAGTGATGGCTTCATGTAAATTTTTTCTGGAGGGAGGGGAGCTGTTTTTCACAAAATGTTCAACCTATTCAACCTACTTAGTGAGGCTGAGATGATGCAATCTATCCTCAAATCTGTCACAACCATAGCTGTAGTCATTTAAAATAACCAATCCAATCATCCAGCTCTTGATTGTTTGATGTTCTTTCTGGCTTTACACTTTTGATTAAGAGGCTCAGCAAAGAGGTGAAGTTGCAGAATAGCAAAGGGTTCCTTGACCTAAAGAACTTGAAGTCAGCAGGTCACTTATAGTGACTGTGATTTATTGAACAATAAACACAGCCTCGCCAAATCTCTTTTCTTTCCTCACTGATCTATTTTTGTGGGCAACATATTCTTGTTCAGAGCACACATGCAGTGAACTTTCAGAAAAATTATTCAGCTTCAATTTAAAATAAAATGTACCTGTGATTCTGCCTAACTATAATCACGTATTTTAATAGATTCATCATCAGAATTAAATAAACTAATAATAATAGTCCATGCTACTGAAGAATGCAATTATTCTGTACTAAAACAAAGAAAAACACCAGATCTCATTACGTTAAAAATAAAACTTCAACAACAAATCTGCTCTAGAGAGAATAATGTTAAATTTTGGTCAGAGAATAAAGAACATTTTTTCTTGCATATATTTTTTGTTTAGGTCTTGTGCCTAGTACAAAACCAGGGATTTGCAATGAGAGAAGAGAAACATGCCTTTTGAAGCTAAAATATCTTGTGGGGTTTTTTTGTGGAGGGCATTAAAAAGAAAATAAAGGAAAGGAGGGAGAAAAGCAACACAAAAAAGTCCTAATTGCATGCATCGTTTAATTTGTAACAATTTTAAGAGATAGTTTAAGCTAATCACACATAACTGAAGATCTAGGCCTGATTTAAGCCATGATTGTTTTATTCTTTTTTGCCTATCATGTTTTTCTTAGTAGGTGTCTCTAGTAGTCAGTAAGTAGTCAGTAAGTAATCTTACTCATCTGTGTAACTCATGGATGTCATACTCTCTTCCTTTTATGTATACAGGTACACATGCAGGCATTCACACTCATTCTCCCTTTCTCTAATCTTTATTACTTCTTTCTTCTTTAAAGATTCAGACTTTTTAGAAGTGAACAGAAAATGCAAAGGTAAGGGAATAAAGAGATAAAGTTGATAACTTGTAAAAACAAGAAAGAAAATTTCTACTAGGAAATCTTACTGCCTAACTTTAATAACCTTAACCAGAACATGTATATGTCACATATAAAATTTTCATCAAATTTACTTTTGAAATAAGTGTTTAATTTGTTTCTGGCTTCACAAAACTGCATTTTGCCAGGCATTAAACCAAGGTAATCTTCCATACGATAGGTCATCTGACTGTTCTTACACACGGTAGTACTTGGGACTTTTTGACAATCTTTACCCTGCATTTAAAACTAAATGCACCATAAAGAAATGAAAAATAAGCTTATTTTAAGCAAAGCCTTTCCAGATGAGATGGATGACTGCTATTCTGCTCCAAGAGATTTCATCCAGCATATCCTGCCTTGGAGAGGGTGATTGCGCCCTCATTGCTCAGCTGCCCCACTCTGGGGTCTATGCGAGCCCTGTGCAACTTCAGATCTCTAATAGGGTGAAAACCTGAATGTGAAACTTGCAGAGCAATTAAAAGCCCAAGAAGATGAAGACCACATTTTGTATTCCATTACTGACTTAACCATGATCAAAAAGGATGTATATATAAAAAGATAAACAAAGAATGTCTTTAAATATCAATTGTCTAATAAAGACAATCATGTTTTCAGCAAGGAACTTCAGGGTTAGAAGCTCAAGCTTTGTGTTTATTTGTTTACTTGCAATGGAGTTTTAAATGAGTACAGCCTGATGTCGAAAGCCAGTAACCCAGGGGCTGGCACCACATTTTGTCCAGGGGCTTTTTTTTAATGTGCCCACACATGTCACTGCAGATCTGCAGTGCCTGAGAGGAAAGGTACCCAACACTGTGCTGGGACCATTTATGTGACATAATTTATGTTTTTAACGCTCTTCCATGGTACCCCTGTGTTTCCAAATGCTTAAAGCTACTAGAAGTAAATGATTTCTTTCCACTACAGCTCAAAGCGCCAGAAGGCAGGAGAAATTTAAACACAACTAAGATCAACATTGTGAGTTTACTTGGCTTCCACATCTAGCAACACAGTCATAAATTTCTTAGGCTTTTTATTTGAGAATTTAAAAGGTCTTTTAGATTCAGCAAGTTTTCTGTAACAAGGTTTCTCTATATGGCTTGTAATGTTGGAAATCCCAAGACTTGCACTGGCATTGTATTTGATCAGAGGGGTCACTATGTGGCCAACTACTTTCCCATTCAAGCGCTGCAATGGTGGCAACATCAAAATATCGAAAGCAACAAGGAATGGTGTCATTTCAGTTCCCAATCTGCTTCTTTCAGGTATTGTTCATGCTTAGTAGAAATAGCTTCTTTGTTTAAACATCAGAATTTTTGTCCTTGGAACTACTTTCATATGGTGCCCCTGTTGGGTACAGACATATCTAAGAGCCTTATGACTGACTTTGCAGTACTTAAAAACCCAGAGTACTCTAGAACAGGGACACTGTCATTGACAGGAAATAAGTGGGCATCATTTTTGGTAGGGTCTCTTGATGTGACGAGGATTATGAAAGATTCACGTCACATTGATGGTGGCAAACACTGACTTGTATCTGTCTGTGTCAGTGAAGCACACAGCCATCCAAACACTAATGGTTACTTTGCAGTCACTGAACTGCAAATCAATGCAAGCTCTATTGCTGCACATCATATAACCAGAGATGCTGTTTTGTGGTGTCTGTGGTAACAGGCAGCTTTTGGATGGCCAGTAACACTGGTTTAATTCTATCAAAGAGCCCTTTATTATTGTAAGTCCATGCAAGCTCCTTTACCCCCAGTTAGACTACGTTTTCCTCCTTAAAAAAGATTCTGTTGTTGAAGTCAGTGAAGTGTTTCTCCCAATTTGTGTGTTAAGCAATATGGAAAGTATTTCTCAAAGGGTCCACTATTGTTTGCTGTGAGTGACTTAGCCTCCTAAGGAAAGGCAATGCCAGGTTTTTGGGCAGCATGAAGATTGCCTCAGCAGTACTGTCAAAAAATGACAGTAATGATTCTTCCCTCCTGCCCTGGAAAAGGGGAAAGATATTCCAAATATAGATCAACCTTATGCCACTGAAAGTTTATAACTGCCTTAGATAATGTTATCTCAATTTCTGCTGGTCTACTGCTGTAAAGATCACAGTTCTAGAGCTACTAGATCAGCATTACCTTGTTACCTAAGAAATAGAGAAGTTTTTAAAAATTCCTGAAATCCTTTGTACACTCCCTTTCCTCAGCCCCCTGCTCATTTACTGAGGTACAAGAAAACTGAGCCTTGGAGCTATTTTTTGTGATCACATCCCCAGGCTTCCTAAGGCCCAATGTGCAATGAAAAGGTTCAAACAACAGATACAGGAAAGCACAAAGATCATCCACCAGCATCCATTAATTTTGTTCACCCCAATGGCATTGACTTCACTCTCGGCTTCATGAGTCATCATTTATGATCTCAGTAATTTACTGCACTGGGCATCAGATATACCACAAAATCAATGAAAATGAAGGCAAATTCAGAACTAAGATCAGGACCTGTAAGTCACTAATGTTCAAAAATGATGGAGTGAGAATTATTGCATGGATTCCTATCGGCCTCAACTGTCCATGGTATAACTTGCCTGAGTGCAGCAATGCACAGATTCTTTATTGTACAAGAATCAAGCTGCAGTCACTGCTGAACCACCTGGCCTCCTTAGCACTTAAAGATGTACTGCAAATCAATTATGAAAATAGAGTTTAGTCCATATTTATGGGCTGAATGTCCCTA
The DNA here is from genome assembly GCF_037042795.1 of Molothrus aeneus. Classification (NCBI taxonomy): domain Eukaryota; kingdom Metazoa; phylum Chordata; class Aves; order Passeriformes; family Icteridae; genus Molothrus; species Molothrus aeneus. Next base: position 53,748,909 of record NC_089680.1, on the reverse strand, counting down.
CTAGCCAGGCTCTAGGGGACATTCAGAACAGAAATACATTTCAGCTGCTCCTTTAAATAATTAGTTTTCCTCTGTGAAATCCTCTTGATAATGCTTGGTTCCCAGCAGATATGTCTGAATTCATCATCCTGTGGTACTGCAAGTACAACGAATTGCAGGGTAATACTGGTGACACTTAAATGTCTTCTATTCATGAAAAGTGTGACCAGAAAACAAAATTTCATTGTGCAAAGAAGGCACACACTATCTCTATTGGATAATTTTACTTGTCATTCCATAAGGCTATTCTCAAAAGACCTCATTCACTGCTTATATTTCTTTTTCAGATAGACTTAGCAGAATAAAGAAGATGTTCTTCATAAATATTATGTTAGAATAATTTGCAAATATTTTTTAGAGCAAAGAAGTGATCAAATTAGGCAAGTTTTGGATATGGTATAAGAAATGGAAATTCACCAGCCATGAGGCCAAGGAACAGTATAGCTGCATCACTACAGTAGTGTTTGTCCTTGCCAGGAAAGCTGTTCCCAAATAACCCTACTCCTTAATGAGGTTACTTAGGATGACAGAAGCAAAGGAATTATTTGAGAAGATATTTCCTAGAATTTTACAGTTTCTTCTGCTGCCGGAACAGAACAGAGCATGTTCAAATGCTATCCACAGTACGAAAGACTGGTCAGTCACTCTCTCCTCCTAATGCTAAGACCCACCTGGGGACCTCCTCATAGAACAGAACTTGCCAGGAAAGAGGGCAAGGGGATCATGGTGAATCAGGTGCAGGACAGATGCTTGTTTCAGAAAGAAAGAAAGAAATGGGAAACAGATTAAGAAATAGAAATGGAAACAGCTTAAAGAACACCTTTGAAAGGTGTAGGCAGTGGGTTGGAAGAAAGCTCTTCCATAGGTGGAAAGAGTGTACTGTTAGGAAATAATTTAAAAGATAATATGATGAAAGAAAACGTCTTAAAATCCAGTTCAAAGCCTTATTTAACTTAATAAAGCTTAAAATAGTCCTTCAGGTTGTGTCAGGGAGAGGTGCACTGCATGGCACATGCCACAGTTTTACCTCCATTTTTGATCTGGATCAGGGATGTGGCTGGAGTGTGCAGAGGCAGAAAACCCAAAAGAGGGGGCTGAAGTAGGGAAAAAGGGTCCAAAACTTCCTGGACCCCACTGCATTTCAGAGTCAGATGGGACATCTCTCATGGGAATGGGGCCCTGTTAAAACATCTCCCAGGTTATATTGAGCCTCATCATTGGAAGGGCTTTGTTGATTCTTCCCCTGCAACGACAGTATATTAAGGAAAACAAATTTTAAATCGAAAGCAACATAAGCACAGTACTTTAGGAAACAAACTCTTTTCTCTTTAATAATTTGGATGCCAGATCTGTTACAGAAACTAATTAGATCCTTAAACCTGTTGTATTCTAAATAAAATTTTAAAAAAATTAGAAAATAGGAAAAAACTGAAAAGCAAGTCCAGAGTCAGTTATCAAAGGACATAGGACAGAAGGAACTGTCAGCTGTCAATTTCCCTTGCAGTTCCTCTTTCATGAGCAGGGTAAATCCCACTGACTTCATTGAGATTTTATGCTCTCAGGGTTATGCTGCTGCACTCATTTGTCTATAAGACAATAACATTTCCTGACTCAGGGCCTTCAGTCCATCTTATTGAAAGCCATTCACATGATTCACAAAGTCATTATGATAACCCCAACAGCAAAATTAGGTTGGTTCATAATGCCACAGAACTCTAAGGGATGCTTCGTTTTATATCCTGTGCCCTAACTGTAAGATCTCTGTCCAATATTTTGAGATTATTAGAGGATTTTCATAAGGGAAAACAGATATTGGCAAAATCACAGTGAGAATTAACCTTTTGCCTTCATTGAAGGCTACTTTTCATAGGAATTAGCTTGCTGCAGAAACAAAGAAAAAATAGAAAAAAGTACTCCTTGAATATTTTTCTTCCAAGTTCTGTTTAAAAAAAAAAAAACATAAAAGGGAATGGAAACAAATTATAATCAATATGTTTCATTTTGTACTGCAGAAAGGAAAATGACTGTTAAGAGCCTATGCATAACCTTAAGCAATACCAGATGTGGTACAGAGAGAAGTATTAACTACTACTCCCAGTTTGGGGTTTCTTTCAAGACAGTTAAGAACAGGTAAATTTGATGGGTGAAAGTGTTATGCCAGAAGGAGCCAGTTAATGAAGCAGAGTCAGACCTGTCAAAAAGCAAATACAATATGGGGCTCATGCAATTTGTAAAGCATTATGTTAAACCTTGGACTGGCAATTTGAAACAAGATAAAAGTAGAGGTTATTTTTCTCAGTTTTAATCCAGCAATAGGGAAGTTTAATACAATGCTGTGAGGATATGATATAATCACCTTCTCAGCCCCAATCAGACCAGCAGTGTTCTGTTCTGTTCTGTGACCCATCCATTTGCCAGGAATGATCCAGAGGGCTGAGCCTATAAATTCCACATGGTGTGAAAAAGGGCCAGAAAAAATGCAATGTAACCAGGCTCCCTAAAGTATTTTTACCACCTACAGCCCCCTTTTCTGGGTAAGCACTGTGGGAGCTTTCCTGAAGTGCATTCCCATGTGACCTAGAAGCAATCAAGACAGAAAGATCTACAGGCATTTTGAAGGTTCTTTTAATTGTTTTGGTTCTTTGGGGGTTTTTCTTCCCCCTACCCCCCCCCCCCCTACTTTATGGGAGGTGAAAGATGTTGCTGTGTTAAAGTTGTAATTGTGGTTTGGACACTGCTCATGTGTGATTCAATATTCTGAAGGACTGGAGAGTGCTACTACAGTGCAAATACTAAATTACAGCCTCTACTGTGATGCATTATTCACATGTCATGCAGTGAATAGTCCTTCATTCTCACCCAGGTGGAAATCAGCTCAGACAGTGGTTAACAGATTCTTCAGATCTGTCTGAAGCATGGGTTATCACAAAAATAAACAGCCATGAAAATCTTCTCCCATACCAAGGCATAGAGAGAGTTTCTAGACAACTGCATAAATTCTAGTGTGTATTCATCCAGACAAAATAAAACAGCAAAAACCAAAAATAAAAATCCAAACCAAGCCCTTCTCTTAAATAGCAGACTTCTCTGGACAAACTTTCCCCTTTTCACTAGTTCTAGATTGTGTTATGAAGTCTACAAAAACAGACTCTAGGGAACGATCCTTCACAGACAGTCAGCCAAACTAAATGAGGAAAGGTTTTTGCCAGCTGTAATTTTTCTGATCTGTGATCTGTGCAGTATATTCTAAAAAGCCAAAAATATCCACATACTCTCAGAGGATAGGTCAGATCTAGATGGAAGGCCAAGAAAACTCCAAAAATTCCAACTTCAGAGCTAGCCAAAATAGGGGCGTTCAAGTTTACTAGATCTCCAGTTTTAACATTCAATTTCTTCAAAACCCCTGTCTGTAGCCGTCTCATCTTTTCTTCTCTCCCATCCTGAGTGAAACACTGCAGCTCCCACTGCTTTTAACAAATGGCAACCAAAATCAGGAAAACCTCTAACAGTGGCTGGGCATAGAAAGGGATTCAAAACTGCACAATAATGCAAAAATAGAGTAACTCAAATATGGCTAGAGAACAGCTTGTAAAACTTGCTAAATGACCTTCTGTAGGACAGCAGTCAGTGAGCACTTCTGTTCCACTCCCAGGGCTTTACTCACCCTTACTGGTGGTACAGCCTCAGAGACCTGCACCAACTGTGGACTTGGCTGTACATGCAAAGTCTTTTAAAGGCTCCTCTCATTTTTCCTCTGTAATTTAAAAAATGCACCCCAGTGCATTTTAATACTGTTGCAGTAGGTCAGCAGCCCAGCAAAACACACAGAATCCCACTAAATATAATGAATGGGAGTCATCATTCCCTTCATATATATTTGTGACAGGCCTGTATTTGTGTGGTCCTGCTTCTAGTCAGAGGAAAGTACTAAATAATTCCTGTGTATTCACATAACTTCACCACTGCCAGAGCTTGTTTACCCACTGACCACTCCCAGCATGTTTCGTAGGTTATATTTCTTTCAAAAGGTTCATTTCCTATCTTTTACCTCATGTCTACATTTGAGAAGTGATTATTCTAAATCATGTCACTGAAGTTGTTATCATCCTCCCAAATTTTATTTAAAAAATTTTGGAGGTCTTTATACAGGAAATCGTATCTACATGATATTCAAGATATTCAGCCTGAATCCTGTGGTCCTCATTCAATCTTTATCCTGGCACAGCTTTTACTGAGGTCAATGGGCTTATAGCCTGAATAAAGACTAAAAGCTGTGAGATGGGGCCCACTGGGCAAAATTACTAGAGATGGACAAATTAGTTTGGATAGACTAGCATTGAAACAAAATATATGTTCAAATTCTAGACTGAGCTGAAGCCAGTCCTTTGCATTTAGCTGTGTGTATAACTTTTGTGAATATTCATATTCACAGCTTGGGTGCCTACATCCTGGCCTCCAGAATGTGTGAATTGCTACAGCCATCCTTTCTTCCCACCATGGAGGCCCCATCGCAGGAGAAGGCTTCCTCCCCACAGGAGTTCAGCTCAGTAGACAGGCAGCTCCAGGGCATGAACAAGGCAGCCCTTACTGCAGGGTTTTGGGTTGGTCTTCTCCCTGCAAAAATGTTGTTTTAGAGAGCCTTAAAAAAACCAGCTGTCTGGATTCCTACTAAAGAGTGACTGAAGTACACCTCTCTTAACATGGCTGCTGTGCTTGCTTCTCTTCCACATTCACACAGTTCTGCCACACCCCTAGAGATTCCAAGGCTGTCTTGGGAGGTCTCTTCATGCCTCTGCAGCTTGCAGCCTGAAGCAGGGAATTTGCTTTCTTCCAGGCCAGGGCACGGGAGGGAGCTCTTCCCTCCACAGCCAGGGCACAGAAGAGTCAGAAGAGCCTTGTTGAAGCACCACCAGGTTGTGCCAGTGTCAGGTGTCAAGAGATTTTTACTGGCTAAAGCAGCATGCACACACTGCTTTGTTGTCATTTGTTGTCATTTGTCTGTTGAAGAGGACATGTCTCTGCCTGCACACACTTGTCTTAACTTAGGATGGAGGGTTGAACCCTAAAGCCTTTATTCACGTACTCACCTTTGCACCCAGGAGTGGAGGTGAGACTACAAAATTCTTCTACTGCTGGTAGGACCTCCAAGACAGCCAGATCTCTTCACAAAAAACTAGGAAATTCAGATGGAGTCTGGTTGCTGTGAAAAGTCTATTTTGTGACCAAAATGTTTGGACAGGGTATAGGAAAACATCAGACCTGTGAATATGTTGAAAATCAGTACACACCATGGCCTGACTTTTGCCATTTTACTAAACGTTACACTACTCCATCTGTGGACTCTGTGGACAAAAATAGCCAGGGTTAATTTTCATGCTCTCTTGTTGGTGTGAAAGAGCATCAGATCATTTATGTAATTTCTAGTTGGAAAACTTTCTTTAAAAGTCTGATTTTGTGCTTGAGTGACTGGAAAACATTAATTAGTATTTTTGAAAATATTGGAGACAAGTACCATGGGTTGATTTTCAGATATTACAGAGATCTGGTGATAAAATTTAAAAATAAATAATGAAGCATCTCCTCCAGATTATTTAAACTGCAAAGGCAAAGGTACCTGCTATATATTTACACTGTCAGCCACCTAGGCATTACAGTGGATTTTTAATGTGTTTCATCAAAACACTTAAAGGCACTTTTTAAAATATATGACCCACTAAATAAAAAAAAAATAGGACGTAATCTTCAAGGCACACTGATTAATGCAAAATTGACATGAGCAAATGCAGCTTATGGCCATAGTCCAGGAAGCTCTCTTCATGCTAAAGAGTTTCATACAATAGTTTTCCATTTTCAAAATCACATCAATTTTTACTTACAACAGTTTGAAAACGGGTACAGCAACTTTCAATCAACTGTCCAGCAATAATTTAAAATCCCTTACTATTAAATTGCAAAAGTTTGAGTCATGGGAATAGGACAATGATGTAGAGAACTGATTTCCTGACTGTCACCAACCGAGGCCTGTCAACTGCTGTGCAGTATTGCCTGTACAGAGTAGAGATGGAGCAAACCAAATTATTCACTGTGGATAAGTTATGTGATTAATTTTTCTCTTTTCCTTCTTTTTTTTTCTGTGTTTCTGATTTCTTCAGATATTCTCATGACAGATAGACTAAAAGTATTTATGCTGTCAAAACTCATAGTAGGATTTGTGCTGAAATACCCATATGTCAACAAATGCTAAATGAGTATATTACAGCAATCAAATAATATGAGAGACCCTCTGCTTTACCTATGCAGCACCACCATGGGGAAAATAGCTGTAATTCTTTTCTATCATTATTTCCTGTAGTAATATTTGATTGTCAACAATTAAAAGCAGACACTCAACTGCTGGGTATAATGCAAGCAGGCATAAACACTGCCTTTCTCCCAAAAGAAAGACTTCAGTTTAAAAAAACCTTAACCACCATGCAAACACTGGGAAAACATAGCTAAATATTTCCTGAATACTGCCTTCATGCAATAAGAAAGCCACGATCAGGGTGCATGCACCCCGTGCCCAGTGCTGGGCCTTCAGGGCTGCCTATGAAAACACCAGCAGCTCTGCAGGCTGCAGCATGAGGCTCAGCCAGGGGTGACAACTGGACAACTGTCTTCTAATTTCCACCTGTGAAGGGAAAATTAACTGAAATGGAAAAACACAGCACCTACTCTGTGTATTGGCTGGAGTGTCTCGTGATGATACTGGCACAAGCACTTCACAGAAAGAATGTTTTTCTTGCAAAGACATTTAGAAGGTCATTTAGTGTGTGCATTCTCACAATGTTTTTTCAAGAAGCCTTAAAAATGGTAGAGGAGTTGGTATTGCCATATTTCTCCCCACCTAATCTCGTGTTCTTCCTCAGCTTTGGGTGATGCAGAGGACTGAAGATATCTGTCAGCTTCCAAGAGGTCATGGCTGCCTGGTGACCTCCTGGTAGAAATCAGAGATAGGCAACATGGAGGTGTTATTTGAGGCACCTCACCCATAAGTGGATCAAAAAGCATTAAAGGTCTTATGAAAGCACTCACCACAGAGAAAGAAAAGAAAAACAGGAAATGAAAAGAGAAGCAGAGAAAATAAAATTTCACGTGAAGTTTTCAGGGTTCCAGCATCAATATTCTTTTTATAAGACAAAAATGTTTGAGAGCTTTTTTTATGAAAAGGAAAGCCTGTTTTATTGACTGATGAAAGCTTTATGATAGCTCTATGATTTGGTCTATAATTTCTAAATTGTTCCTAAACTTTTCCCTTCAGAGAGTCTCTGATGGCAGCCTGGGAAACAGCCTCTAAGGCTAACAACATCCTTCTGAAAGATGGGTTGTGGTGTAAGCACAGCTGTGTCTTGCTCATTCAACCTGTACTGAACACATAACATAGGAAAAGATGTGGGCAGTGTGGTGCTCAGTGTGGCCTTGCCAAACAGAAATGATGTTCCTCTTGGTAAGTGTAATTGCTGCAAGGTTTGGTTTGCCAGCAATGTTTCCCATGCAAGAAAAGAGACTCACATTTTTCTCATGGTTTCTATGAGTGAAGAAAGATGGAAAAAGTTGAGGCCAGGGCAGGTGAACCCTTCTAAAATGAGGTTTGCAACGAGGCTTAAAAAATCATACAATCATAAAATATCCTGAGTTGACAGGGATCCATAAGGATCATCAAAATTGAGCTCCTGGCCCTGCATAGGACAACCCCAAGAATCACACACCATGTGACTGAGAATGTCGTCCGAATTCTTCTTGAGCTCTGTCAGGCTGATGCTGTGACCATTTCTATGGGGAGCCTGTTCCAGCGCCCACCACCCTCTGGGTGAAGAACTTTTCCCAATACCCAAACTAAACCTCCCCCGACACAGCTTCAGGCCATTCCCTCACATCCTGTCGCTGCCACCACAGAGCAGAGATCAGTGCCTGCGCCTCCTCTTCCCCTCACAAGGAAGCTGTAACTGCAGTGAGCTCTCCCCTCAGTCTCCTCTTCTCCAGCCTGAACAGACCAAGTGACCTCAGCCACTCCTCACACAGCTTCACCCCAAGGCCCTTCACCATCCTCATGGCCTCCTTTGGACACTCTCTAACTGTGTTGTGGTGCCCAAAACTGCACACAATGCTGAATGTGAGGCCACACCAGTGCAGAGCAAAACAATCACCTCTTTCAGGAATTTTTCATTAACTACCAGAATAATCTTCTCTGTAATTTTACCAGCCGCTAAAGTGAGTCTGACAGGCCTGTAGTCACCAGGGTCACCTCTCTTGCTCTTCTAGAAACAGCTAACATGCTCCATGACCAAAGCAACATCTATGCAGTTGGGAATAATCTGTTATCTTGTGAAATACAATCTGTGGCTATTTTTGAGAATGAAACTGGCTACTTTAAAACTGATGGAAGTATCTTATATGCAAGCAACATGTACATTGGGAGTGTAGCAGCCTACAGGGTTGCCCTGTGTGAGGATCAGGAGAGCTTTGAAACCCTAAGTCTGTAATGAAGAACTTGCCCTCAGTGGGTCAGGCTTTTCAAAAAATCATGCATAATCATATTATGCTCCACAATTATTCACAACTGCCTCTGGCAGTCACTGAAATAGACTGGAAGAACGATCTTGACTATGACAGCCCAAGTAGTGGGTAGGAACCAGGGGTCATTCCATCAAAACCCCTTTCTCAGCTGTGCTGGATCACAAGAACTGAACACTGGAGTTGCGACAAGAGCTACAAAGATCCTCTTTGCATAAAATGTGTTTAGACCCCCTCACTGTCCTGCTACATGAACAATTCTGAAAAAATGGCATGAGGCTTCTACATGGCTTCAGAAAATGAGAGGGGGAGAGAAGACAGAGATAGTATATATTTTTTCATTTTCCACTGATAAGTTTCCAGTCCATGGGAAACCATCAGGATATTATTTTGTGCATGTGTGTGTGGTGTGAGAATAAAGACATCTTTCTTCACAATGAAAATGCTTTTTTTTTTTTTTTGGTACTGGCACAGTAATAGATGTGTCCTCCAATTTACCCCAGTACTGTAATCTTTTCCTCTGGTGATTTGTGTGTTCTTCTGGGTTTTGAACTTATGAAAAACTGGTAACGTTGAGCATATTCTACTCATTATTTTATACAGGGAGGTTAATGAGCGTATGCAACATGATAACTATGGCAGAGGACCTTTGTGGGCAGTTGCCAGCTCAAACACCAGTTGATCCAGACCAAATAAAATTGTTCTTTAGCATCTTGAATTATATGATGCACTTAGGAAAAAAAAAATACCATTTCCCTTGCAGAAAGTAGTTTACAAAGGTTGTGAGATTTCCAGGAGCAACTGGGGACCCCTAGGGCATGGCTGATGCCTGGGTGCTGAAGCACAGCACAGATGAAGACTGAAAACTGCAGAGCAATAGAGTGTTTGGGTCCAAGGCTGCAGCCACAGAGGCTTCCTCCATCTCCACTGAGCAGGGAAGTGGTGGGCCTGTGCTGTGGAAAAAGGTCAGGGCTGTCTTTCTGCCTCCCTGCTGTGTATGCACAGCACTAGGCTCTGAGCACTGCTTTTGGCTCCTCTGAGTTCAGGGAGGAGAGCAGTTTTCAGCTAGTCAAGAGATTAGTTTTTTACCCCAAGGTCATTATTACCTTTCATCCAATAAACCAGTCTTCATTTCAATGTAGGACTACAAACAAGAATTAAAGACTCTTTGGTGCAGCTTGGTAAGTGCACAGGATGGTTCTTATGCTTAAGATAGCAGTCTTGAAGCTCTCTCTAAACGTGGCTTGGACTGCTGCTGAGACACCCTTATGTTCATTATTTCAATGGGGAAAAATGAGCTGGAAGTAGCTAAACTTATATAATGTTTTTCTTTCCTTCCCCTGCCCCCATTCTCTCCAAACCTTACATTCTTTTGTGTTGTTCAAGTTCCCCAGTGCTTTATATGAGGATTCAGAAGTCTGGTTCTCTGGAAACAATTGTTATGTCAGCTGACATTAACACAGCAAGCACTTTAACTATTTTTCCAACATATCCATCAAGTTCAATGGCCAAAACATTAATTCTCATTAAGCTTCAACAAAGTTTCTCATTTTCCTTTAATTCTGTCACCATACTGCCTCCATGCAAGACTGCTTTACAAATATATGCAGTCATTTAACTAAAAGAACTTATGAAAGCTTTTTTGAGTGACTTTATATAAGTCACTGAAAATAAAGCCCATATATTTGTGAGTGTTCTAGGCCATTTATGACACAAATTTGAGCCTCTCCTGTTCTAAGCTTTAAAAAAAGGCCTATATGTTTTAAATAAGCCAAAATAGTGAAACTATATATTGTTGTTACTAGCTTGGAAAGTAGGCATGCCCCTCCAGAATTATCAGAAAATATGAAGAAAAAATAAAGATTAACTCAGCTGCTGAAACATGGATCAAAACTTTCTTGTTGCTTGCAAGGGCAAGGACTACCCCTAAAGATTCATCAGCTGGCTTCAGAAGCCTTAGTTTTGGTTTTGTGCTTACTGGACAAAAGAAGACGTTGTTCAAGGATATTGAGCAAGGACATTGCTCATGAGAATACAAAAGATGCAGTGTTACTCTTTTTTTAGTCATTATTAAGCAGTTATAGATATGTATCTCCTAATAATGAAGATGGGCTACTCTAATGTTTCAGAGTTGTAACTGAGTTGGTCTAAGGCCATAACCTATATGAAACCTATCCACTAATAAATAATAGAAATCCACTATAAGATATCATAGTTTCACAGTGGGAAGAGGCTAAAAAAATACTAATAATATCTCAGCTATTAGTATAACAAATGATAAATGTTCCCATTTTAGAAATATAATGCAGTAAATGTATTAAGCAGTGTCTGTGTTTTCTTTTTAAATGAAGCATGCAGCCCCATCCCACTTACCAAACCACATTTTTACCTTCAAATATCACCCAAAAATGTGTGTAAGAACTATGGCTGGGGAAGTAAGATGCTGTTCTTGCCCCTAGAGAGAAGAATCACGACAGATTAACTCCCATGTCCTTTCTAGGTGTGCTGAAAATTTATAAAATAAATTCCCACCAACATTAAGAGAGGTTAGTATAGGCAATTGACCTTGTAAATCAAGAATAGCATAGGCCCTATAATGTATAATATTTTGAGGTATTTATCACCTTGCTGAGGCAGACAGGAATCGAGCATGTAAATCGTTGTAATGGTAACAGTAATTCTACATCCCAATGCCTGCACATCAGTGAGAGTTCCCCCAGGGCTGCAGGGAGGGTTTTCCCTCTGTACCCCTCACACTGCCCCAGCATGGCTCAGACTTAGGGCTGGTGGTCCATGGAGACCAACACAAACAGGACAAAGCTGTACACTGAATTGCATCCTCTTTCTCATTACTTCTGCAAGTGCATCTCTAATTCTCTATGCCTTTTGATCTGCTCACCAGTTTTCTCCAGATTTTTTCCCAGCTCTGCAGGATTTTCTTTCCTAAGGAGAAGGTATATTTAGGTTATTCTCAGTTCAATCCCATATCATGATAGAAAAATTACATGAGCCATGGCTGCATATATATTCAAAAAATTTCAAAACATTTGAAGTGGGATAAAATAAATAATCCTGAGGCAAATGATATCTTGAAGTCTCCAATTCTTCTAATATATTCCAGAAATGCACATTACTTTAAGAATACATTGCAACCTTCAGATAATTGTTAATGCATGTAAGTGTTTTGCAGGAAAAATGACATTTTGTGTTATCTGCAAAAAGCCCTTTTGAGTAAGAGTCCATATCTCCAGGTATTTCTTTTAAAGGGGAACAGTTTAATAAAAATAACAAAGCTAGAAACCAAGAACATTAACTTTCACTTTGCCTAGCTACATGCTAGTACTCTTGCTGTAATTATAACACAGAGGTCATTCCAAAGGAATTACCAGCCTTCAAATGATATGAGACAATTATTCTCCAGGGAGTCGGACAAATTCGTAAGACAAATACAGTTGAAATTTCAGACATCAATCTCTTTTTTAACATAGCATGGGAACAAGGGAGCTGTGAAATGTAATTTTACCCTAAGGCCCAACAAATGATCGCATTAAAATGATTTAAAAAAAAGACTTCACATCTATTATACCTCAGAAGTGAATGTAGTGTTAGATTTTTCTAAGGCTTCCTGTGAATAACAGAATTTAATAGAATCAGTAAAGAGCCCTTTACAGATGCCCGTGTTTCTGGCTGGTGGGGCTGTTGCAGGAGGCAGCCCCACATGCTGTGGCACGACGTGGGGAGCAGCGTGGTGCCACCAGCCTGCTCCCACTCCCCAGGCACGCTGGGCCCTGCCACACCACCTCCCTGCTGACACCTACTGCTTGGGGTAGCTCTGCACAAGAGCGGATCCCCCAGGTTAGCTCTTTTTGTCCTGCCCAAATGTTCCCCAAACACGAGGAAGCTGAGCTGGTCTCATGCACACCTGTGGCAAGAAGCTGTGCTGGGTGGGAGCCTCATTTCCCTGGTACTGACAACCACAAGGGGAAATTTAAAGGGAAAAGTACTTAGAGCCATCTTGAAGAGCTTTCAGTGATCACCCATTGTGAACCCCAAGGACACCCACTAAAGGTGCGCATTGCCTGGGAGTGCAGGAGGGGTGATAGAAACCCAAAAGGCGACAGCTGTGGATCCACTGCTTTTTTTATACTTCAGTCCATCAGATTTACATTGCTTCCAATGAGCTTGGTTTATCTGGAACCCTGTATGGCTTGAGCCCATCTGGAAGACAAATCTGGAACTGGTACTACTTCCAATATTCATGTGCAGAAAGCATCAAACCCTGCTTGTAAGGAGTCTCTTGAGCTATCTTCTGCATTTGCACAGGGCTGGTCATGCCAGCATGGATTTGAGGGCTGTATATTTGAGCTGGGCAGGATTTAGCCCAGTATGTGTGCCACAGCCAAAGTGTTGAAGTGGAAAATGGATATTAAGGAACTGCTCTTTGGTTAGGGTTTGATTTACAGAAACCTATAACAGTCTCATTCTTCAGATAAGTGCATTTCTCCAACTGCTATTACTCAAGAAAACAGGCTCCTTAGAAATCTTTACAGCCGACACATTGCAATGTGACCTTGCACAACTTGGCAGTGAAGCTCTGCATGTTTTTATTGTATTTAAATAGCACCATTAGTTTTATTCATATGAGGAAGTTAAAGTTTAGCTTCAGTGACATTCTGGCACTGCATATGCACTGAGTCCATGTGTGCCCCTGTAGGGGCAGGGTTTCTGAGGAGCAGAGGAAAGAAGGGTTGTATGAGGAAGAGTGCGTAAGTTTGTGCACACACAAATGTGCATGAGTTTTTTTCCAAGGATGTATTCCTGTCCCTGTGACACTATGGTCAACAGCTGCCTGAATGATTCTATCAGGCACAGCTTCTGCAAATATTTGTGAAAGAATGCTTCTCAAATGGAAGCTGACAAATTAATGAGAAATGCAGATGCATCCTGGAATAAATGAGTGCAAAAGTAGAGCAGCACCTGTCTGTTTGATGAGGATGGTTGACAGGAGAGCTGTGCTGAGCTTCTGTGGTATTTAGGGTGAGGAAAGTGATCAAAACTTCACATTTCCATTTACCAGACCAAAACATTTCATTCTACTCTCACAATAGTTTTCTAAGGTAAACTTTCCCAAGAGATATAGTGAATTGTAAGGAAAAAATTAGAACACTGGTACGACGAGTGATAGACATCTCAAAGCTGCCATATGATGTCTCACCAGCAAGCACTTAGTCCACCTTATTGTGGGAACACTTTGAGTGTCTAGGCAAGTTCCCAGAAGAATACAAAGTTATGAGTCCCTTATGCTGCATAGTTTCCTAAGTTAGCTTTAAACTAACAGAGTATTGTATTATTAGTCAGGCAAAAATGAAGGGAGTAACACACACAAGTAAAAAAAAAAAAATCCAGACATGCATATACATATTTCATACATACATATATCTTACCACATGACACAGGTGGCAAATCATTCATCGTTGGCCTCCTGTCGGCTTTTTATTTTGAGGGCACAGAAAGTCCAGTGTACTGCCAGTACACCCAGTAGCCTTGAAAGCTGGGAACAAAGAGTTCACCTTTTGTCCGTGAGAAGAACCAAATGAAAAGTGAATGTCACTGTATGGCAACAGCAGAACACATGGAGACACAATAGTGAGGTATCACATGAGGCCCACAGATGATAAAATTGTGTGAAGACTTCTTTGTAGTAAATCCAAAACTAAGTTAGCTAATCTCACCAGGTTCTCTTGGCCATGACAAGTAAACTTCAAGGTCTAAATAAAAAACTGTCATGCCTCCTCACTGCTGATCAGGAGGACTATAGATGATATCTTTACTCTTTACTCTTCTCATCTTTATCTGATTCCTAAAGTATGTCTCAATTGCACACTCTCATTTGTTTCCATCACCTTTTGCTCTATTCACATCAAATACTTGTTTGCCATGAGAGGGACTGGGAAAGGGGAATTACCTGAAACACCATTCTTACAAGAGCCAGAGCCACATATGTCCATAAGAACTCCAAAATTCAATAGAAAGCAAAGCAGTGTAAATGAACAGATTTTATCATTTATTCTTATAGAAAAAGAGGAAAAACTGAAAAAAAAAAGATTGAAAGACTGATTTCATTGTAAACCAGTACAAACAGATTCAAAAACTGCTGTACTTGGATCAAGGGTGTATCTAAACCATAGTCAACCCAACAGTTTAATTTTCAAAACTTGGCTTTTAACATTGGAGGCATGAGATCAAGCCAAGATACACTGCCAATAAAAGGCTGGAGCTCAAAGCCAGTGTTGAATTACAGAGCCCAGAAGGTTTACGGAAGTGTTTAGTGAAAATTGTTTGCAAATGGGTTTAGAAAAAATTTCTCCCTCCTGCTGGCTGTTTCAGGATTTGACCCTCTCAGACTTACTGAAGAATTGTCTTCCCATCAACCTGGCAGGGATACATAGGATTTACATGTGGGCAGGCAGGATGCTTAGTGCCTAAACCCATGTCCTCAGATTAAGCTAGAGAATGTTTCTGGAAGATATGGTTAAGTCCATGCAAGTATTCTCCAGCCAAAGGGACCACTGGGCCCTATCCAAGTACAGCTAGATTAAATAGAAAGCCCCCTGATAAACAAAAATGAGGTTGCATGATCTAATGGTCCCTTCTGAACTGAAATATTCTACCAAGACGGGAGTATTTAGGACTTTTTTTCCCATTTATCAGATGCATTGTTGATTGGAATAGTTCTACAAGGCATAGGAATAAACTATGAACACAGAATTTTGCCCTGAGCAACAAAGATTTGTATTTGATTTCACAACTTTGTTTTTGTACCTGATATCCATTAAAAAAAAAAATCATGGGGCCTGCAGGAATTGTGCTAATCAATGGACAGTAAATTTCTACTTTTAAAAAGCTTTGTTGTCTCTGTACCCAGTGCAGTCATCCCATACATCAGGACTTGCACAGAAATGCATTTGACAGTACCTCTGCTCTAGAAGGGCCATGGAATGAGGTTGCTATTGTTAAATGCAGAACCCCAGCTCTTTTTAGGGCAGATAAGAATAGAGATACACAGCAAGATAAGCAGCTCTTAGGGGTCACAGGGAAACATATTTTCATCTCACTGAGATACACTGATTTCTATTCCTTTGGTCAGTAGTTCAGGAAGGTGCCTTTTAGTAAAATTAAATATGTTTGGCTTGTAAAAGCATCTACAGATTCCTGATTACTTCCCTCTGGTTTCTAGTGAGTTTTTTGTTCTGTTTCGTGGTTGTTCTGTTGTTTTGGTTGTGTGGGGGTTTTTCACCTGGAATTTTGTTTTTGAGATTTTTCCCTCTCTTTATACTTACTGAGCTCATGTATTTAATTTAAACTTGGAGAAATACACTAAAAACCCAACCTGCTCCTGCCCTCTAATGAAAGCCCTAAGTTTGGTGCTGTGTCTAACATTCATAAGAGCCCATTCACTGTGCTGTGAAGATAGAGACCTTATTAACCATGGGTGAGGTAGCTTCTGCCAAGAGTCCTTAGGGAATCTCTCAGAAGTGCTGACATAGCTCAGATCAAGGGTTCTCTATGAGAATTTTTTAAAATAACTCCGGGGATACTCTGAAATATTCAGCTGGTTGAGGAGGTACTATTGTTTACTGCTTATTTCTCTGTATTTGTTCTGCTAGGACTGTTAAGCACCCATTTGTTTCTCAATATAAATTCCCTAGGATCCAAATTAATAGAGTAGGACATTGCTGTCCTACTCTAATAGCAATAATGCAATAGGATTTCTAAGTTTCTCCAGTTAAAGCATGGCTGGTCCCAGACATGCAAAATTCATTCTTACTTGTGTCCTTGTATATCCTACAGGGAGATGTGTTTCCAGCACTCTGCCAGTGTGAATTACCAGTCTGATCTGATTCCTTCCTCATTTTTTCGTGAAATTCTCCACTTGGCACCAAATGAGCAAGGAGTGTCTAAGTTACCAATATTTGTACTTCTTAAGACAGACAAAATGCTATCTAGGCTGGTAGCACTGAACAATCAGCCTGGCATCTGTCATCAGCCACCTCTGCATTACTTTGAGGGATGGAAACCACTGAACATTTTGTTTCATTCTTAGCCAGGTGTGCAAAAGAGGGTCTGTAAACTCTGTGTTTTTCACCCAAGGTGTCACCAAAGTATCTTGGGTTTTTCACACTGACCACAATCTAAAGGGTCCTCCTAGAAACTCAAGTGAGAGTTTGGAGGGATGAGAGGTGAGCACTAGAGCTGCAGACTTCTGCTGCAATCCAAGAAAAGTCATATGACTATTAAATCTCACTAAAAGTCACAAAAACTTCACCCTCCTCTGACCCTGGACAGGATGAAAAATACATCAGAGAGGACTTGTGCACAAGCAACAGTAGCAGGCTTTGAAAGGCAAACATCACCTGGAGCCACAAAGCTGAAAAACATCCTGATGATCACTGCGTGATGGCACCGGTCTCACCACATCCTTCGCCTTGCCTGTGTGACACTCAGATCACTTCGGTAGCAGGCTCAGCCTCCTTCTCCAGGAAACCAGTCCTCACTGAAAAGAAAATCCCAAGTCAAGAACACTCTTGAAAGTGAGTAATCAATGCTGAGCTGTGCCGGGCAATCTCTTAAGCTGAAACCTTTCAGTCTAACAAAGAGTAAATGAGACTGTCCCAACAACACTCCATCTGTTTAAAGCCAGCTGTGCACCTAAGTACTTTCCTAAATAATGGATCTTAAGGAGTCTGATAATGGTTGAAAGAGCCACACACTGATCACAAGCATGTTCTGCTAACACAGCATTTATTCTCTCCTCGAGTAAAGGAATGCTTGTTATTAAATGAAGGTTATGTTTAAACTTCAGCAATGGGCTGGCTGAGCAGCTACTGCTGTTTTACACTGGAAAACACATTCCATGCTTACCTGCAGTTCTGTTCTCTCTAATTGATTCTTTCCTAAAGGTATTTCCCACTACTCCACCTCCTTCCTTTGCTCTGATTAACAATTGTAGCATGATCTCATCAGCCCTTGACAAGTATTGATGGGCCTCAGTATCATGAGGCTAATAAAGTGTGTTACCCAGTATTTTCTGGTGACACATAAAAACTCCCTTATGAAAGACACAGGAGACAGAATATGATATAAATGCTTTTCTAGTAACAGCAGAGTACTGTGGGCTGTGCAGTGCTGGGTATGAGCACATTTTTAATAGAGCTCTATGTGGCAGCACTGCCCAATCACATGATGGGGGGAGGCAGGGGTGAGGGTAATAGGGACCCCACTTTGATGCAGCCAGGACAGAGGAGATGAGCTCAGGCAGAACCCAGAGAGCTTTGTGCAAAAGCAAAACCCCCAGGCACCCTCCCTGAGTGCTGCCCCAGCACCTGAGCAAAGCCTCTGAGGAGAGCAGACCTCTATGATGTTGTGTGCACTACCTCCTCTTGTGTTCCTGTTTTCTTTCTTGTGTTGCCCTTTTTATCCACATTGCTCTATTAATTAAATAACATCATTAGAGCACGGAATTAAACATTTGCTCTGCAAGACCATTCCTTCAAAAAGGGTGGAAACAAAAATGACCGGTTTTGCTCCTCCTCCTATTTACAATTACTCCCTGAGCATCTGTCAAACATTAAACAATAAGGGTAAAAAAGGCCAAATTATTTTCCTCTCTCTGCCATGACACAAGTGTCAAGCCCAACAAAGCCACATGACATGAGCACTACTTTGTCAGTTCAAGGCCAAAGCCAAGCCTTATTCTCACCTCTCTCCTCACCTGCTGACCACTCTGGACTCTCAGCTGCACTGGGGCTGGTGGATGCTGGGGAAGCATCCACCATGGGAAAGGGTGATGAGACAGCCCTCCCAAAGACTGGGTGAGTACCTGGCATCTCTACATATACCCTGTTTGCTCCAGCCTCCCAGGGGCACTGTGCTTGGCAGTGGTGTACTCATGGAGTTCTGAGGGAAACTGGGCTGAGCCACTCTCCCCACACTCCCAGTTCAGGATGAGCCTCACGGACACACTTTGCAAGTAACTCCCAGACTCAACTTTCCCCTGTCTTCATTTGCCAGTGAAATGATGGCTTCTCATTTTTAAAAAAGTGTAGATCCTGAAGTTCTCATTATTGAGCGTAAGGCAGAGGAGTGTCACAAGGTTAGCAAATCTGGGGCTTGCCAGGGCCATTCTTTTAATGGAAGAAAAGAGAAAGAAAAAAATCCAGCAAGTGGTACAGCAACAAAGAAAATCCCTTTTTGATCTATCAAGCCTCTTTCTCCAGCGTCTGTGAATGCCTCACCTCCTGCACAGTCTCTGAATATAAACTTTGCCCAGCACACTCAGGGTAATCTTTTCACATCATAAAACTTATAATCCTCTTAAAGTGGTTTCGTAGGGTTTGAGGTATGATGCACTTATCAAATAACTGAAACAAATAAATCAGCTTATTTAGGCTATGGTCAGTGTGTGTGTAGCTCTGTGTGCGCAGGGAGGAAGCCAGTGCCATACCAGCATTTGTATACATTAGCAACAAAGCTG
The DNA here is from genome assembly GCF_037042795.1 of Molothrus aeneus. Lineage (NCBI taxonomy): Eukaryota > Metazoa > Chordata > Aves > Passeriformes > Icteridae > Molothrus > Molothrus aeneus. Next base: position 53,729,783 of record NC_089680.1, on the reverse strand, counting down.
TCTGTGACAAGCTGTCCTCTGCACAACTAAATATTTAGTTGCATATCATAAGTAACTTCTTAAGTGATTAAAGAGAGAGGGTGCTCTCCGTCCGTGCTGGCGCGGGGCGAGCAGCCGGCAGGCGCGGCTTTGCGGAGGGAGGCAGGGAGGGAGGAGGGAGCGAGGCTGCCCGGGCACACCCGCGCTCCCTCCCCGCAGGTTCGCCACGTGGGGACAGCCCCGGCTCCGGCCAGGGGGGCACGGCCTCAGACGCGCTCTTCTGTCACCCTTCTCTGCCCAGAAACTGGCTCTAAACAGGCTCCAAGCTGATTTCTTGCATATTTGTACAGGGTTCAAGTTTTCAAATATTTCTTGCTAGGTTTTATTGGTGTTAGGGCAAGGTTTATTTTTAATGTGCCTGTATTTATGGATTCCTATGCTTGCATATTTCTTGCATGTGCAAAATTGAATTAATAAAACTATTTCATGTTGAAGAAATATAGAATAGATGTGTCCTGTTTGATATAAAGACATTGTGGAAAAGATATTTGCAAATTCAAAACCTATTCCTTTGTACAATTTAACTTCAATCAACAAGCTAGAAAAGCCACCCTAAATTTGCTCCCAGTATGTTTTCCGATGTGTACAATAAATGCTTTCTTCAGATGTCTCAAGCACCATCACAGCAGCCCTCACTTAAAATGTTGTCGTTGTTGGAATATAGACACATGCTTAACAGAATATCTTTAATTTGCTATTTCAGCTAGGGAGAAAGAGAAGAAAGCCAGCCTGTTGTAGGGACAAGGGCTGAGTTTTTCTGTGTGGGGATCTCTCCTCTTCCTGCTGCATCCTGTCCATTCTCTGCTCCTCATCCCTAGAAGGTATTCCAGCTTCTACTTACTCTAAAGAGGAATACTCCAGAGGCAATTTAAACTATTTTTAGGATTTTGGATGCCTCTTCTGTTTCAGTATGTGCCATGTGCAAGAAAAGGGCATACCAGGATCAGGCCATTATCCCATGGGGATGAAGTTTTGGGTCTGATGGTGACAATATCCTGCATCCCACAGGATATGGGAGCGCCTGATGTGTCCAACACATTTTATCTTGTCTCCCAGCTGCTCCTTGCTGTCCCATCCCTCCCTCAGGTGCCTTGGCCACAAAGGATGCTCCAGCTCTGCCAGAGCTGTCCTGGGTGTCTGGGCAAGAGATGCTGCAGGGTTTGGGAGTAGCTGTCATGGGGAGAGCAGTGGCCCAGCCCTCCCTATTTCTTGTAGAGATGTTTGTTTATAATCAGATGCTGAAAATACAAGACAGTTTTAGCTACCAAAAAAACCTACAAGAGTTTGCTGTGCTGTTGATGACATAGAGAATTTTTAAGACCTTGTTTCCACAAAACACTTCTCAGAGATTTTGTTACTTGCATCTGGGAGAGCGGCACAAGGACAGAAGCATCAACATCCTCTTTTCTAGTACATGTTGGGTTAATAGGAAAATTAAAGCTCAAGTAAATATTAACCAGAAAGTAATTTCAGTGTGTCATGAAAATAATCTACATTTATAAGTTATCTAAAGTAAAGTGAGCCATATTAGCCTCCAGCAGCTCTGAAACCATTATGAATTATTGAATAAGTAATCTTTTTTTTTTATAGTTATTGACATAATAAATATATTTGCTTGAAAACATCTGGAGCTGCATAGGCATAGAAGTATTTATGAGCCCGTGCTCTTTACAGCACTGTTTTACAGGGTACTGTCAGCTGTGGAGGGGAAACAGGAGGAAGAAGGTTTCGCCTCGTTCTTGTCAGCAGATACAGTGTTTCAGTCAGCCTCATCTCTGCAGGTCATCATCTCCATGGACCAGGAAATAAATAAAAATATCTAGGTGAAAATGGTGTAACTTGATTTCCATTTTTTTTTTGATGATTCTTTAGTGTCTGACAAATATACCTGCAGTCCTCCCATACTGCTAGAGTAACAAAGAGCAGCTTAGTTAACATTAATTTAGTAACAGAGAGAGCTTAAATTAACATTAATTTGGTAACAGAGAGCGAGCTTTAAATTGCCACCAGATCATTTCTGGAGGAAATGAAAAAATTGTAGAGTTTCAGGCCCAATTGCACTTGTCAAAGTGATGGGAGATGTGTCAGGCAGAGTTTAAAATCTTTGCATGCAGCAGAGAGGAGCAGTGGCTGCAGTCTCATCAGAAGCTGCCACTGCCAAAGACACTTTGCCAAGGGTTGGGTGGGACCTACTGTTCCACAGAACACAGAATCTTCTTAGCTGAGGGAGATCTGCTGGGACAACACTGAGATGCAAAGCAAAAGGTGCTGTGTTGGGAATTGTGGTGTGCCAGAGCGTGCCCACGCACCGTGGGAGGTGCAGCAGTCCTGGTGGCATGGCCAAACCCTGTCCTGGAACCTCATGGCTGCTCGGGCACCCCTGGGGCCAAGCACTGGCATCTTCTGGAACACTCCAGAAAATGCCAGTGCTTGGCCCCAGGGGTGGGAAAAATCTCTTTCTGCAGTAATAGCTGCATTATATTTTTTGTGGGAAAAATCTCTTTCTGCAGTAATAGCTGCATTATATTTTTTGCCTGTCTCCTTTAGGCAGTAAAAGTATCATCAGTGGCTCTTAAATTTCCTGAAGTAAAAAAATTAGCAATTACTAGCCATGAAATCACAGAAGTGCTTGCTCCTGTGAGAGGTAAAAAAACCCAAAAACCAAACAAAACAGCAAACCATTTTAAAGAGCTCTTGTCCCTGGAATGCAAGGCCAGACAAAGATTTAACCTCCTTTTTAAAAATTTAAGTCTGGTAGAACATCATGTGAAACCTCTGACACTCACAACAAATCAGTCTTTATTCAAATGTGAAAATTTAGGCATAAATTGCTGACTGCTTAGCTCTCAAAACAATGTAACGTTACAAGAAATGTGATATTTTGAAGAGAAACAGGAAAAAATTTATCAAAGTTTTTGTTATTATTGCATTATCCTCCCGCTTGATCTACTAGCTATAGATACTTGGTGTCTGCTTAAGTGCTTTCCATTCTTCCCATAAGCAAATTCTGGTTGAAGACTATATATCATTTTACTCTTGATCACTGCTAGTCTCAGTACCTCATTACAGCAGACCACTTTTTGAAACTGAGCTATAGCCCAGATAAATGATTGTATAAAGTTTTAAATAAACATACAACATTTATGTTATGTTGTTTCTCAGGGATGATTTATAGTCATTTTCTTCATCCAGTCCTGAGCTCTGGACATAAAAGACACTGAGCTCTCTGCTGTTTATCCAAGCTAAATCCTCTGTTTGTTCTGCATAAGCGTTCTTGATTCTATAATATATTGCAGGCTTTAGCTTCAGGTTTATTCCCTCTGGGATGGTGGAATTAGATACATTAACTGACAAAGATAAGGTAGGGACATTGTAGCTTAATAGCCATTAAAATAGATACTGGGATAATAAAAATGGAGTTAGAAAAGGGAGTTGAGGTTGTGATATTTTAAAAATATGTATTGATAAGACTTACATGAATAAATGCAAGATTTGAGAAATCCCTGTAGAAAACCCCCAAATGATGGTTGAATTTGGTTTAGTTGGGGTTCTTTTCATAAGAAGAGAATTAGAAATGGAAGATATTGTGAACCAGATTCCAGGTTGCCTCCTGTGTCCCCAAAGAGATTTTTTTTCTTATTAAAATGACTTTATGTATTCTTGTTGCTGAGCCATTGAAGTACTGCTCTGTGCTACAGAAGAAAAATCAAGAAAGCACCATGAGATAAAGCAAGTCTCTCTGCCTTAAAAAAAACCCCCACAACCAGACTGTGTGGATTCTTATTATAATGTTCCTTCTTTTATCAGCATATTTAAACACATATACACACACACATATATATATATATAGACCTTTGTTCAAACCACATAGGGTAGTCCATTTCCTTTATACTGATATTCCTCATTACAGTCCTTGCTCCTCTGTTAAAAAAGCAGACAACACTAAATGCCTACTTTCTCCTCTTGTGAGCATAGAAAAAATTTTGAGCTAAGCCCACTAAAAGTTGCTTTGTATTTTGTCTCTGTTTTAATTCTTACATTTTTGTATAAAAAAGGGCTAGCATTTAAAGACCTAATGCCTAAAACAGCGGGAAGATTTTAAGAATTATAGTATTTAATGTGAATCATCTCTTAGCACAGTATAAAAGTTAGCTAAGGTTTTAAAAGCCCTAGATGGACTTTCACTTTTTTCTAGGTCAGGATTAACTTGTGTATAAGTAACAGAGTAGGTGCTTTCACTGCCAAAAATTATCTAACTTAAAGTTTGAATCTTGTAGCACAAACAGCAGTCCTGCCTGTACTCATACAAGCTTGTTATTTTGTGGTACACAAGTTAGTTTGCTGTCTGTGCTCTGTAAAAAATTGCATTCCACAAAGCATGAAAAGGCTTTTTATCTGAAACTTGTGTGGAAAAATAAGCAGCAATCAAATTAAACACATGGGCAGGCTTTTCTATCTTCGTTGTTATTGTTGTTTTATTCTACAAGCATTTATTTTAGTTAAGATATTATACTTCTAGAGTTGTGAGACACTTCCAGGAATAATGGTGCAGATGATGTGAATGACTTACTCAATGAGCAGAAAAGGAAAGGAGAAGGAAGGAAAAAATAAAACTCATGAAAACCTTCCAATCTTTGTGAAAGATTGCCTGAGTAAGCATAAAAATTATCTTTAAAAGCAAACAAACTTATTTTATGCATATTTTATGCAAGGTTTCTTGATCAAATACAATAATAAAGTAGCACATAATTTCTCTGCAGGTTTAATTATCAAACTTTTCTATTATTCACTATAAAGAAACATTTCAATTAACTTGTTTGCAAGTGAAATCTGCTATTCTTATCATCATGATTACATTTGATAAGAGGAAAAGGAGAGAGAAAAAAAAATGTGTGTGCGTAAAAGTCCACTCTGGCAAAGAAGTGGGAATCTCTTGCCATAGTGGGCAAGGCTAAGGTTTTGTGAGCTGCAGTAAAAGTATCTTTTCCATGTGATGGAAAATCCAGTGATGCAAAGTCACCTCCTCCTCCCACTGTGGCCCAATCTGTGGCCCAGCGTCCCCTGAGTTTTTGTACTGAGCTCCAGATCAGAATAGAGAGTTTGTGACCATCTCATGGGCACAGTCATGTTTGGCGTGTGGGCAGTGGGCTGCTGGTTTCACAGCATTTGAGAATTACTTAGATAGGAGTTGGCCTCCCCCACCTTCAAGATTAATTTCCCGAAGTATATGTCACATTTGTTAGGATAATAGGGATTTGCTTTCATTAGTATTTCAATACTAATAAGTCATTAAATGATTTTCCTATAAAAGTTTTCACTAAAATCCTTGCAATTACTTATTTACTCAATAGATGGGATATGGCAAAAATGCTTGACCTTTTCTTTATCAAATAGCTGTTACAACCAAGCATTAACTAGCTATTCATCAAAGTATCAGTATAATGAGGAATCACCTTCATCTTACCAAGAGAGAAACAAAGTAGTACTACCCCATAGCAGTAAAAAAATCTTGTTTGGGGCAGACCCAAAACTTAAAAAAAAAATTTGTCCCTTCTCCTGCTCTCATAAAATATGTTTATTTAATTAATTTCTTAATAAAAAGATTACCCTAACCTTTCATGGAAGGCTGCAGCCTTAGGCTCCCTTAACTTCCCTAGAAGTATTGAAGTAATTTTTGCTTTTTTCTAAAGGTTTCAGATGAATTGCTAATTAGCAAGAAGAATGAAAGAATGTACTGGCTTATCTACTATAAAAGAGCAAAGTAAATAGCTCATACTAATTCACTGAAGAAGCATCTCAGTAGAAGCCAGTAGCTATCCCTTTAAGGGCATTAAGACAACTGCAAACAACACAAATAGCTGGAGTTTAAAGCAGTTTGTGAACCACTTACACAGAAAAGCTCTTCCCACATTATTCTCATTTTGCTGATAGGAAGTGAAAGCCTAGAGCCCTGTTTAAGATCACTCAACACCCCTATAAGCAAGACGGGCAGAGAAACCACAGACTTGGCGTCCAACCCCTCAGCCTACCAGTGGGATCACCTTCATAAGCAACTCAGGAGAGATTTTGCTATGTTGCACGAAGTACTGCAACACAAGCTATTGGGCAGGATGGCAAACCATTACTAGTCCCTTACACAGTGTTTGAGAGGTAATGGCTTTTAAGATGCCCTCCTGCTAAGCCTACCTATTTCTAATTAGGCAGTTACAAGCTGACTTCATTGATAATGATATAGATAAATTAAATGGGATCAGTAGCATAAAAATCTGTATCCTCAGATAAAACTTCAGGGCTATTTTGATGATTTACTGTATACATGCAGCAAGACAATAGACAGTGAGCCAAAAAAAAAAAAGCCACATGTTCTGCAAGATGTGTTAGTATGGGACAGGAGGTAAAACTCACTTAAGAGACACTAAATCATATTGCTGAGGTGCGCAACTTTTTCCACAAATAGCAGTACCTTCATAGAGAGATGTACCTACAAATTCCCTAGGGTACTGGTGTGTTCTTGCTTCTGATATTCTGTGTTAGGAGATTTTTTCTTCCTTTTACTTTGGGTTATTAGCTCCATTTATTCAGTCCAATTTTTTATTACCAGAGAGTCAGGACAAACCAGTATGTTAGAGTATTTAAACCATTGCATCCACATTCAGGAAAACTGCAGTAAAAACCATTATTGCTATGGAAACATCAAAAATGTTATCTAGACTGAGCATGCCGTGTACCTGGACTGAAGGGCTCCTGGAGCAGCAGGCAGGTTCTGCAGTTTGCCCCAAATACACGTGGGTATTCATGGCACCATACCCACAGTCCTGGCTCTGACAGAATACTAAACTGTGTTATTAATTCAGATGAGAAGCATCGTGTCCACTTCATATCTGTCATGAATGGGATACAACTTTGGCTGTGTCCACGCCTAAATTTAAAGCAAATAGCAGCTCATGGTGCTTTCCACCCCTGATCTGGATGACCTATTGTATTACAGTATTAATCTTGTTGTTAAAAATAGCCTTTTCAGGCAAACATACTGATGGCTTGGTGTCTATATAATGAACATCTATTAACATGAGATCAATAAAATTATTTTCTCTACCTCCAGATCAGAAAACCAAACCAAAGAAACACCCTCACTTATGCTATCAAGCGAATACCACAAATGTTGGAGATTTACCATTACCTCTTAAACTTAAATTTTACAAAAAAATGTATTAGCATGATTACCTGCTCCTCAAACCCTGGTGATTTAATTTTGCTGCTCTATTTACATTTACCTTTGTAAACCAAATTTTATGATATTCACAGTACATAACAAATTTCAAATTATAACAGCTTTTTTCACAGTACATTTAAAGCTATGAGCAATGTACAGTAACTGCTGAAAGAGTATCAGGCTGTGTACTGATCTCCTAGACTCCATCTGCTGCAGTAAACCCACTCTAATGTTTGATGCCATGTTATTTTGTCAATGCAGTTATATGTCAATAACGGCATTAAAACCTTTTGCTCAAACACTCAGTGACACTACACTTCCATAACTATCTACTCATTACATGTGTTGTCAGAACAAAACTTTTTGTAGTAATACATAAATTTTTAAAATGCTGTCAAACTACCACAAGTTTTACACTTGGAAAAAGGAGTACTGGACTACAAAGCAAGAGACATCACTTTTCCAGCAGCATTATTAATGGGGACTATTTTAGTCTTCAGTGATGGGGAACGACAGGCTGTAGCATTTTTTCAAGTTCAGAATAGAAAATAACCATACTTGCAAGAATTCAATTACTCTGCATTAAAGCTGCCGTGGGGTTACTGTACATTTATATATCAGAAAGTCAGTAAATTATTTTTCTATAAATTAATCTCTCAAAGATGATTTTTTTCCCCTTTCTGTTCTGAATGCCAAACTCCTGACTGCTTCTCCACTACAGGGACTTCATATCTGGATAGCCGACATCTGTAAAAACATTTCTAATGAAAACACTACTAATACAACCCCCTGGAGAAACAAATGAAATGAGATCTAAGCATGCAGCCGCCTTTCTACAGCTCTGTCTTTAACAATAGTGAGGCTAGTGCTTCCCATCTAAGCCTTGACACAGGTCACGATCATTTAGGCACAGTAGTAGCAAAATAAATAATTGTGTAAATATGCAATAACCGGTATAAATACTCCAGTAGCACTTAGAAGATATGATAAAGCCCTTCTGTTTTTAGCCGTGCATTAAGGTTTATCTCAGTGGATGGAAGGGAGAAGCATTTAAACTGCAATGAAGGAGAACTGCAGATTGAATACTTAAAGGTCAGTGCCAGATATAACAATGCTTCTTTTCCATAACAGCAATTCAGAAAGTGTATTAGTGTTAGAAGTGTTGGATCACTGCTGAAATATTATAGAAACAGTGCTTAGAGATTCAATCGAAAATAAAAAAATACTATAAAGATCAGTAATGTAACTATACACTTAAATAATTCAGATTCAAAGCAAAACTGCACTATTTCTAAATAATTGGACATTTTTTTCACAGATATATGTATAAGCATGCCACTGCTTTAATATGCAAATAAGAATTTAGACCAAATTTTTCTGTGAAACAATCTAACAATTATCAGGGGAAAAAGGTCTATTTGTTTGTAAGATTTCCCAACTTAGCAAATGCTCCATATCAATCAAACACTAGATCCAGGTTTCCAGCCCTACATTTAAACCTGTAGTAAGTAATTCGAGGCAACAGCAAGTCCTCACCACTGGAAGAAAAATTACCACAAAAAGACACAGGGAGGGAGCATCTGCCTGAAGATCATAATGAAAAAACAACAGTGCTTCTAAATGCCCTAATTTCAAAATGGACCAGTGCTTTTGCTAGACTAGACTGTACAAGTACAGGTGATAATCAAAGTTTCCTTATGCAAGGTGAACTGCAAGTTCTGGGCCCAAATCCTAAGGCAGATGAAGCTGGAACTGACACCCCTGCCATCTGAGTTCACAGAAACATATCAGCAAGGGTACTTGGTTTGAAATAATGCCATCAGCTTCCCTGGTGAAACCTGGGTGCAATAAAATCAACAGCACTTTGCCAGAATTCTAGGAGGGTCTAGCAGTTGGTCCTCTTCCCACCACATTTTCTCTGGGCTATGGAACCAAGACTGAACCTGTAAACACAAGTCTCACTTCCAACAGCCTTTATTTATTGGGTAAATTAAAATGGGCTTCTTATTCCATGCAGCTGTTTGAAACGGCATGACTCATGCAATGAAGAGAGATTAAGATACAAATTTTGAGACATTTCTGATTAAAAAAGTGGTATTTGGTCTTTCCACTGAGTAACTCTAAGCTCTAAAATGGCTTAGAGGTAATAAAAAGGCAAATAGAACTCAACATAATTTTCTTTGAAAGACAGTAATATTGAGCTCATGTCTGCTATACATATCTACTACAAACATATATTTTGCTTCTGGACTAGTTCAGACTGAAGCACAGACAAATTGTGCTGGAAAAAATGAAATTAAAACATGCAGCTTTGATTATCCATAATTTCCTCATTCTAATACAAACAATGAACACTAAGAGTAATGATTATAAAACAAAATAAATTCTATGTAAGTTGTTTTAATAATCACAAAATTTATCCTTTGCACCTTGTAAGCTGTGATCTTTCAAGTGGCTAAATGGACCCAAAATAGCTTAAATGATGAAGTTTATAAACGTTTTTAAAAACAAACATTCCATGTTTCATTTTACTCAGTACTTTGATTTGCAAGAAAGAAGACCCAAGTTGCTTTTTAAAACATACAGCAACATGATTGTAATTTTTTTACATGCCACAGAAGAGAGTCAATTAAAAAATTAATTATTAAAAAAACCAAAAAGTGACAATTAACTTTCATTAACAAGTTTATTATTTTATAGATTCAAGCACTAAAGACTGTCATATGACTGGAAATAGTAAACAAAATTTGCTCAAATTCATAGTTAAAAAATCAACACAAAGTCCTTAATATTTTCATTTTATTTTATTTTCATTTTATTTCATAAAATAATACACCTGAAAAGTCATAAAATACCACTTCAAAAAAGAACCAGTAATGAAAATTTAGTCAACACTGTCTTTGCAATATTTAAGTCTCAGGCACCCTCCAGTGTCTAGAGAAGAAACTACACAAGTGAGCAAGCATTTGAAGAAAAAAAGCCATGAACAAGTTTTCCTGTCAAGATAGAAGCCAACTGCATCATTTATAATAATTGCATATAACCCTGCATCAGTGATACCACACTGCACAATGTAAAAACTATTGTGAAATTGCATTTCATGGATTTCTATGGGACTTAAGAGGGTGGTATTTTCTTTGCTAGTGGAGAGGCATCTCCAAGCACACTACTTAGAAAAATACATTTACAACAGCATTTCTTATGAAGTCTGGTATTGATAAGTATTCAAGTATTCCTCATGGAATATGATCTCAATGTTTATACAGCTTGTTTATAACTTTTCTAAGGAGTCTAAATGAATAGTTTATTTAGCAGGACCTACACTCATAGTAAGGAGGAGGACAAACAATGCACGGAGAGCTAAAGCCAGACACAAATACTCCTCCTCCCACTTTATAATTAATGCCACACAAAACAGGAAGGTCGCATGTATACAAGCCTCTCCATGAAAGTTCACTGATTTTATGCAAAAAACCTAAACCACTATTTTTTCCATTGGTATCTTTGTTCCTTCTAAAAGTAATAAATCATAAAATCATAAGATGATTTTTGTACTTGACATTCAAATTGAAACAGTTGTGACTACAGGACAGAGAAGAATGCTTATTGAATGGACAGTGTTGTAAGTTACTGTTACTAGGTAGATCCACACAAATGGATCTGGAAATGGAATGAAAACTGGAAAAAAAAAAGTTTTTCAATTGTGATTATGGACAAACTAACATTAATTATGGATTTCTCCTTTGCTGTTTGTACTTCCACAACAAAACAAAAACTTTACATACAATTTAAGTGGTAATGAGTTAACATGTTTTGAAACACATATTAAGTAACTTGGAAGTGGTTACATCCTGATTAAAGAAAACATCTTAGAGAAGATCTTGTTTTATGTTTGTGTTCAGAATTATGGCTTCAGGTATCTTTCCTCATTAGGGATTGATATAAGAATGCATGTATATTTCTGAATAAGGTCTTCACCCTCCTGGGTGTAGCCTTACCAGGACATGTGCAAAACTGCTAGGGCAACCCTGGGCAATCAGGCTCGTTAATGACTGATTCGACTTCAGTCTCATAAGGTTTGATTTTTCCCCCTCACACTCAAAATCTTGTCTCTTATTTATTACATAACTTAGTTATGTTAGCTGCAGTCAGAGAAGCAAAAGTTTATTATTTGTCATTTAGTAAATTACTAACACTGGGTCAGTGCTTTAGTTCAGCTCAGAATTAAGAATTTCGTCAGAGAAAACAGCTGATGTCATTTTGCCCTAGTATAGCTGAAGAGATATTTTTAAAAACTGAATGAAATCATAACAACATTGACTAAAAACCTCTTATAATCAATATTAAAAATATTACAAATAAACCTAGTAAGGGTGATCCAAAAAGAGGTAGGAAACATTTAAGAAGAGGGTACACAAGATAAATATATTTACACACACACAATTATATATATACATATATGAGTATAAAAACATTAACAAACAGTCATTGCCCCCATAAAACTTACAACTGTGCTTAACTTGACATGTTGCAAGTATTTACATTGACTTCAAAGAGAGCTGACCATAATGTGCAAAACAAAGCATGATGTTACATATTTCCCAAAGTACTATAGGCTTATAAAAGTCATTCTATTCAGATTTTGGCTCTTTCTAAAACTTTTTGCATGCTTTTAAATAGTGATGTTCCTTTTTGCAATAGCTTCTCTGATTTGACGATCAAGTTCACTTACAATATGGTCTTCATGATTATAGACTCCTGTTCTCAGCAGGGTATCCCTCTCCTCTATCAGACGAGAGAGGTAATCATCTGTATTCTCATTTATTTTTCTACAATGAAGACTATCCAGTCTACCAGAAGAATTATCTCTGGCATCCTGCAATTTCTTTCTCTCCTCTTCTTGTTGTTTTAGCCTGATATAGATAAAATAGAAATAATTAGAGAATATTAATCCTCACTTTGATTATCTTTGTATTTAGTCTTTAGTTTATCTACTGAACTACAAAGTAAAATAAAGAAATCTGTGAAAGTAAAAAAATTATTCTGTCTCTGGGAAAAATAACTACAACTGAAAAGAAATGTAATACTGAAAAATTAACAAAACCTTCTGTATGTGCATATGTAACTATACTTGCTATCAAGGCTTTTCATTTATTTTCTGCTTGGTAATGTAATCTGTACTCAAATTAAAAGGGTTCAACATACAAAACTAGTGCAGACAGCTTTTGGAGGACAACATTAGATAAATTTAAAATTTTAATGTATTCAAAATCAGAATAAAATATGACTTGTTCTTTTCTTAACACAGCAGCTATGCTTAGAACTTATGATTTAAAATAGACAAAAAGCTTGGTGCTGTACATCTGTGGCCTTAACAAAAAATAAACCACATGGTGTTAAACATTGATTTTTCTACACTGCTGTACTGTTGCATTTTACAAATATGCAATCTTTACCTAAGGGACACTAAATCGTGTTCTTTCACTGAACTGACAGCAAATTATAATCTTGATTTAACTGAATCTTCTCCTGTTTTGAGACTCACAGCAAAAAAATAGAAGGAATGGCAACAGCTGGGGAGGAATCTTATAAATACTTTTTATACCTGTTAAGTTCATTTCTGATATCCTCCAGCTCTTGTCGGTCTGTTTTCTCCAGCTCTTTTTCTTCTGCTGCCAAATAGCGCAACCTCATGTGCTCGAGCTCTTGTTGCTGCTTTTTAAGGTGAGCCATTGCATTTTCTTGTTCACGCTGTATGGGAAAGGGTGAAGACATAACTCAGTTGACTACATGATTACGTGTAAAAGTGCTAATTATAGCAACAGAACAGAACTTTAGGAATGAAGTCATGACAATTACATCTCCAGGAGTTTTAGAAATGTAGGAGTTAACACAATGTCTTAGCTAGCGATATCTATAATGCAGTAAGACCACTGACTATCATCATCACAGTAAACCTGTCCAGGTTGGATCAACTGCAGCCTAGAGATTTCTTCCCATTAACAAAACAGCAAAATTATTAACAAATCCTCTTACTAACTCTAGCTTAAGTTGGTAGACATAAAACTTACACTTCTGGAACTGCTCAAGCTACTGAGATTTATTCCTTCACTATATGGTATATGAAATTTTTTTTAGAAAATAAAATCTAAATAGCTACAGGAAACTTCCATCATCAGCCCCATAATGACTAGTATCAAAGCTTTAAGAACTGCTTTTCGAAATTACAACTTATGGTTAAAAAATAAGCCTTGGCAAGGTGCCCTTTTGCAATTGTATAGTACTATGTAAAGTGTCAGGTAACTTACTTTGTGGTTTTAATGAAATCAGTCTATCCATTCTAAAAGTTTGCTTGGCTCTAATTTTTAAGCTCTATACAGATACTAAAAAAACAAAGGCTTGAATCCACTTCATGACATTAAGGTGGTTTAGTAAACATGGTCCTCTCTTCACTTATTTTTCTCCCTGTCATTTTCCATATGACCTTGTGCACTAACTGTGTAGTCAGTCTTACACCCAGAATAAGGCAGAAGAACTCGGGTAGTTACAAAATAAGACAGGAGTTACACAAATATCCTGGATCTAGGCATATTGTGAAGTGCAAGTTTATCTTTGAAATTCTGACATTGCTTTCATCTGGAGTGTTTGATTATTAATACAATCCATATTATATTTCTTATGCAGGTTAAAAAAGGTAATTTCTTTGCTTGATATGTGTAAGCATATTATTTACACAGTCAACCTCATATTATTTGAAAGATTTTAATAAGGTAGTTTCCTGAATTCCAGCTGCCAGCATTTTAAACGCTCCCTGCTGATGATCAATAGTGAGCGAGAAGATCTGAATTTCAAAAGGAATTGGTACTAAAAAAGGCTTCAACTGTTAATGTGAATAGACAACACAACAGAGAAGTACTCAACAAGAAATCAACCCTAAAGAATTTAAAAACTTTGTTTTTATACTAAAAATACTAAATATAGACCAGCCAGCCAAATTAAATGTTAAAACTTCAGTGAGACAGGTTATAAATCATGAAGAACATCTTGCTAAAGAGATACATACTAATAAAAAACCAGAAGCAGGAATCCTGCCAGAGTCTACAGCTGATAGATGACTGAAGCATAGAAAAAGCATTCAGTGAAGATAAGGCCATAGTCCTTCCTTCTCCATCAAGAATTCATTGCAGAAGGATATTCCCATGTGAGAGAGATCCTTTTTTATGTGGGAAAGGGTTGAAGAATGCTGTAATAAAACCTATTCTGCCTTGGGCTGAGAATAATCCACAAATACATACAGTATATGTATGCTTTTGTAGATTAAACAAGGTACTTGAAACAGGTTACTACAGACTGCTGGTATTTAGAATTTTCAAGAGTTATAAGGAAATCCAAACAAAAAGTTGTGACACTGACTGGAGGTTAGTCTTAATCCATTACCAACATTGGTGTTTACACCACAGGAATAACTATTTTTCCATTTTTTATTTTATTCTTTATTTAAATTGAGGCCTTAGAAATACCCAGAAAGTACCAGCAGAACTTAACTTCCATAGTGGCCAAACTGGTTGAAACCATAACTAAACCCAAACCTAACAGGTCATAGGGGTACACCAGGAAGAATTAATCTAGCTTTTATAGAAAAGTCACTCTTCCCACCAGTCTTAAAAAACCCAACCAAACACCACACTAAAGAAACCTCCTACCAAACACACAACTAAGCAGTCACAGCAAAAAGCCCTCTCAGCTGACTCAGGATTTAGAACACCAGAAAAAGGACAGCAATTGATCATCTCCACAACAGCAAAAAGGTCAAAGTGGAATTCCACAAGAATCTACCCTTCAACATATTCATTAATGAAGAAATCACTATGGAAGTTTGCTTCTGTTACAATGTAATTCAGCAGAGAAAAAGTGGATGTGTAAAGAGTGGGATAGTATGGAGATAAAAATGAAAAGGAAACAGTTTGAAAAGGAAACAGATAAATAAAGAATACATTCACTTATGTCCATTAAGTACAATAGCCAGAATGCACCTGCTGGCTCAGAATGTACTTAACTGACTGAGGGCTGCTGGAGGCTATTCAGATATCCAAGCTGCATTTCTAGATCTTGTGCACCTACTGCTGGCCTCTGTATGGACCAGACTGATATTTCACATAATATCAACTAGTTGGGTTTTTCTCACCCAATGAAGAGTATGGCTGAAACTCAAAACTAGGTATGTTTCAAACGAGAGACATAATTCAAGTTATTAACAGAATGGAAGTTATTCACTTAAGCAATATACTTGAGCACACAAGGAGCTTTTTGACCACAGAAAGTTTTGAAAGAAGATAGATATTTATGCTTGAAAAAAACCCAGCCCCTACATATAAAGCAGTACTGTTGAAGTGTTTGAAGCAAGAGGCAGAGAGTGGGTATTACTCCAACTCTGTAAAATTGATGTATCTCAATAATTCTGTGAGAAAATTAATTTTGAAGGTACTTTGTGCAAAAATTGACCAAAAACTAAATACTAGAAAACTGATGCAAAAAAGAGTAGCACTTGTTACTTGGACAACAATGCTTTCATTTAAACACAAACGATCACATAGCTGTGACTACACTGAGTAGAAGCCTTCTAATCCAGTCCTTCAGTTTGTGAAATATATTACTCTGATCTATGAGGGAAAATTTTGAAAGTGCTCTTCCACCTGCACTGCAGAAGAAAAGCATAACTGAAGCAGCCTGTGGGACCACAGGTTTCATGACATACTGATGCGTTACTATTTGATGCAGGGAAGTTCAATGATCCATACATTTCTGCTGCCCAGCAACATGCTCACAACAGCAACCTGAGAGCAAAAAAGGCATTTTAGACTAGCTTAAAGAAGTGGTATATAGACGAAGTACATATTCTTAATGTTAATAGACCAATGTCTATTTTAAATTGTATCTATCAGACCACAAAGAGGACACACTACTCCCAATGCTTTCATATTCATCAGATCATTATTTAATATATTGGTCCTTTATGCCCTCACTGAATGAATTCATTGAGAACTGTAACTTTTAAATAAGTATCATTAATAATGTTTAATTAAACCAAGAAAGAGACAACAGAGAATGATGAAGAAGCCAAGGAGAGAGGAAAGAAAAGCGAGCCTTTTCTGCAGAATCCTTTGTTCAGTTCCTGTTCCTTTTGATATTTTTCTCTGGAGAAAAATTCTATCAATGCTAGGGATAATGGTCCTAGATTTCTAGGGAAGCAAGATTAAATATAGTGCGTACTAAATTCTTGTTTACTCAATGAAGGAGAGAAACACCTTTATCAGTACATTTTGTCTCCAAGCTAATATTGGGTAGGAATTCCTTTCAGATAAATGTAATTTGGTATCTAATTTGATTACTAATAAAATTATGATGTAAACATGGCAAATATTTGGCACTTATTTGGGGTGTAAAGGGAAGAAGTCCAGATTAATTGAAGTCACTGAAAGTCAAGAATTTTAGAGGTGTGCCATGTTATGGCCCTGAATAGCAACATTTAAGCAAAATCATATTAAATTAAAAAAATAAAAATCAACATTTGCTGAAGCAAGATTTTCCTACCATTCAGTTCATGACAGTCCAGCTTGGAAAACAGACACTAAAACAAGTGAGAAGGGATTCTTTCATGATTGATCTTGTGTGTAATTTACATTACACACTTCATATTCTGTGCTTTTCGAATGTCTTTCCCAACATTAGTCTTTGACTCCTTTAAAAAGTCTGTCATAACAGTTTGTAGGGTGCATAACAGAAAACTTGTTCTATGTATACCATTCATAGCAGAGCACGAGAAGCCCATTTCCTAATAATCCATCAATACAAGAAGATGGCAAAGGATTTACAACAGTTTGATAAGAAGGGAGGCATGCTCACTTTAAATTAATTTATATACAATTTTGTTATGATCTGTTCAGGGGCCATAAAAAGACTGTATTTTGTTATAGTGAGAGAGAAGGAAGGATTTTTTACTCATATCAGTGATGAAACTGATGTCACTTTATCAGACACTCAGGTATTAAATCCACTTTTTCCATGACAATGTAAAAATCCACTGAGCAACAAGCACTCTTCTTTTTTTAAATAGGGAAGGAACAGAGCTCTACTGTATAGCAGGACTTGAAATGAAGCAGAATTTATTGTGAGATGTTTCAAAGCAAAAATTCAATTAATAGAACACTTCTGCACATTTACTTTATGCATAAAATTAAGTCCAACATTTCTAAATCCCTTTGCTGAAACAACAATCTTCATTTTATTCTGTGTATACTGAAAAATTGAGTTATAGGTGAATACTTGGTATTCTTCAAGTGTACTTCAGTGCACACAAATGCATACATGCTGCATGCTGAAAACTCTCAGTCAAGACTTTCTGGCTAACTTTCCAAACTTTACTCCTATAATATATCCTAAAATAAGGAATATTTCAGATTTATTCCCAACTGCTTATTCTATACAGTCAGGCTATTTCAAATATCAATAAGAAGTACTACTACTTTTGTTCCTAACCTTTTGTATTTTTAAATCGTACCTAAGGGAACACTCCAGAATCATCAGCTGCTGGACTAAAGGCAACTTTGTGAACAGAATATAAAACCCACCAGAAACTCAGAACACTGGGAAATATATTATACTTGCACCATCACCCAATCATCAGCTACTATCCCACAGTAAGGCAGCAAGAGATTAATCAAGAATATCATATGTAAGAACATCAAGAATTATCTCTGCAATATGTATTAGTTGGTGCAGACACCTTCTCCTGCGCTACTTTCTTAGCACTTCTAATCCTCCTACTCCTCTTGCTCCTTTTCCTTCAGCCCCTCACTCACCTCCTGAAATTATACTCATCAACAATATTCCTTATTAATTTCACATTTTTCCATTTTCCTCCACAAACAAAATAAATCCATACCAAACAAGTCTGCATTCTAGTTATCAGATAACATATTTCAAGATTTTACTAATTTTCTTCACCAGTTTTCATCTCTAATGTAGTGCTTGAGGAATGCAATACTGTTTTAGAAGCTTGTATGGTGGAAATCTCAATCACATTTTGAAACTTATGATACTACAGAAATATCAGCATTTAACAAAAATTAACTGATAATAAAAAAACCATCAAAATTTGAATTATAATCAGATCATTAAAGAACCCCTGTATGCCACCAGGTGCTTTAGTTAAGAGGCTCTTCAATCAAGGAAGCACAATCTTTATTTTGCCATAGCTGCCTATAAATCCAAAAGGGAGATGTAAACATACATACACTAGACTAAACAATGGCTAAATAGCAGCCACTATTCACTCTCCCACTCATACATACCATGCAAGTCTGTGGGAAAAACTTACGATTGAAGCTAAGGAACTCAAGTAAAGTTTTCTGAAAATAACCCAGAGCTGACAAGTCAGTAGGAGGGCCTGGATGGTTTCAAGACACAGTTTTTAACCAAGATTTAGACTTTCAACTGTGGGGTTTTTTTGTGTGCGAGTGTGTGCCTTTTTATTTTTTTTAACAAAGATTTACATCCTATCCTTGGCTAAATTACTTATAAATTAATCAAATTAATTACTGAGTGGATAAGCAGGATACTGGACAAGACAGAATGAATTGTCAGCCAGCTAATATGGTCTATGCTGTTTTAAACAAATACCTCAGTGCTGGTTCTAACAGGTCTGTAGGACACAAACACATTAGAAAACTTATAAAAATACTTCTTCCAGAACAGTGGATGCATGCACATTTTGAGATTTTGGCTATTTAGAGTAAATCTAACTGAGATAATCAACTTCTGAAAATGACATTTCTGCCAATTTTGATTCTTGTCTTGATAAAATGTTTCTTACCTGTTTCAGACAGGTAGTAAATTTGATATCTAAGTTCTGTGTAAACATGGATGCAATTTCATGTAAATAGTGATGATTCCTCTGAGAAATAATGTTCACATAAAAAAAAATAGGAAATCTCATTTGTGTAGTACTTAGGTCATCCAATCACCAAACATTGAAAGAGTTTTTGAAATCTCCAGAAATGTTAACATTTACCTGGGTGCACAGATTATGTAGTTAATTTGATGACATTTTTGTCTCCCTAAAAGTTGAACAGGGCTATAACAATTGAAACATTAATACAGACTTCTACTGAGTAAAAGAGAAAAGAAAAGTAAGCTGGGTAAAGTCTATTGTCACTCAATTTTACAAGCCAATTTAAATTTAACTAACTTCTGTATTTTCTAAGTACATAAGTAAATATGTATGTGTGCCTTTGTGTACTTCAATAAAACTGGCACTGTGTTTAGCATTAAAAGTCCTACCCATGGAGAAACTTAGATCATATTCTATTAACAGTCCCATACTTTAAGTTATGTGTAGTGTCTCTCATATTATGCAAAATATAAAACTATCCCAGATGTGTGCTAAGAACTAGTTCCAAAGTAAAAGAAAACTTTTTAATTAAGGAAACATTGACTTTTATGGTTGCAAATCAGAAGAGCATTTTACTAAATGCTTAGCCTGTAGATTATGCTTCTTTAATTCACAAATTGACTGCACCAGGTCACCTTTAAGTAATGGAAATCTCTGTTTAAACATTTTTTTGGCAATGGGCACAAAGCATTAGATCTCATTTCCAAGACTTACCAGCTGGGTTTTGTCATTAACATTTATTAACAATCTAAGATATGGCTTTCAGCGTCTAATCCTCACTACACAAATGTTTTGTGTAGTTCTCTAGAGAGCTTTGGTGTGACAAATTACTGGCACAGATTACAGCCCTGTGGCTATTCACCAGAGGCAACACAAAATTAACATGGTACTAATCCAATTCAAACAAGAAATTGGTTAGACTATGCACAATTGCACAAATCATCTGAACTAAAGCAAATCTAGAATTCCTTAAGCTACAGTTTCCAAATTTATATTTAAAACACAGTAAGTTTTTTTTATCAGATTTGCTTCAACTTTTATTTGGCTCTTTAAAGTCACTTAGTCTATTGATAAAGGTTTTAAGTATAGATGAAGCACAGGAATATAAAAACCACAAGGAACTGCATTGAAAGGGTTTGTTCTGTTGTAAAAGTTTTAGGCAGCATAATCCACTGCACATGCCAACTTGTTTCATGGTTCAGACTTTCATCAAGAGGTTCAGTTGAAACCATCAACACATATTAATGAAATCAGTTCACCAGGTCTTTGGTGATGAAATTTGTAACAAGAACCTGATAGTGATATACATTAGTGTTAGTGTGGCAAGTGATAATCTTTGCTTTTAATCCATGGCAAATTTTAAAACATGGCAAGAAAAAACAAGCTGGATATTTCATGACTGCTGAAGAAATCTTAATCAGAGGGATAAGATTTATATTCCTCCTATCACCTTCTCAAGCATAGATGTTTCACAAATTGTAGATGACTCCTTTTATCACTAGGCAAAAAAGGTACAATTTGAAGACTGCAAATGAAGGTTAGTTTTGACTTACTAACTAAAAACCGTTGTGGTGTGCATTGACTCTCTTCAAACATAAATACAGACTAAAGAAGTACTATAAACTAGAAGAACACGGGCTTAACTTCTTATTCTCCAAAACCTGAATATTCTATCAGTAGAAATGAAGCAGGTACCATAATCTTTAAGAAAACCCAACACTGTTCCTCAAGCTGGAAGTAGGTGTGAATACAGGCAATAAAAACCTTTTACTAAATGTGAATACTGAAGGTCTGTGCTCATGTCAAGGTTTGTTCATGAATCAATTGGGATTAATGATCTACTAATTTGTTTGTCAGGACTAATGGAAATGCTAGCCATTCTTAAGCACTTTGTTTAGCTAATATTTACTGGAATTCGTGAAAGACAGATGATGACAAAACACAACACGTAATAGAGATTCAACAAGGATGAAACTGCTACTACTGCATGTTTAAACAGAGTAACTTCAAGTCAAAAGTATGTAACTGTATCTATATAGATGCCCACAGACACATTAGAGCTCCTAGAAGTAAAATAGCATATTACATTAGTATGAGGTTAGAATTTCCAAAAGCAGAGAAAAATTTCACATCCAGTGTAAGTTAAGTTTTCTTCATTTTATGCATCATCAAAACTTAAACCCTTATTTCTAAAAGTGAAGGATTTGTTTCTCATCTTTACCCTTCATTCATTATACAAATAAAATACAAAACAGTTATTATGTAACTGACCGAGATGGTTGGGATTGTGGCAAAATATTTTCCTGGAAGAGCTGATGCAGAATTATTTGGAATAAAATTAAACCTTTTATTTTTCTAATCAGGTCTGCTTTTAAATAGTTCAGCCTTCTTTGCAGGTCTGAGCCTTGGTCCTTCCTGAGTTCGAAGTCAAACACAAGCCAGTTTTGCTGTTCTCATTTTTGTTAAAAGCACAGCTGAGAGCTTTACTTTGCAAAAACAAACAAAACACTAATAACATGAAAACAGTAGTTAACAGTAATCCCAGCAGCTTCCAAAATGACAATAACTTGGTTGTCTCATATGAGCAATGAAAACCTGCATACCTGTTTTAACCTTGCAAGTTCTTTCAAAGCCCTCGTCCATTGTTGTTTGTAGTGAAGCTTTGACTTGGTAGCTGACTCTAACTTTCTTTCAAGTTCAACCTAAAAGCAATTAAAATCATATCAGCTGAAGCAATAACAGCAGTAACAATCACTGAAAGATGTATATATACAAAGAGTCTGGTTTAAGAAAAGTGTTTATGTAGCTTAATATACAACATCATCTAAAGCTGTTATACACTGTAACATAAATATTATGGCACAAGAACATTTTCTTGTTTAAAATATAACCTTATTTTTATTGGATGGCCGTCTATACAAAGAAAAAGATTAGTTTTTAGCACTAAATCTGCTGATGTAACCTTAAATTTAACATTCTCAGATCAGCCATCCCCTCATCCTTTTTTTATTCAAAGTGAGGTTAAAAACACTAATTTAATGAAAATGCTGATGGATAAATCTCTCTTAAAAAGGTACATAGATTTTTTTTTCTTTAGTTTGCTGATGGAATATATGGCCTACATAATTTTCTCTGAAATACCCATCTGCTCCAGACATTCTTTAAAATCTCTGCATCTACTAGTGTGAACCTATGATATTACCAACTAAATACATCTTTAAAAGTTGTTACCACTAAAAAATTAATTTCATTTATTTGTGCAAAAAATTTTGTATTAAAAGACAAATGAAAATATTTATAAACACAATTAGAATTAAAGTATTTTTCACATCTGAGGAAGTACTTTTTTTGAATCTGACAAAAATTATTTTCATTAAACTTGTGAAGATCTTAAGGAACTGGTTTGTTTAGTTCATCTAACAAAAGAAGAAAATCTAAAAATATTTAATGTAAGAGCTTAAAAAATCTGTAGAAACACAAAAATATTTTGCATCAGTTGCTTGCATTATTAGAAGTTATTAAAGCACATTACTGCTTCCTCTACAGAAATAAGGTGACTGTTGATGTTATTTGTGTCTGAATATTTAAACTCTGAAGAAATTACTGGAAAAAGTAAACCAAAATGGACAAATTACCACTTCATCCCACAGTAGTATTCTACATCCCTTTTATCAGTGAACACACCACTGTGACAATTTTTAAGTACTAGAAAAATTCAACATACCTTTTCTAAAGTGAGAAGATTTATTTCTGATTGTAGCTGGATTTCTGGTTTGCTACTTTGCTGTTCTTTGTATTGCTGGAATTCCTTCTCTAAAGTCTTATGCTTATTTTCTGCTTCAAAAAGCTACATTAAAGAAACCAAAATGCAAGTTAGCAGAAAAGCCCATTCACAGACAAATAATTAGATGACAGAATTTAAGTTACTTCTTAGTCCTTGGAACAAACATTTTACTGTCAATTATCTGATATAAAACAGACACTGAAAGTTACACATTCATAATTAATGATTTCTTGAAGATGGCACACAGCAATGTTTTAATAGGAAGAGTTTTAAGGAGGATCTTTGCTCAGTACTGGAAAGAAAAAAACAAGTCTGTCCTCATAAGCATAAGATCAAGATTTATGCACATTTTTGTTCACATTTCTAAAACAACTTGCAGAAGAAATATAGAAAGCATAATACTAAGATTTACACATCTTTTGAAGAAAGCCAGTGTTATCTACTATATGAAGTTTTATTACTTACTCAATTTCACAGCATAACTTTTTTAGGAATGTCTGCGAAAGGAAACGACTAATACTTTGTACAGGCAAATGATTTAGAAGAAAGCCTAAAGTAGAAAGGCTTCAGTGACTAATGACTTAATGCTGAGTACCTCTGCCCTCACACTGTATTTCCACAGTTTCAAGAAGAGTTTTATAACGAGAGTGCTTTGCTTTTTACATACAATGGGTAATTTGAAAAATGATGCCAATACACAATTACTTGCTACAGAGAAAGTAATGAAGTCAAATGTTTAACAGCATTTTTTATAATATATTAAAAATACTAAGAACTTTTTGTGAGGTTTTCTTCTTCTGTTAAATATTACTCAACTATAAATACCTTAATACACCTGACGGAACTGAACTATTCCATACTAGAAAATGATCCCATGTGTTGATCTTGTATTTATGTCCAAATAGATAATGCAAGTATTTCCATGAATTCTATCCCACAGTTTAAATACTGGGTGAAAATGCTTTAGAGAATTCATTTGTGTTTCAAAGCTAACAATTTCTACTAGTACAATAATAGTTTAATTCTTTGGATCTTCTAATTGAGTCAGCTTTACTTTTCTCCCAGATTTCTGCTTTTTGCATATATAATTGTTACGGAATGGATGTAAGAAAGCAAAGATATTTCCTAGGGAGTGATACAAAACCAGAGTTTGCTGTCATTGTTTTTCTCACACAACTACAATAACCTATTGAACTTGAACAAAAGATACTGCTGTTTAACACCTTTCATTTTTACCTATTTATTTTTAAATCAGACAGAGACATAATGCCAAAGACAATAACCAATTTCTTTAGCTATTAGAAATATCAGCTCTCCCTGGAACTTCTAAAACAATGTTTAATTTCTTGTTTTGTTCTGGAAACGCTTTCAAAGACTGAATATCTTATGAGACCTCAGAATTGTGGACATGAGGAAACTATAAAAATACCACAAATAAAGAACAACTTCCTTATCCAGAAAGTAAGGGTGATGTTCCTCAAGGTGGATGCTTCAAGGATCTCCTCTTGTATATAGTGGGGCTTACCTCAAAACAGGTTGAATTCTAGAGATCTCTAAGTGTCTAAGTGTGGAAACTGTGTATTGACAAGTCCCTTTTAAAGGTATGGAATAAGACTACTTATTCCAGAACATTTAACATGTGTTAAAAAACCCAAAAAAGTCACACAGACAAAAAAACTCCACATCCAAAAAGGTCTTAAAAGAAGAGACTCATCTGGTAGCAACAGAAACTTTCTGCTTGTGCACATCACAAAGAGCAGGGCCCTAGAGTGAAACTCCAAAGTAGGCAAACAAAATCTCACCCCCAACAAAGCAAAAGAAAAAAGCCTGTTTCATGCACAATATGTGGCAACAACCATCACATATTGAAGCATAGCAGGAACAGCACAGAGGAAGACAGCCAGGATGCTCTGGAAAAAATGGCCTTAGTACAAAACAAGAGAAAACATAGTGGGGCTTGTGTTTGGAAGCAAAACAGTACGACAGCCACCTATGTAATCAGGAACGGTATGTTGCACAGGCACTAAAGGCGCCTTCATAATTAGTAAGAAATGTACTTAAAATTAACAAAAAGAAGTTTTTTAATATAAAAGACATAATTAAATTTCAAAACTCACTGCCATAGGATGTTGCAATACTAAATACTTTTTTAAAGGAATCATATGAGATCATGAAGAAAACTTTCATTGGAGGCTACTGGGTTTGAAACTGCTTCTGGCAAAGAGTACATATAACCCTTGATGGTATTGCTGGATATACCAAAACTGCATTTTTTTCAGAATCTTGCTTCCTTATCCTCTAAATCCAGCCATTGCTGCACCATAGTCCTGAGCTAAGTGATCTTCGGTCTGACAATTGTATGTCTGTTCTAAAAAGGAAAAATAAAGTGATTCTGATTTTATTTTATTTAGATTCTATTTTATTTAGAAAAGGTCTGTTGAAGCTAAAAATGGTCAGTGGGAGCTGAAAGAAGGAATAATTAGTAATACTAGCTGGTGGCATTTGGCCGCTTGAACAAGAGCTACTAGCAGCTGCCAACAACACATAAAATGCAAAAGTGATCCACTTATCACTTTGAACAGGACTGCATTCTGCGGTTTCTTCATCTCAATTCAGTGAGTGCTCTGAAGTAGAATAGTCAAAATAACTATTTCAAGGTTAGCAACATTTTTGTATTAGCTGCATTTTAAAAAATTTCATTGTACTGTGGTTAACATATGCTAACAAATAAAGAAGTAGGTTAATAGCAGTATTTATTACAGAACTGAAAAACTCACAAAAATCTATTACAACTCTTCCTAAGTACAAAAATATGGTTTTGGCTGACACAGTTTTTCAAACAGTGAAAGCTAATATTGGATTATCACTCTCACATATCAGACACAAAAAACACTAAAGCAAGTAATTAATCTACATAAACAAAATACTTTTCACAACACTTAGGCATTTGTGAGATTTAATCTACTTAATAACAAATTATGTGTCTAATGCTATAACAGCTAAAAAAATAAGTACTAACGTTTACAGTTTACTTTAACAGTCAGGAGAAATGTCTAGACTATCCTTGTTGTTAGTGCCAAAGTTAGCTTACAGGACAACAGAACATGGTCTAAATTTTCTGTTTAGAAAGTACTACTCAGAATAGAAGACTGCAATAACAAGAGAGCTTCCCCTTCTGTCCCAATAAGGATAACAGAAATACTCTTTTGCAATAGAAAAATAAAACTAACTGCATGGTCAAACTACTTAGATGTTAATGACCAATAATTATTTAAGTTACTGAAATGTACATTGCTGTTCAGGCTCTTCATGTAATGTAAGCTTTTAAATGAAACTTGATTTTCAATGTTGAAAAAATAATCACAAGCACCACACTGCAAACTGGCCATACAACTGAGCAAGACTGACACAGATGGATCTCAGCACAGAAATCCCAAATTTAAATAAAATGTTTGTTACAAAGTTGCCAGAATACAATTGCCTCCAAACCACTAAGAATACCGAACTTGGTGTTCTTAGAAAAATGCTCACTTTTATTGTGTACATACCTGCTGATGTAAGCGAAGCTTGTCTTCTTCCAGTTGTTTGATTTTTGACCTTTCTAGCTCTAGCTGGTGTGCACATTCCTCCCTGGCTCGACGCACAGAATCCTGAAGCACCTGCAGATTTCGTTCATGCTCTGCTTGCAGCTCCTTCTTTACTCTTTGAAGCTTAAAAAGAGACACATATTTACATTAATCCATATGAGTGAGAGCTTCACTTGAAAAGTCTTACAACTGTTACTGCTATTCATGACAGAAAAATTGTTATTAATTTTTGAAATTAAACAATAAAATTGTCCAACTGCTCACTATATGTGTTTACTGAATTTCAGTTTAACTACCAATCTGCCAATTATTGTATTTGGGCTACAAATATACTCTTGCTCGACTACTGTAAAAACAAGGTCTCGGGAGCTCTTCTGTCCGATCTAAAAGATTCTACACGATTGCTCAAGGCAGGTTTCACTTCCACCTTCCTACTCCAAAGTGAAAAGCTAAATACTCCAGTTCACTGCAGAGAGCATGGAAGTCACAGCTACAGCCAAAAAGTCTTTAGGTCAGTGAGACTGCACTGTTCAAACTGAGCATATTGAGATAATTTTTCATCAAGATGAACTGAAGAAGAATCCTTGACACGTTTGAACTTTCTAGGAAGATGCTACTGTCCCAGATGACTGCTAGCTGAATAGAAACTTCTCCAATGTCCCATTTCTCAAACTGGAATCTGCTAACTGAACACTACATAATTTTGACCAGATGTTTTTTGAATCCACTGATTTTTATCATCTCTAGCTCTCAGGTCAGAATCTTACTAAACTTTGAGAAAGCTTTTAGAAAAATCTACATAAGAGTCAAAATAACTACTTCTACTCAGACTGAAATGCACTTGGCCAAACCTGAGCACCAGATTTTGTTGCACAGATGCTGAGGTCAAAACATTATTTACAGCACAAACTGCATCTTGAGGTACAGACAGCCTGGGAACTGAACAGAACACTGGCTCAGCCAGTGAATTTCTGTGTTGGGAATTATCAATTTTGTTACAAGCACAGAAGGCATTAGTAGGCTAGAAAAATTAATCTGAGTTACAAAGAGGAAAGATAAAGTTTACCTGTTTGGACAGCTAAAACACCACAGTATTTTACCTACATAATTTTGAGTTTGTTCTGAAATACAAGAACAGGCAGTTTATTTTCTCTTTCCATATGACTAGCACCCCTGAAGTCACACACACTTTGCCAGATTGGGAGTGTTCAGTACAGTGGTAGTTACTGGTTTCTCCTGCATCCTCTTTCACCCTGTCACTATTGGAAAAAAATAAACAGAAGGAGGAACTCTGAAAACGTTGGCTAACAAAACCTGAAGTTTCTCCCAGATCTTCTTGTCACCTTCTCCTATTTCAACAAACAATCTAGCAATTACTTTTTGAAGTGAGGCACTCTTGTGTATGTGTACAACAGTCACTTGACAGTGCTAAATTTAAAACAGAGATATGCTAATGTTACACAAATGTCTGCACTGACATTAATTCTGTCAAGAATAGAAGGTTTACAGTTCTGTAATCCTAGCAACCCTTTTAAAAGTTCACCGAATTTCTATTTCGGTAAAAAAGTGTAGCTGTAACAAAACTTGGCTTAATTGCTAGTGTTCCTCTACTTTTCACTATGAATGTATCTAGTTAGTATCTTATACACAAAGCATAGTTGTCACTATGTGAAAACTCAAACCTTATAGAAGTAGCTAATGCAATCACATTGTTTAATACAACCAGCTTTTACCTCTGATTCAGCGTTAAAAAGCTGTCTCTCTCGCTTATCCAGATCTCTCAGGGTTTTCTGAAGCTGTCCTTCCAAAACATTATATTCTGCTACCTAAACAAAGGAGGGAAAAAGTATAAAATATTGATAGCTTTTATTTAGAAATTTCCATATAAAACAAACATCTAGCTCTTAAGAACTTGCAATGGAGTACTTACTTCTAACTCATAGGCCATAGAAGGGCTTTTTGACCAGGCAAGTAAAATGCAATCAAACAGCTACCATATACAGCAAAACTAATCTAAGGAAATTTCCAACAAATATTCTATGATTAAAGGCTACTTTTAATTCTTTTGCACTGTTGTAGACTAGCTGCATGCATATCAGTAGCTGCAAAGGTTAATTACAGACCCTTTGATACATGTTACCAAATGCCTTGTTAGATTTATAACAATTTAGACTTTCTGCAAATATAAGGAGGAATTTCCTTACCTTTTTCTTCACTAATGCCTCTCTCTCTCTGTCTCTTTTCTTCCATTCCTCTGCAAGTGCTTGCATATGGACCATTTCCTTCTTTTTAAGCTTTTAGAGGAAAAAAAAAAAAAAAAAAGAAAATCCCAAACCAGATCAAAATTGCTGAAAGTGCACCTTTAGAGTACTAGCAGACCTAAGTCTTGAAGCAAAAGTGTTTAGCATGCTGACTTGTATAGTTCAAGATATGACTGTGATAGTGAAAGACATCTTAAACTGAAGTACAAAATGCAAAGTAAATGCATGTTTGAGAAAAATATCCAAAGAATTACTAGATTTTCACTACCTTTTCAAAAGTAAACATGAACACATAGAACAATCTCAAGAGTAGACAGCAATGAGATATGCAACTAACAGAATACAGAATTAATATTTAACATCAATAGTTTGAATCTTGAATCTATTGTACTTTATAAAGAGTAATGGAAAATTGTGAAGATGGTATTCTGCAGTTCAAATCCAGCACTTTCCTCACTTACTTAAGAATTAACCTTCTTCCTTAAGTAAGAGCATGGAATTTGTGAATGGAGTAGTTTACATCTGAAGTTTTAATATTCTGTATAAGTAAAATTTATTTCTTACTTGAAATACTAAAATAAAATATAATTAAGGTTATTATCTGTACCAATTCTACTAAAACTTCTCTGGCAATCACATAATTTAGGTAATAAAAAAGAGAGAAAAAACCTGATTTTCAAAAATGTCCTCTTGCATTTCCTTCCACATTTCTAACTCCAGTGCTGCTTTGTATTCCAGAGTTTCTCGAGGTTCTGGATGGTCTTCTGGGGCACGGCAAAGCTGAGTGTGAGGGACATGCTGTTGCTGACCAGCACCTACATCCTGATATAATAAGAGTGGATTTTTCATTGGAACCTCAAATTGTCAAAGACATGTTCAAAGGAAAAAGAAAATATTTATATAAAATTTACTTGAGAAGAATCTGACACCATAACTTCTTGCACTTTGACAAGTCCGTAGTCTTCCAAGGTGACGGCGTACGAAAGCTCTGCTATTCTGGTGCCTGACCTATAAATAGCATTAGAATGTTATTTTAATTAAAACTGCCTAAAGATACAGAAGAAGAACTGTAAGACAACACCCAAAACAGCAAAGCCGAAGTTGTTCTGTGCAAGCTCAGAATCTCTAAACAGTTGCCCATGTGAGAGCTCAAACATGCTCTCCTATATATATTGTTAAGTTAGGGCCTAGTTTATGAATTAATGGCAAGCCTTCTGACTTAAACCTGGCATTGGAAACCTATTTAACTAACAAATTACTATAATCAATACATCCCTGCAATGAGGGAATAATCCAAAATTGTACCTACAGTCCTAAATCTTTCTAATGATGTAACTGTTCATATACAAGCACTGCTGCTGACTTCAACTTAAAATACTCATTAAATTTCCTAACTTTCCTTGTTTAGATTTTAACAGTAACCTTCTAGTCATCCACAATATAAGTAACTTAGCATATAATTTGTGGTAAAACATCCTTGGATTTCTATAAACACATTTCTGGAAGCTTCAGCATAGGGAACTGGCAACTTCAAATCACAAAGAGGTTAAAATATCTACCTGCCCTCGCACAGTGAAACAATACCTACATAACAGATATTTTAATAAATTAATGTGAAAGTAGTTGTGGTTTCTGCTCAAGAACAGTTTGTTTCCAACTGCCTCATCTCGAATGACAGACAAATTGTAGGAAACAAAGCCAGTCCTTTGCACAGAAAGGTATTAAGAGAAGGAACAGAAAATGATGTAACTGGAAATGACCAAAAGTCTCACATGAAACTACACTGAATTGTAGACCTTGGTCAAAACAAAACCTCTCATTTCAGTGATAATCACTCAGAAAGGCAAATTACACAATCATTTGTCACCTGGAAGCTGCAGAACATATCAAGCAACAAGATGCTGAAAGAATTAACCACAGCTGTAGTTTCCACAGAAATTCACTTTCAGCAAATACAGGTTAGATGACACTAAAATGCTTTTTACAAGGGTGCAGGTTTCTACACTATACTTCTATTTGCAAAGGAAAAAATCCAATAAATGCTTGTATTTCACTTAAAATAAGTTGCTGCATTAAATTCTTACAACTTTCCATCGGTTACTGATTAAAAAAGAAAACAAGATTTGCATTAGTTGACCTCAGAAATCTGAGTAAATGATTCAACAAGTCTGTTGAACATACCAGCGTAAAAAGAAGGTTATGCCAACAAGAGCAAGGATAAGAAGGGGTTAGCACAGGAAAACACAGACCTGATTATATTTTGAGAATGCCATCTAGTGGTTACATTTTGTGCAAAACCAGTTTTCATTTAACTAACGGTAAAAGTATAAAGCTTAATGTATAGTGAGACCTTAAAGTAACTCTTCACAGAATCAGGCCATGCCAGCTTTCCCACAGAAGTTTAAGCAAAGCCAGAGTTAATTTCTTATTAAGTTGGGAGGAGAGGAGACACCCACTCACTAACATGAAATTTCCTGTGAGTTAAATATAAAATGCATTTTCTACAATCTGTTGCATTAGCTGACCTCAGTCTTAATAGTGATGACGTTTATTTTTAAGGGCATAATCAAATTCCACCATTACAAAGAAAAAAGGAGGGTCTAGACACTGATTGTAAACACTAATCATCTTGAACAAGGACACAGGACAGAAGTAACTACGAATCAAAAAGAAAAATACACACACACACACATATATATATAAAACCCCAGCACTGCTCTATGTAAATGAACATTTGTCTTCAGACAGAGTATGAGCTAATACTGCTCCTTCTGATGTACACAAGCTGAAACCCCTGCTACTATCCTGAAACAGGAGACATCTCCATTCTCTGGGTGCATCTGTCCTCCTAACTTTCACCAAAGTCAGTTAGTTGTATCTAAAAGCATACTATGGACAAAAAATGTTAAATATATTATGGAATATCCACTTTTATATAATTAAGTAACTTACTTTTGGAAGTGCCTCAGAACCTTTTTTTCAATTGTTTATTTCTTAATCTGTCTGTGAAGTTTAACTTACCCAGGATCATGATTACATAAAGGTTTATTACAATGACTTTGATAGTCGTGTATACACTGCTCAATATGAAGAGGCAATTTAGCTTTTCGTCTCTTGGATGCCTATTCCCCCCTCTGCATACTGCAGTACTCTGCAGCCTGTTTACCTATTCAAAAAGCTAAGCAGAAAAAGCTGTTTTTCAGAGAAACACTAAACAAACAACTCTAGAAAACTTGCTACAGAGCTAAGTATTTTTTAAATAGTTTTACCCTTGTGCTGCTGTGAAACTGACTGTTTCATTACAAGTCTGACGCCAGCATTGTTCACCATTCCCACCCAAGAAGCGGGTCTTTTCTGAAGCCAAAACATTTGAGAGCTGAAGCCTTGCCATTCCTAGAAGTAAGTCTTTGGCTGTTTTATCCTTGTGCCACAATTCAACCAGCAGAGGCAATCTGAAACAAAGAAGTGATCTTTGTGTCAGGCACCAAAACGAAAGAGGAGGTATTCTTATTCAGAAGAACCTCCTGTTCTAGAAGTAACTTCTTAAATCAGTGATGGGTTATAAAAGTCAAAACATGAGTTGGTTTTATTGCCTTTCACTTAGAGGAATGAGACTGACTGTATCTTCTCAATCACTTGGTTCAGATTATCATTCCTTTCTTCAACTGGGGACTAACAATGTTACAGTGAGTGATATACAGAATAGTGCTAACACAGCTTGATATCAACATCTTAATTTATAAATACTTACAAAAGAATTTTAGCCATTGTCACTCAAAATACAGCACCCCGGCGCTACTTTAAAAATACTGCTATTTTGATGATTTTTTTTACATCTTAATCATTTCTTGAAATCTGGTGGAACTACTAGGAGAACTGTTTTACAGCCCTCAACACTGCAAACTCTTTTCCAGGTACCTGCTGTATTTTTAAAGATATCATATAGACATTGCATATTAAAAAGAAAAGATTTTCACATTTCAAGAAGTACTTTGTCAGAAACGATGCTATCAAGCTTTACTTTTAAAATTTATGGCAATTGTACTTGTTTCTGTAAGCAACAATACCTAAGTATGCAAGAAAGAAAATCAAGAACTGTAGAATTTCTGACTTTAAATGATAATAGAGAAACTGGAAGAGTAAGCTATTTAGTATTTATTTGCATTAGTCCTTGAATTGTTTACTAAATTCTAGCACTGATAATCTTAATGTGACTGCATTTACAAGAAAAACTAGAAAAGTGTAATTAAGATTAAAAAATTGCAAATTACTACCTGAAGAATGTATCTTGAAGCTGATGAGGCATAGTTGCAAAGTCAAATGCACAATATGACTTTGGAAGAAAGACTTCCATGTTCTTTCTAACTTCTACAGGTGGACTTGTCATAATAGGTGCTGCACTGCCAAAAAATGGGTATGAGTACCTAATAAAAACAATAACAAAAATAATAATTCTATAAATAGATAACTTTTTTGTACCTCTGCAACAGGAAAACCAGTTTACACATCATTAAGTAAAGCACGACTTGCATCAAAGTTTGAGAAATTTATACTAGTACATTCAACAACAGAACTTAGCTCTCAAGTATTTATATTGTCATTTACTTCAGGAACAATCCAGCTTCTTTATATTGGCTGTTGCTTTGACAAAGGACGTTTTAATAATCTGTTTGTTCACAACTAGATGAACTCATATTTTACTAGAACTCTGCAATTATTACATAAACTGAGCAGACAAACAGAAGAAAAATTTATACTCACATGTAGATTGTTCCTTGAGAACATCTGTAACTGTACTTAACATTCAGACTAGACTAACATGCAATAACTGATAACTAGGTATACATATACACAGTGTCAGAATCATTAGAAATTTCATTAGCTTTATCATTTCCACAGTTTAAGAGACTGAAAGGCAAGTCAAATCATTTTACCAATATGACATAAAATGTGGCCTGAAACTACTCTACTAGCACATTTCAGTGTATGATAAACTGTAACAAAGGGAAGGTCATGAGCCTCTTAAACTTCATTTTGTTCAAACTGATGATGCCAGCTGTCAGCTAAGCTCCTAATAAAATCAAATGATGCTTCTATATATAAAAATTGCACTCTCCACCTTTCGTGAAGGGCTGTTGGAAGAGCTTGTTTAGACTGGAATAAAATAATGCTTCCAATCTACAGTGAATATACAATTTTTTACCCTGCAACTTTTCTTAATGTCCATGTATCTGGATGTTTCTCCTCTTCAGCTTCCTTCCATGTTCATCACTGACTATAAAAATTCAAGCGCATAAAACAAAAAAACCCTATGTGTTGTTATTGTTCTGAAAAAAATTAACTATTCAAATGCTACATAAAATATTTTATGTGGCAAAATTCCATCTATTGTAGGTTGCTTTCAGCATACTATTTACTAATGTAGCCAATATGGAAAGACATTAATGATGGCTATAGTAGCCATATTTTAAAATATTCTAGCCCTACATCTCATCCACCTTTTGAACCTAGTTCAGACAAAATCTAAACCCCATGATCCACCACCACAACTAGACTTCCCAGTGACTAGTTAAAACTGTATGAATCAAGCTCTGCCAGAAAAGAGGTAGAGCAAATGGAGAGGCAACTCCCCGGTCAGAAATACTCAGAAATTTGACTGAATCACCATTTAAAGATACATTTCATCACAAACATCAAAAGCACCCTGATGGAAATGAGAAGACAAATTGTAAAATCTATTAGTAATCACTCACTCCAAATACACCATCAATAATTGCTATAATGAAAGTAGAATTTCTTTTTTTAAACCATCAAAATCATCCCTCTATTTACAATTCTCTCAGAAATGCATTTAACTACACTGATTCTTCATTAAAACTAGAATGGATTTCCTTTGTATTCATGCACAAACCAGTGATCTGTCTCTTACTAAAACACTGTAAAGAGTTCTTGGTGGAATATGCAAAACTACAAAAAAAAAAAAACCAAACAACAACCCACAAAAAACAAACCAAAAAAACAAAACAAAATGAAGAAAAAAAATTACTTCATTGATAAGGTGGAAATATAGCCAGAAAGATTTACTACCAATTACAGCAAAAGGCAACAATCTTTAATGCTCAGTTTAGTGATAAGCCAGATGAACATTCTGAAGTATTTTGCTACTGAAAATCAGCTACATTTTAAAAGACATGAAGAAGCAGAGAGGCACTATGCCACCAGCAATCACTCAGATATGAAGGCTTTGTATTTTCCAAGAATAACAAAAAAAAATTGTACCTTAAAATGCAATTTATTGGAAAACCAACTTCCAGACCACGTATACTTCTTAAGTCTATTGAAAAGCAAAAATGGTGAGAGGCTGCTGGAATGACAATCTTCTGTGCTGACACAGGCTCAGAAGAACTGGACACACCCACAGGGTTAGGCTGAGATATCGCTACTGGACCACCAGCTGCGTTATCAGCTGAAAACACAAAAGAGAATTCATGAGCATTTTCTATAATTTGTTCTGCCCAAAATAACAAAATATATCAAAGAGTAGTGCCACATTTTAAATGCAAGTTAGAGCGGATGCTTTCCTAAGAGATTTCTATTCCTTGTAAAATAAATGAATACTGTAAAAAATAACCACTCCGTCTGTAAGTTACTGCTTCCATAGGAAAAAACACCAAAAACCCAATATACTTAAAATCTTCTTACTAGGATTGTAATACTT
This sequence comes from Molothrus aeneus, assembly GCF_037042795.1. Lineage (NCBI taxonomy): Eukaryota > Metazoa > Chordata > Aves > Passeriformes > Icteridae > Molothrus > Molothrus aeneus. Next base: position 53,694,231 of record NC_089680.1, on the reverse strand, counting down.
TTCCTTTCTTTATTAATCTTTGGAGCTATGTAAGGTTTAACTCACCTATAAAAGTTTACAATAAGATCAAAGAAATTAAATTCTTCAGAAAGGTGTAAGACCTCAGTTTATACTAATTTTTCATAGTCAACTTGAATAGGAGAAGAAATACTTTTAGAATTTTAGTGCTTTTTAAAATTAATTAACTTCTTTAGGGGAATTACAAAGACAATCAGATTAACAGGTCAATTGTGCTGATGTAAAGCAGCATCACCCTCAGCCCCAAGCTTTAGTTTGGCCCCACATTTTAGTTTGAAGCAAACTATAATGTGCAAAGTACATCTGCTTCTGGTCACAGAACCCACGTACTGTGGCATCCATTTTATAATTTAGAAAGCAGAAGCAACATTGAGTGCCTGCCCAATTGCATCCAGGCTTCTCATATCCTTATAATGAGACCCAATATTGCCTTCAGAGAGTAAAACATCAAACTACAAGTCCCACAGAGAGGTCTCCAAAAGGCATTCTTGAAAAATGTTCAAGACATTTTGTTTAAGACTTTAAGGGCTATTTATGCTACCAAGCCCCTACAAAATGAAGGAATGAAAATATCAGATAAGAACGCGATGGCCTTTTGTATGTGCTACTCGTTCTGATACTGCCTTCATAATTATTTAAACCATTTTCACTTTTGTAATTTTTAAAGAAATATATCATTATTAGCATTGACCTTATTCTTTCCTCCTTTATCCTAAGTGTTTTGCTTGCATTAATAGTAATATGACAGAAAAGAAAAATGCTGTAATATTTCAACATCAGTTAGTTAACACAATGTATAAATGAAACTATTTTAAGTGATTCAGGTAGAATGTCAGTAGATTACTTGGTGTAAAGAATTAGCTGAATGGAATTTAAAGGTCATACAGCTTTTAAGTACATACAGCTTACTGTTAAAATCCATTTAAGTTGGTAATATAGTCAAATTTCATTTAATGTACTAAATTTAATAAATTTTGCCTTACTGGGATTTTGCAGATCTATCAGAGGTGACTTTGCTCTGCTCTGTGATTTCAAAGTTGGAAGCTCTTCAAAACACTGTTTGCTAACCTCTTGAGGGCAGCCAGCCACCAGTCCTGAAAGACAAATGTGAAATGACGTTTTACATCTTAGCAAAACAGAATTATAAAATTACTATTACTATTAATAATAAAGCACAATCCTGGATTTCCTAACCAGAGATTCAAACCAGCTGCTAGGTTCACAATACTTTCTTTTTACATTCCATATAAAGGACTTATTCCTTGCTTAGATAAGATCAGTTAGGATTAAAAGAATTTGTCTGAATTAGCAGACAAATCCTGAGATCCCATTCTAGGACACAGAATTTCCTCTACAGAACTGTCTTTAGGACAAAGCTCAAGAGACCAGCAATACAAATATCATCAGAAAAACAATAATTCCACTTTATTCATGAACCACCTCTTAAGAAGATTCCTGTTCAGTAACATTTAGCAAAACAACATTTTTTGTGATTTATTTGGTTCTCATGGTATTTCTTATCTCTGTTCCTCTTCCACTTTTCCACTTCCGAGTTCTCAAATTAGAAACAAGTCTTCCTAGGGCTTGGGCTACCAAGTCCAAACAAAAGGATCATGTAAAAACAAACAAAACAACCCAGTTGCTTGGTTTTGTCCAGGAATCTGTACTATATGAACATTTGTCTTCACAAATTATAATCCACATAGTAAATTCCTTAGAAAACTCAAAAACCCCGCATTATCCCTGCTCTTCTATTGAGTAAATTAACACTAGACAATTTCATCTCATTGAGCAAGTCAGTTTCTTCATAGGCATCACACTAAACCTTCTCATTCACAACTCCAGGAAATTCCAAAAAGTTTTGTTATGATTTTTCAAGCTTATGACCACCCACCTCACTTGTAATCGATGCACCCCCAAATCTCCAGTCTGGCTCTTGCAAGTCTACTTAACAATAATCACATTCAAATCACAACATTTATCCCCCTTCTCTTACTTGTTTACGCAAATGATTCTGACTTGCCTGAAATTTATTACCAGGAGTAATATACATACCTCTTTTCCTTGGTTTTGTGCCTTTTTCAAACTTAAGACTTTCCACTTCACTCTCTGTTGCTACATCTTCTTTTGAAGAACACTGGTCAGCTTGAGATGGGAGATTTTGGGACCTCTGTTGCTGGCTCTCTGTTTTTCCACTAACAGGTGAAAGAACTTTCTCCAGTGGCTGTTTGGGTTCAGTTGCAGCCTTTAAGGGAATCAAAGGCTGAATGAAGTGATAGTTTTCTTATTGACCATAGCTTGCATTGAAAAATTCTGTCCATGACATTTCATAGTATGAGATTATTCTTCTGACACAGAAAAATGCCAATGAAAGAGTTATTCCTATAAAGCAATTAATTTTTTTTTTTTTTTGTTTAACACAAAACCCAGTCAAATATGATTAAGAAACACCAATAATTTAACATTAAACTGTGTCTAAACCAACAATGAACAGGTAGGACATACCTCCCTTTGAAGAACTACAGATACACCAACAGTAGGAGCCAGATCCAGAGGCAGTTGTGGCAGTTTCTGTTTAGCTCTATTTGGTGGAACAAGAACAAATGGTCCTTCTATTGCCACAGGGTGTTGGTCAATCTCCGTATTTCCTCTCTTCAGCAGTCCTGACAGGGGAACTTCAGTACTTCCAAGAGAGTGGTCCCCACAGCAAAGATGGATCTGCACACACACAAAGGTGTTAGAAAGTAACTGGTATGTGTAATTTGCACTGGAACCATCTGTGCACCCTCCACTAAAGGTAGCATAAATAAAAGAAGTTATCATCCCTAGTGTCCCTGCATGCTGAGAATAAGAACAGCTATGAAATGTTTTGAGCAGGTGGGATTTGTTCACTGATAGGGCAGCAGCAAATCACTGCACTGCTCTTCTGAGGACCTGTCATATCATTCCTTCTGTAGAATAAATTGAGTACTCTGTGGCTTTTAAACACTGCACAGATCCTCACCCTTCATGCATAGGCACATAAAATGAATGACTGCAAAGTAATGAAAAAGATTACTTGAAGGCTTTGGGCATATATTTAGACACCATTTAGCGGGCAAGGATTTTTGGAATTAACTGTGGTTTTAATTCCTGGTAAATATAATAATTTGAAAACTTGATTCAACTGTATATTCCTTACAGAGTTTAATATTTATACCTACCAGTGAAAGATTGATCTTAAAAAAAAAAAAAACAAACAACACAAAGGTATTCTATTTTACTCAAAGCTACTCTTTGAAACTCAAATACTAACTTGTTTTTTCCCAAAAAAGTGTCACTTCATTTTTGATTTAGCAGATCAGAACACTGTATTCCCATCCTTAATATTTATTGTACTTAACTGTTAATTTATTGTACTTGAACTGTTGTGCTGAAAGGTGGGAGCTGCCAGTACACATATGTAGGTGCACATATATACGTACATACATATAAATACAGTCATACAATACATGCATACACACACTCTAGTCTGGCAACTAGCACTTTTTACAACCAAAGTCTACATTTTTGGAAATATATGTTAAAATTAAGAATCAGAACACAGTGCTCTGATCCTGTATCCTAAGATTTAAGATGGTGAGTGAGAACTCAAAGGAAGAAAACTGCAAATCAAAATGTGGATCTGACCACAAAAGAACTTTGGTTCAAAAAATTGTTCTTTACATATGATGCAAACATGCATAATTCCCCACATATGTATCATATATGTTTTAAGACTGTTTTAGACTAAGAATAAATTCCAAACACACCAGTGCACGTTGCTCCAAAAATACTTAAACTTGAGGCAAAAAAAAAAATTGAAACAATACAAGATTTGAACAAAAGCATTCTTAAACCACCCTGCATAAAAACCCTAGAATGGTCTGTATAAACTTAAAGAAAATAACTTTAAAAGGGTCCAGATCCACAAATTCTTTGTATAACTAATTCTGTCTTACTTACCAGCTACATTATCAGAAACCCTATACCATCCTCACTCAACAAAGCAGACTCTTGTTTTGTAATCTTGTAATTAGATTGAGACACGCACAGATTGCCATAAATACTCTAATACTACCTGATGTTTAGAAGCATAGATTCACTTAGTTCAGAAAAGACCCTTAAGTCTACCAAGTCCAGCTGTTAACCTAACACTGCCAACTCACCACTGTCCTCCATTTAAAGGAAAGGCTAAAAAAGATAAGCAATATCCCATAACAGCCCAAAAATGTGTAGTACATTTAGAAACAGCATTTGTCTACAGAGCAGGTAAAAAAGACAGACCTTCCTCATAATTCACACAAAGTGTGCTGAGGACAGTGATTTTAGAACTGAGGCAAGAGTGACCTGAGCAGCTGGTATGGGATTACCACAGGTAGCACAAAGCAGGACTCTGGGTTGCAGATGGTCTGATTGCAGTGCAGACCCCAAAGCTCAGAGCTCTTCAGAGAGCCACATTAGCTCTTTGGGAAGATCATATTTCAGCAACAGCTTTTATCATGACATGCAAACCACCTTGCAGTAACAGCAACTAATTAAAAAGACAGCACTCCATCTAGCTAGGAAACTTGCTGCTATGGTTTCCTTCGCATCAGCAAGATGATCAACTTATATTTGAGCCAAAATACTATAATACCACCTTAGTTTTGGAAACAGAAGTGCTTCACAGATACAACCTGAGACACACTCTAGTTCTTTAATTTTAATTATTTATTTTCATTCACGTTTGAAATTAAACAGCTTACCTGCAATTTTGACTGTGCACAAAGATAAAGTTGAAGAACATCTACTGTACTACGTATTCGAACTGAAGCTCTTTCTGGCTCAAAGTTTGGATTAATTAAATCAGTGAAAGGTTCATTTGTGACATCATTTCCCAGTAACGAATAGTAGAAAAAAAACTCAGGTTGTCGATCAGGGAGCTTCATAGTACTAGGAACTAACTGAAAGATCAGAAGAGAATTATGTATCTCTTTCCTTGATGCAGAGTTACAGTAATTCTGAAGCACTAGTTTTGAAATTAGAACTTAAAGCCTGACCAGCTGACCTAAATCATAGCTTGCACTCCACATATAACTTATTATATTAATACTCAAATTAAAAATGTTTTACTTTAAGTAAAAAAGAGCAAGACTTGTCAACACCAAAGGCTGTAACTGACGTGTATTTAGTAACATCAAGTACCTCACAAATACTCAGAAATAAGCTATGCCTTCATAAAATATTTCCAATTATTAAATAATGCAGAAATTAAACAGCTTACTGTTATCTAATCTAATGCTGTATCTAATCTAATGCAGATTAGACACTGTTATAAAATTTATGTGATTAAATAAAAGACTGAAACAGATGAACTTCATCCTGTAGGCAACTGTGAGTTCAATGCCTAGAGAGGCACAAGCCACAAGCACGATTGCTGTAAATTTTGCTTCTCAAGGTCCTACAATTCTGACATGGAAAACTATTTTCCCTGAAAAAAAGAAACATGACAAGACTGAACAGAGTTTATCACACACCATGAGTTCTAGACCAATTAAAACAATGCTGTCAGTACAGCAAAAACACAGCAGCTAAGGTCTAAAGCTGAAACAACCATTAGCATGCCACTTCATCCAAGCTAGTAAGTCCTTCCCTCAGGCAATATATGAGCTCTGTCTTACATACTTGAAAAGCATTTTACCTTGTTTGAACTCCAGTGCATGGGCACCACACTGTAGACTGGTATTATCCACACACAAACTTCTTACACAATATGCAGTAGAAAAGTATGCATTTCATAAGAATGCACCATTTGAAGTAAATACAGCTTTAATACTTCAAAAGAATTATATTTCATCTGCAGTCTGAGACGTTAAGAACTTCATAAAGTTTTAAAATTAATATAAATTCACTTTGGGACAAGGTTATTTCTTGAAATAAGCTCAAAAAACCATTAAAATTAATTAGAAATGAGGAATGGGAAGGTGAAAATACTAATGTGGGATAACTAACACTTAAAAACTACACATAGCAAGGAAACAGACCTGTTCCAACTGTGTGGCAAATGCAATGGTTACAGACAAAACAAAGTGATCCTTGCAATACTCTGCTGGTCCAATTTGATGATAGCCCTCTTCTTCATTCAAGACTGGCACAATAATTTTAGGGTCCAGTCCACGAAAAAGGGTTAGTACTAGGAGAGAAGAAATAAACATGAGTAACTAGTGGCCTTTGTAATTGCTTTGATATATTTTAAGCATTACACATGGAAATTACATGTGGAAAGAAAAATTACAAATAAAGATCTTGATGTCTGCTACCAAAGTTTTGCAAAACACAAAGAAGTCTCTAGGTATATTTCGAAACAGCTACAAAAAATTCTGAAATTAACTTTTGTTCACAACTGTTACATTGAACACTATGCTAAACAGAATTCTAGTTCCTATTTTTATTTTGTGTTACAATGAGAAAGATTACAGTGACTGGAAGTTTATTTCACTAGGCTAGAGTGTATCACGCTATTTCTTTACTTTGCTCATTAAAGAAAATGCCGGACAGTAACTGCATATTGCAATTTATTGGAACAAGGATGCTGTGCCATTCCACAGATCTTTAGAATACTTCATTTAAAGATTTTTCATCTTAAGTCCTCAGTGCATAAAACTCTGTATTCTAGTTTTTGTTCTATAGTGCCAGTAATTCAACACATTCAGCCCTCAGGTTACATGAAATAGAAATAATGACATAGCATTTTGTGAACAAAAAGCTCCGTTTCAAATACTAGAAGTCTTAGACAACTTAAGTCAGTAAAGACAGAAAAGAGTGTATGAATACTAAATAGAAAAGTATCTGACCAGACTAGAACTGGGTAATACAGCTTTGTTATAGCCAGTACCTGGAACTTTAGCTTTACAACTGTGAAAACCCAGAAGTTAGTTTTTCCTCGTCACATAAATATGATATTGAGTAATTTTGACATGATGCAAAAAAGGAAAAAGCTGGCAAACTTGTTTGTAGCAATTATTCCACAGAAAACATGAAATGGGAAACAGTGCTGAGTAAAGGCAGGAAGATTTTTTTTTTGCCAGTGTCATGAGGGATAGGAGAACTTGCAGGTACAAAGACCACATGGGAAGTGCAGACTAAGGAATTATTTAGAGTAGTTTTTTGCCTCCTTTACAGAGGTTACAATATGGAAATTCCCTGTGTTTTGCTGTAATCCTGAAAGAATGGAGTAAGCTATCTTAAACTGAAACTTAAATCCTGTCTTAACCAATCTTGAAATGCAGACAAGTCAGTGAATTCTGGGCCAGAAGCTTTTAAAACATTTACTGCCACTGACCACTCTACTTATACAAAATTACTGCCACAGATCATCAGCAGATAGATGATGGATTTAGAATTAGAGAAAGCGTACCTTCAGGGCAAGAACACAAGTATTGTAAGGTATGGAGGAGAAAATCCACTAGTTTTACCAAAAGGCTCATTTTTCAAAAGTTAAGTAGATAGGCATTTGGGTGAGAGAACAGGGCAAGATGGAAATATGTTTTTGTTTTGGGGCTCTTCAAATCAAGTTTCTAAAATCTTGGTTTTGTTTTTTTAACAGCTACTAACTTGCATTAAAAAGAAAACCAAAACACACAGATGAAAAAGTGACTTGAAGGCGTAGCACAGAAAGGCACCAAATGTTAACATTTGAAGTCCAATAGATTTTTGACACATTTCACTGATTTCCTTCAAGAAAAATAAACAAGAGAATCCAGAATTGGAATGAGTCCCAACAGTAAGCATGCTACTACAAAAAATCTCAACAATAGTACATAATTTAAGTACCTAAAGATTAGAAGAAGGACCAACCAAAAAAGAAGCAAGTTTACCCAGCAAATGAGACATTTTACTGCTTTACAGTTCCAAGCCCAAACTACTGAAACTTCACCTTCTATAAAGGTAAAGCTCCTTTCCTATTTCTTTCATAACTTTCCAAAGCACATAAATACAAGTTAAATACTCAAGGGAGTTAACTATGAGCCCCTGATTCTCATTTTAAATACCAGTTGGTTTGCAACTTGTCCACCTAAAACTCACACAATTATCACAGTAAAGAATCCTTGAAAAACTTACTATCACAAAGTACATTAATCAGCTGCAAAGGGTTTGCACTGAAACTGCCGTGATATTAAAATTCTCTTGAGACTTAACAGATTTTCAACAAGTGATATGTCATCTGGCACAGGAAGATTTTTAATTCAAAGTGAGCGATGTCATGTTACTTACACTTGCCTTCTCTTGGGGGTGCCTCCTTTGCTTTAAAATCATTAACCAGTGCTTTTGAGTCCATCTCCAATGCAACACCAATTTGTATTTCAGGTTTAAACTTAGGGTACTTGTTACTAAGCAAAGGATACCATTTAGGTGCCTACAGAGTAAAAAACAAAAATAAGACCCCAAAGTGTTTAAATACAACAGAAAAAAACAGTATAATACTATTACAGGAAACAGTTTTAATCTAGCACTTCTACTTTATCATCTACAGAAATACACTTTGGTTTTTATTTCTAAAAATTTGGTCTATTTAGTACAGTATTGTACTAAAATATTCTATAGAATGGTTACTGGATGACTACCTGAATGTATTGGTTTTTTTCGACTGACTTGTACAGTGACAAGGTTAGACAGAGAAATATACCATAAATCTTTATTTAGAAAACCTTCAAGTCCTTGAGTGCACAGTAAGTCATACGCATTGAAAATGCTCTAGAAGAATGATGCCAGAATAGGACAGCAGGCTCCTCGTATGACCCATATCAAAGTTATTTTGATCAAGCTTGATACAAGGGAGTTGGCTAATTAAATTTATATAAACAATTATATTGTGCTTACTCTATGTTGTATTAAAGAGCTAGAAACAACCACCAAACGCATCATCTTCCACGGAGGTCCACTATAAAAAAACAACTTAAGACTTGATTTCATGATGGAGACTCAATTCAATTGCTCCATATCTATTGCTTAGATAAAACTTTCCAGTTGATTAAATAATGAAATTGTGTAGATTAATTGGTTGCTAGTGATCCTATTATTCATTCAGAACTAAGCAAGATTAGTATCAACTGTATTTTTTCATTGGTGCATATTCTCAGAATCAAGATGTCTCCCCTCTTAAGAAAAGCAACAAAATCCCCCATATATGATCAGTTATACTCCAAAACGAGATCCAAAAGTTTAGCCTATGCTTTAATTCAAATTATATTATCTGTAACAGCATTGTTGTCAAAACAAAATTTTAAATCTTGATATCCCATAATGTACCTGTTTCTTTTCTGGGGCAGCCCTTAGATCCAGCACAATATAGCCTATATTCTCTTTAGCTGAAGATACCGGATCCAATGCAAAACATTGGAGTTTGATAGGTGTACGCTGCAGTCTGAAAAAGTAACTCAGTTGAAATATTAAATATAAAATGTATACCTGCAATTAGTTCTCAAAGATAGTTCATAAGTTTCCAGCAAGCAAATGATACAAAACTCATTCCATAGCTAGTTTCATTAGGTCAGAAACTGAACTTATATTGAACATACAAAAGTCATCAGTAAGTGAGAGAATGAACGAGTGGTTTAATTCTTGAAGAAGAGTGCATTGGAGCCTCAGTCTCAAGTGCTATTAAAAAGACATTAGCAACAAATAAACACTTCACTCACATAAAAGAAAAAAGTACAGAGCCTCACACAAAATTTGAATTTCACTTGGAGGGGTATCTTAAAAACAGGACTTGTGGACAAGATTTTTGGGTAAAGCACCTGACTACTGCAAGGCACGTATAAGACATCTAGCACATGGCAAATGTAGGCATCTTTCTCTGTCAAATAAAAATTATACAGCTTTTTTAAACTTCTTTGACGATATGGTCATAACATTACAACCTGTAAGTTGTAAGATTTATGAAATGAAATAACAGTTATGAAAACACTCAATTTCTTAGCTTATCTCTTTGAAATTTTCAAAAACTATTTACACAGGCTTTTCAGACTTGAAATTAAGTTAATTTTGTGCCACAGTATACATAAGAAAGCTTGACTGCAATGTTTGAATTACAGAATTATTAGTTTGCTCTAAGAGCCTGCGGGGTGTTTTTTAGTAGTGTGAAAATATACCCTTTAGAATTTTTAAACATCACTTACCTTGCCACACATTACCTTTTTTTGTACATTAGTACATTTTTCCATAACAATATTGTAGATAAAATAAATTTTCTAAAGAACAATTCAGATTACAGTAAACCAAAAATTGCATTTCACTAACTGTGAAGACAGGAAAGTTAAATTTTATCTGCATATTAGACTTCACTTTTTAACATTACCTGTGCTGATGAAGTGCTTTCCTATCAAGTTCCCAGGCCAATTCTGTAGCAAATTCTGGCTGATCAGTATGCTCCACAGGGTCAGTGGCCAACTGTTCACCATCTAACTTGGCTTCAACTATAAGCATGTGCTTGGGTCGTTTTGGGAAACAGCGCCCTGTAAAAGAGTGGCATTGCAAGTGCCATCACTAAAAGAGGTGCAAGAGCTCAGATTGATGCCATAAATCAGTTACGTGAAATTAATTTCCCATGTCACCTTCCCTGCTCTGATCTTGAAAGAAAAAGTTTGCACTATACAGAAATATGAAAGAATGTAACATGAAACAGACTATTTGTGAAGAAACAGGAAACTAAGTAACAAAGCAAAGTAGCAAGCAATTAGAACGATTTGAGAAATCTATGATTGGCAATAGGTAAGGGAGTAGGCATGAGAAAGAGAGTAAATGTTTTACTTCAAGTGAAAAGGTTATGAACTGTCTGACATCCAAACAGAAAAACATGATCTTGTAAAAGTATTGAATGGTGTTTCTTCAGCCACTTGCTGAAAAAAAAAAATTATTGCCAGACTAGGAGAGTGCCAAAAACTCTATAGGATTGGTCCTGGGCTCAGGATCATCCGGTATTCTGATTTGACATGACAAAAAGAAGTAAAACATTACTCATATCACAGTGTGGGGAGACGTTACTACAAGCATATCAGACGACAGCATCTTATTTGTAAGCTCCTTTGGCAAACTACATAAATGGACAGAGAAATAATAGGATTTACTTGACAAAAGGAAAGCATTCAGCCAAAACAAACCAAACCCCCAAACCAATCTCCAAGACAGCCCAAAAGAGGAAAAGACATCCTAACAAATAACTCACTCACGCATACACACTCTAATTAGACTACAGAAACTATAACCTGTGAAAATGCAAGATGACCAACTGGATATACGTTTGAGTCAACACTTAAGGCTGATTGCTACGAAGGGATAAAAATACTAGAATAATACTTTTTAAAAACAAAACCAAAACCAAACCAACAAAACCCAGATCCTCGGGGAACGACTGCTACTTTTCTCATTCACTTAATACATTGCGTAAATACCTCCAAAACCTAACAGAGGGTAGCCAACCCTGGCCTTAAGATACGTACGTCCAAAGCTTTACTAATAACATCGGCTTACTCAACGCTGCTCAGCTTGCCCCGCTCACCTCGGAGGGAAAGCCAGCCCTCATCTTCCCCTCGGGACAGAGGGGACGCGCAGCAACCGGGAGGCCACGACCCTCCCGCCTACCTTCCAGCACGGAGACGACGATCAGCAGCCGATCGGCGGCTCTGGAGACCATCTCCCCGCTCCGCCCGGGCGCTGCCGGGGCCGGGACGCGCGGCCACTCCCGAGGCGGAGCGAAGAGAGCCGAGAGCTCTCGGACCCACCTTACCGCCACCCGCCGCCCTTTTGCCGCCGCGGAGCCTTTAAACACCAACCGCCGCCGCTTCCGCCCGGCAACGCCGGCCCCGCCACTTCCGCCGCCGGCCCCGCCCCGCCCCGCCACTCCGGGCACCCGGCACCGCCCCGGCACCGCCTCGCACCGCCGGTCCTGGGTCCCGACACCGCCCCGGAGCCGCCGCTCCCGGGCCCCGGCACCGCCCCGACACCGCCCCCGCACTGACCCATGGCCTGAGGGTGAGCGGCAGTGCCGTGGCGCAGAACCGTAGTCGAAAATCTCACAAATAAAAGTATAAAAAGTTTTTTCACAAGCACTCTGCATTGGCAGTGGAGGAATGCTAGCTGCTTCAAAGACGTGCTTTCTATTAAAGTGGGGAAGTTTCTTTTTTTTCGCCCGCCACTGTGATGAGCGCCAGAGCTGGAGAATTTGAATCCAGTCGTAGTGAAATGCAGCTTTGTCCTCAGGTAATTTTTTAGAGTATTGTCTTCCATACGAACTAATTATCAGGTAAGCAACAATATCACAAAAGTGTGTCGCTGCATCTGGCATCCCAAGTTAAATGTCTTGACCGTGAGGCAAAACGCCCCATTTTTAAGTTTATAGTATTTTTTTAGTATTTTTTTAGATGGCCTAGCAAACTCTTTGTGTAGACATAAAATCCTTGAGTTTTAGTAACACATGTATTCTGTAAAGTTGTTGAGTCATGATTTGCAAATATCAGGAGAGGGAGAACCTGTTTTCTTTCCATCTGCAAGAATTTTATTCTGGTTCTGAAACACTTCTCAAAAAGACACTTTGTTATATCTGAGTTCAATCTGCCCAAGTTCAATTTTGGCTGCTCCTTTCTGTTGTGTCATCTTCAGGTGTCTAACACTGCACATGACACAGCAACTCTCCATCTCTACAGACTGAGTTCTTACATTTTTATTGCTGTCACCTTCTGCAAGCCAGGCTGTGGGTACTTTTTATTCATACTTTTTACACAAAACCTGGAGGCAGACCTCTGAAAAGTGGGTGATTTTGGCGACTGAGGGAACGTGATCCCAGACAATAACAAAAAGATACAGTTTACTTGTACAGCTTTTTTATTTGAAAATTAATTTCTCTTGGTGTGATTCATGAAAATAATATTCTTGTGAACCACTGTTGAATAAACAGTCACTTCTTGTAATTGTACATGGATTTGCTTTTTGCCTATTTAGCAAGTTGGACTGGTTCAGCAGAGGGTCAGAAAAATGCCAGAGCCAGCACAAAAGACTGAGAGCATGTGACTAACAATGCTGGTTTATGGGTATTTATGTCTGCACATGGCAAAGCATCTCTCCTTTTGGTAACAGCAAGCCTTTAAATCAGGTCACCTAACTCATGGAACTTTATCCTTTGACATTCTCTCCTGGCTCTAACTTGACTTTTATTTTCATGTCACAGCTATTAACTCTGCCAAGAGCCTCCTCACTATAAACATTTCAGTAAAGACTTTTTTTTTTTTAATAAAATAAAAGGAGGAGATAGAGAGAAAAAAAGACATTGAAAAGACAACAGGACCTTCTTGGTATTATCATCTATGTTTACTTTGCAGTACACCAAGTCTTTCTCTATTCATCCAAGAACCACCAAAGATTGTTTTCTTATTATGCTATCATAGTCTTGCTAACTTGTATCTCACCTTGTGCATTTGCCTGCTGAGGTGTCAGATGCAGGATGTGCCTATGTGAGAACACTGGCAGTGAGCACACCTGTGGGACCTGTGCCCAGGCAGAGGAACACCTCTGCTTAGTGACAGAACTGTGGGAGGAGGTGAGTACATTCAGCAGCATCAGAGAGTCTGAGTGAGAGACAGACTGCTTGAAAAACCCCCTACCTTCCCAGAGGCAAATCTGTCAGGCTGACAGGGTGCATGATACAGGGTATTCCCTATCTGATCTTTAATCTGCAGAACATCATGACTTAAGAGATCGGGGAGAAATGGTGACAATTTCCTGCCTTGCACAGTGGCGCATCCCCTCCATTCCTATCCCACCCTCCCAGGTGCCCTGGTATATAACAGCTACAAGGCTCTGCAAGTGCAGCTGAACAGCAACAAGAAGGATTGTTCATCTAGGTCAGAGATGTCACTGAGGTTAAGTCAGCTTAAGTCACTCCCCGTGTCAAGACTGCTCCCATACAGAAAAAGGGAAAAGACATGTCATTGTCATAGGAGACTTTCTTCTGAGAGGAACAAAAAACCCAATATGCACACTGGATCCAGTTCTTAAAGAAAGTCTGCTGCCCCTCAAAGCCTGTGTTAAAGACATTAGGAGGAAATTTTCTACTCTGGTACAGTCCTCAGATTAATAACTATTAATACTTTTTCAAGCAAGCAGCGATGAAATTGCAATAAGAAGTCTAAGGGCAATCAAAAAGGGAATTCAGCATCTTGAGACTAACTGGTTAAGGGATCAGGAGCACATGTAAATTTCTCCTCTATTGTTCCAGTTGCAGGGAATGATGAAGGAAAGAAAGAAGAATCAAATCAAGAGAATAACAGATCAGTATCTGAATCTAAGACTGATCAGACTGGTCCCTGCAGAATTTTGTGGGTTTTGATCATCATGGTGCTCCCAGGCTTATTTCTAGTGAGCCTGTTTTTATCCCCTTTCCTCTTCAAATCTAGTTTAAAACTACTTTAATGAGGCCTGCTAACTCCTGAGTGAAGATCCTTTTCTCACTTTAAGACCCCATTTGTCAGCAGCAGGCCTGATGATCAGAAATATTCAAGGGTTGTATGCAAGTGGACATGTAGCAGATTTCAGTTGGCCCTGTACTAATTTGTGCAGAAGGGATGGGTTTTGAAGCGTTAGAAACCATGGAAGCACCTGAGAACAGTCACATAGGAATTAGGTTTTCTACCCCTAAAAAGGTGGCAGGATTGATAGCCCAACTAAAATGAATCTACACCAACGCAAAATATTATGAAGCCCAAAAACTACAGTGTAAGCAATCATGGAGAAATGGTGGGATAACTTGTGCTTCTGGAATGCTGCAACAGGTGGCTATAAACTATTCAGAATCAGCAGAGAAAGACAGCCCTCTTTGGGAAGTGGAGGGGTTAGGGAGTGTTTTGACTATCATCTAGAGCTTAGTGATGAAAGAATAAAACATGCTTTATTGAAATTTGTTTTGCTCTTTTCTAATTGCATTTATTGATTTCAAACTAAGGAAAACTCTGAACTAAGGAAAACTCCCAAAAGTAGGAACAACTTACTGACTTTTACACTTCAATAATTGTACCAGACTTGGAAAAGGATCTAAATGAAACAATAGAAAGACAATGCTGGTGTTAAAAAAATTTTGTATATTACTTCTATTCAGCCCACTTCTTTCTAATAATTTGTGAGACAGTTTTAATCTATCTGAAATTATATATACTTAAAAACCCCCAAGATACCACTGTAAAAACACCACATGTCATAAAATGGCCTGTTTCAACTACAGTCAGTTTCTATTACATTATATTAATGTGTTTGTCCATTTTCTTTGATCCTTTAATTATTCTTCAACAAATTAATGTTATTAGGCTTCTCTTTTAGCAATAGAATTAGAACTGTAGCACTTAAAGTATACATTTGTAAATCTGTACTCAAATTTCTGTGAAGAAGATAGAGACTGTCCAGTATCTTTTGCTTTATTACTATCTTCACCTATCCCGCATGTCTAAGGAAACAACATAATTAACTTCAGGTGAATGCATATTTTAAGTTAGCTCATAAAATCAAATCAAGTAGTGAATGCTAGGTACAATACTTAAGTTCGCATTGGTTACAAATTTTTTTTCATATAGACAATGGTTAAACTAATTATTGATTAAATAATTTATGAGTGCAATTATTAAATGCTTTAATCAACACTTTTTATGTTTATCTCCTTGTTTAGAGCCTATTAAGTTTTAACAGTTCTTAATTAGTAAATTATTTTTCTTGGCATTGTTATTTTTTTCAATCACAGGTTCACTTCCCATGGACATGACATGTCAATTTTTTCTCCATGTCTTTTCTCCATGTAAAATACCTCATTTTACAATGTTATTTATTCTGCCTTCTTTACTTCATTCTCTTAAATAAAAAAAATTAAAATATGTTTGTATTGACATTGAAAGATTTTTACTTGCTGCATTTCTCATTGGTTTAGGATCATTTATTTAGTTATTATTTAAGCTGTCTTGGAACTCCTTTTACACTTGAGGATTGTTCATGCAGAAAGAATAATAAACAGCTCTACCCCTTTGCAGAGGGGATTTAAATTGCATGTAAGTGGAATATGTGTTCTAAAAATAGTCTTCTTATGGTAGTTTGGTTACACTTTGGAATACTTTGGACATATCCTTAAGTGTTCCATTGTTTCTTATTGTAAAATAGCCTCAGTATGAGCACACTTTATATGAAGTTTGAATATGAGAGACAAATTTTAAATACTGTCTTTAAGGCAAAATTTAGATCTCGAATCACTGATCCACAGTGTATGACCTGGAGGAGAAAAAAACATTTACACAAAGGATATTTGAATTGCAGAAGAAGGGAAGCTGAAGGCTCTTTTCAAAGATTAGATTAGAAAAGTAGTAAGTTTTATTCTTCTGAAAATGGGAGAAAAAACAGTGAAATATATTTCTTCAGAAAAGTGATAAAATATTTCTTCTCCACTGACAGCTGTACATGTGTAAATGGTGTAAATGTAACTGGACAGTTTATTGTGATACCTAAGTCTGTTCACATGAGCTGTACTCATGAATATCATGTGTCATGAATATCAATGAAAATTAGAAAAACTGTTGTACTTGCTTCAAGTGGCAAGGTTTTTGCAGTGGGGGTTACAGGGTGGTGTCAGTGAGAAACTGCCCCCACGTCAATAAAGCCAACGCCAGGCATCTCCAAGCTGCACCCACTGCTGGCCAAGGCTGAGCCCATGAGGAATGGTAACAGCACCTCTGGGATAACAGTTAGGAAGGGAAAAGAAATGGCTGTGAAACAGAAGCCAGGAGGAGTGGAAATGTGTGAGAGCAACGGCCCTGCAGACAGCATGGTCAGTGGAGAGGGAGGTGGAGGAGGCATTGCTGCAGGTGCTGGGGCTCAGATTCCCCTGCAGCCTGCAGTGCAGGTCTTGGAGGACCATGGGGTAGCAGGGATCCCCCTACAGCCTGTGGAGCACCCCATGCCAGAGCAGGTGGAAGTGCCTGAAGGAGGCTGTGACCCTGTGGGAAGCCCCTATGTGAGATCAACTGACCAGAGCCCCCATGGGCTACAGCCCCCATTTACTATCCCCCTGTGCTGCTGTGGGCAGGAGGCAGAGAAGATCAAGTGCCTGACAAAAGGGAAGGGGTGGGGGAAAGTGTTTTAGTATTATTTTGCTATTATTTCTCATTCTCAATTTGATTTAACTGGCAATAAATTAATTTTTTCTTCAAGTTGAATCTGTTTTGTCTCTGTCAATAACTGGTGAGTGATCTCTCCGTGTCCTTATCTCTACCCATGAGCTTTTTGTTATATTATATCACTGCTCCCTAGCTGAGGAGGGGAGTGATAGAGCAGTGGGCACTTGGCAGTGGATGCCACAATCGACCCACCACAACTGTTAGAAGAATTGGATCTGTAAAGGAAACAGACAATTACATTCAAGAAAAATTAAGAGAAAGTATCCTGTGGATATTTCCATACTAGGGACAAAACACTGGTTTTGTTCTTTTCTCAAGCCTAGGACTATCTAGAACTTTACGATGAAAGAAAGAGCATCCCGAAAAATTTTGGAATATATTCTGCATCTCTCTTAAGCACTCCTATGGTGTTACACTTCTAGAACTGTTCATGTAGCTTACCAGATTGTTCCCGTTAAATTTTCAAACCTTTTCAGTAAAAGTAGTAGGTCAGATCCTGTGTGAAATTGTTGGTGATCAAAATTTCTAAGACTGAAAATGGCTAATGGCTTTGAAATCTAAAAATGCCCTCAATGGGTACGACGGGTCTTTGGTCTCATGGTCTCCTACTGTTTAGCTGCTCACTACTCATCTAGTAAATATTGCTAATACTGAAGAATAAAGCATTACCAAACCCTAATTATTTGTAAGGAAGAAAACTTTCAGTCAGCATTTGAGGGGAAAAAAAGATTCTGTAAAGGCGAGAATATTTCATGTGCTCCATTTTTCACTTCTAGTATTCTTAGACAGTTCTTTACAATTTTCAAAGTTTATTGTACTTAGTGAGAGGTAGAATGTCTTAAAGATTACTCTCTGACTGATATTTAAATATTTTTAGCAAATGGCATCTCCTTATGATAACATTGAAGGCAATCTCCTATGTTATCAGTTTCCCGTTATTACTCTTAAATTCCCAGAAAACTCATTGCATCTTGAAAGAGCTAGTAAGTTAAACAACAAGTTAAACTAAGGATCTGATTCAGAACCCACGTGAGTTAATGAGAAGGGATGTTATCCTTTTCTTTGAAGGGATAACTTCTGTGGATTTTAGATCTTGTCCCAAGTGACTACAAACAGACTCCTACATCTCTGCAAGCAGGAAGTTTATCCATGCAGTTCAGGCTGTATTTGAACAGCAAACATAGTGGATTTTTGTCATTTAACTAAAGAGAATGGTATCATCTTGGCTTGCAAAACCTGGCAGATCAGTGAAAAACTGAGAACCTTGATCTCCCAAATCTTAGTTATCTATGCATTAGGCCTTGGTGGTCTTAAAGTAAATCAAGACATTCTCTTTCTTTTTTGAAGAGAACATTTATGAAGCTGAATGTGCTGTATAATATAAAAGTGGAGAAATCAAGGACAAAAACACCAAAATACATCTGTAGTTTGTGGTAAGTGGCAGCAAAGGTGCTAAAACGAGGTATTTTTTAGAGTATTTTTAGAAAAAAATAATTTGGGTGTGGTATTACTGTTTGGGCTGCTACCAGATCCACTGTTAATAATGGATATATGCACCTAAACAATTTATTTAGACTTCATAAGTTAAGAGATGTTGCAGTGTGATGCCATTTCCTGTTTCACCTATCCCAACCCCCCAGCTGTGCCAACCTCTCCTTTCCCCTCCCCCTTTGCCCTCCTGCTGAGAGCTGTCCATCAATCTTAACATTCCAGCAGGGTCGTGGTGTGATTGGCAGAAGTTCAAAAGATGCCCTTCCGGTCCGGGCTCATTGGCCCGTCCAAGTGTCTGTATCCCTTGAGGCTTCCCCTCCTCATACCTGGTTGGTGCCTCACCTGTCCCTTCCCTCCCCCTGTCCCCGGGGCTTAAAAGGAGACGGAACCATGCGGTCTGGATTCTGCTGGGAGCTGTTACAAGATTCAGAGGTCTGTCATCCTGGAATAAAACTCTGGATGAAAACTCTTTGATAGAATCCTCTCCTTTTTCTCTTCACTGTCGCCTGAACCTTTTCCACCAGAGGTAAACTGAGTTTCTACTATGCCTGGATTTGTTCCGAGTGCCTAGCTGCAGCATCCAGCCGGCCAAAGGTATCTCTGAGGTGAAACAGCACAGCTGCCGCCTTTGGTCCAGCAGCAAGGGTCAGACGAGGCCAGGCACGTCCCACCCAGTAATGTTGGGATTAATATTCCATAAAGAGTAGGCAGGAGCTCATCCAGTGAAAAACAAAAGGGAAAATGGACTCAGGGATGACTTGAAGGCTGCACAGGTGTTTGGATCAGCATATATCTGCTAAGGGTACATAGTAAGCATGCTTCGGACATTAAGTAAAGAAAAGAAAAAGGAAAAGAAGTGTGTTCAGTGCAATAACTTTCTTTCCCAATTCCTCTATCACAACTAAAAATGTAAATGTAGTTATTAGAAAGCCAGTGAAAGTCTCAGAGTAGGCATCAACAACGTAGCTATGTAGTGCTAAAGAACTAATTATTATGATAAAAAGCACAAGTGCTGTTCTGCCCTGAGGGAGTGACGTTAATCAAGAACTGCTGGCACTCAGTCAGTTTTCTAACATATTTCTTCCCACAGATACAAGATTTCTTAGATTGTATCTGTACAGATGCACAACATAATATTCTTGGAAAATTCACTATTATTCTGGGACACTGAAGGTATATAGAAAAAATGAAAATTATTTACAAATACATCTCTATGATTGTGACGCTAAAATCTAGTGATGCAAGTCAAGTATCTGTGTTAGCCTGTATACCTTCTCACAGAGAATAAAATTAGAAACTAGTCTTTGCTAGTTTCTTTGAATAACAGAACATAAAGAATATGTATATAGCAACAAACTAACAAAAAAAAACAGATATGAGTATTATATTTCCAAAGACCAGAATCATGAAATTGTGCTAAAGCTGATCCTTAAGGCATGTATGGAGGATGGAAAGTGATACATGCAAAAGGCCATCTAAGTCTAGCAAGCAGTAATCTATACTTGAATTTGTAAAGATTTACTCAAACAAACTATTTCTGTAACTGGGTAACTCTGCCAATATGAGTAAGCATCTGGTCTTGGATGGACCAGATGGACAGAGAGTTAGAGACAGGTTTTTTAATCCGATTATGAAGATGGATAATGAATAGAAGGATTGTATGCCTTGCCCATGGATGCTTTGGAATAATAAAGACTTTAGTTTAGTCCTCCATATTCCATTACAATGTCCTATCCAGAACACATCATGTGCAAAGGTAGTTTTGGAGCTAATTATCATGTGCTGTGAAGTCAATTTACCTCTAGACAGTGTTTGTTGTATTATATATACTGTTTTTTTTCTTTTCTAATTGATGTGCAGATTGGAAGTGAGCTTTTTAAAAATTTCTAAGTATTCAAAATTGTGTAAAAAATTAAAACTGTCACATAAATTGACTCATTTCTCTCCCTCACAAAGTTCGTGTTAAGGTACTGTTTGAGTGAATAGTATTTATGAGACAGTTAAATATAGGATCACAGAATTGAAATCCCTGAGCTGAAAGAGATCCATGAGGATCATTGAGTCCAACTCCTACAGGGCAACGTGAAAACAAGTCATTTCTTCCTTGAACACCATCAGGCCTGGGGCCATTTCCCTGGGTTACTTGTTCCAGTGCTTGACCACCCTCTCATAGAAGAACTTTTTTTAATATCCAGTCTTCCTTTTCCCTGATATTTCTTATAACCCCCTTACCATTCCATTGTGTCCCATCACCAGACATCAGAGAAAAGAGATCTGTCCACTCCCCTCCTCTAGTATCTGTACCTAAGTATTTTTCTCAATGTGCTTTAGAAATTTCCTGGACCTCTTTGTGTCTGCTGTATGACATACCCAGTTAACCTCTGAGAATTTGAAGTTACCTGAAAGGACCAGAGTAACTGCTCTGGAGATTTCCATTAATTCCATTTAGAATTAGACATTGGTGGCATCATCCTGGCTGGCTGATCTATAGTAAACTCCCACCAAAAAATCTGCTTTATTTGCTTTTCCTTTAATGCAAACACTGTCCATTCCAACCATTCTGCCCTGGCTGTCTCTCCTGAAGTGTCTATAATTGTCCATCCAGATTATCCATTGAACTTTTTTATATTTCTGCTTGAATGCTCCAAAGATATAAATCCTTTATGTGTACATTAATTTCGCCACCATCCCCAGAAATTTTTTACATCTTCCCTGAACAGGAAGGCAAAATCAAAGGCTTTCACTCCATTGAGGGACCTGGAGTGAAATTCTCTAGGAGACATCCAAAGACAAAAATTGATTTTTTTCCTGATCTTGCTTTTGGAGCTCAAAAATTTTATGTTCCATGAAATCAGTCTATAACGACACAGAAACCGGAAACTTGACCCAGTCACCCATTTTTTGTCATCTCTCAGACTCTTTACTTTATTGGTGCAGACTAAAACAAAAGTGAAAGTGCAACAGGATATGCCCTGGTGAAACATCTGTGTTCTTTTTCACAAACTGAATCACTTCAAAAATTTTGTTCGGTGTGTAAAACCGCAATGCAGAAAAGGGCAGATCATGTCCTGCATTGCACAATCAGCTTTTTACCAAGCATCCAAAGCTCACTGCAAATTAGCTTGTACACCGAATGCAAGCACATGTTCCTTTCATGCCACTGGAAAGTCCACCAGACAGAGACGGAGGTGCCACCCATATTTTAAGTGGTTTTCAAAAGGAACTGCAGACAGGACAGTGTGGGCACAACTTATTTTTCCTAGTTTAGTTTAAAAGGTCCTCTTTGAATTTTCATGAGGGAAAAATGAACTAGCAGATACAAATTCTTCTTAAGTAAACGTATGATGTATAGTTTTCTACTTTGATTCATCAGGGAGTTATGCTCAGAAGTGTTCCTGTGAAAAGCTCTTCAGCTGTGGTTAGGATTTCTATTACAATTTTTCTTAGTGGTAAACAAAGGAGTGTTACTTTTTTACATAGTAGTTAATATTATTTCTGATACTAGTTATTAGAAGTTCATCATCCACTTAGTCTTTAAGAAATAGGAAGTTGAAATGAAATAATATTAACATGTATTAACCCCTTTATTTTCAGTGGTCTTCATACAACTGTAAAATAAGCATCTTGTCTTTCAAGATCTGTCACGTGTTATTTCTCATATAGCCAAATCCTGGCTGAAACAGACTTTTAGTGAAAGGTTGGTTGCTGCAAGTATGATGTCATAAACTTCTGGACCTGCCAACCACATTTTAGTGTGTTATACCCACAAGAGATGTATATGAATGTGCAGTTGACTTAATCGTATTGATACTTTAAGACTTCATAAGGGATCTATTTTTACATCCAGACTGGAAGGTGAGAGAAGGAATGTAAACAAATATTTCAGCATAGTTTTTTCAGCATAAGAATAGCAAGAAAACCCCTTAGTATTATAAAGAAAACCCCAAAACCAAAACTGCAACTTTTGTAATTGTGGCCTGCAATTAGTTTGAAGTAATTATAGTTAGTAGTAGTTTAATACTTAGCTTGGTACTGTTAAAATAGTTTTGGTGGCAAGTCATTGCCTCCATTATCAGAATGATAATTTTCCTCTTTAAATACTTAAAGGCATTGCAATACCATCAGCAGCTGCTGAATCCAGTGGCCAGTCTTCACCTGATCTTACATGTTTTCTGCATGAGTAATAGCACTCAGCAAGGTGAAAACAGGATATATTTTAGGGATAATTAGATTTAAATAAATTGTCTTAATAATACTTCATTACGTCATGACCAGTTTAGGCAGTATTATTGATTGCAAAAAAACCTAATAAATAAATTCACAATACACAAGCCATTTTTTATTTTTTCTCTCTAATGCATAAAGTGATGCTGAACCATACTGCATAAGGCTACTGCTAAATATATGTTTAAAGTAAAAAATAAAATCCAGGTAAAGGGATTAGATGAAATGCCTGGTCTAAGCAGAATGTTTCTGTAGGCATAATAAAATTTACTCAAAGTTTGCAATCTCTGCCTGTGTGTACAGAGATAGTGACTCACTTATGCTTTGTGTGAGGTCTCTTTTATCTCACCATTGCTTGAAAGCATATACCATGACTGGAAGTACATGAGATACTGAGAAGTGTAAAGTGTGGCCATTGCCATTATTACTTATAATAAAATGGCCATGAATATTAACTATTTAGATTTTCACAGTGTTAAACACATCTAGTGTGGCAGGAGAATGCACAGATTCAGAGCTACTGCAGGGCTACTGTAAATCAACCACAGTTGGCTGGGGTTGTTTTCCCTAGTACTACTTACTAGATGCTTCAAAAAAGGATCAAGACTCCTTAGTAAAAAATATTGATGTATATTAAAGGAAAACAGTGTTTCTTGCTCTCTTCTTCACCACTAAGGTGTGAGCTGCCAGTATACATAACTAGGTGCATATTATATATATATATATATATATATATATATGTGTAGTGTATACACATGTAATATATACATATAAAATGTATATAGCGAATATACACAGTGTGTATATATGTGTGTGTGTGTATACATCATACAAATAGAGTCATACAATACACATATACACACTTTACTGATAGGGTAAACCCTTTACTGAGGGTTTTAGTTTTGCCCCTGCCTTCAATCTAAATGCTACAAAGTTATAAAAGCATTGTGTAAAAATCAATAGTCCCAGATAAGCAAATTTTAGCAGTATCTGTATTTTTTCTTTTGCATCCTCTAAATAACCTTGAAAAAATTAAAATGAGACAGTTACTGAAATGCAACCAGAATAAACAGATTGCAAAGGACACTTTGCAAACTCATAAACTCATAAATTTTTAGTAATAGACAGAATTGTAAGATGAAGATGATTTCCATATTATTCCACCTCTGGGATGTATAAATACACTGCATTAATCTGCAAGTTAATACATTCTGCTGTATCCTAGTATGTCAAGCCTCAAAAATCTCTCAACATGAAATCAACAAGGCCTCTGAAAAGAAAAAAATCTAAGAACTTAATGTATTTATTTAAAATTCTAGAATCTTTCATTAGTTGCTGATTCAGAAAGTATTTCTAGTATGTTCCAGTGCTTTTCTTTTATTAGAAAAATTGTATGTGAATGATATAATAATGTAAATTAAAATAATATCTAAAAGTATGTTCTAAAGTGATTGAAAGCTTTACTTGCATTGCTAAAATGAATGATTACTAGGTCATAGAAGCAGATCCCTTTCCAGATATTCTCTTACTTCTTTTTGATCTGCAGTTTTATATTTATAGCAACGTACTTAAGAGACAGGAATGGTGCTAGAAGTGTTTTTTTTTTACAGCAGGCATTTTGAAGATTTATTTGTTTTTCCTACTTTATTATCCAATAAATGTAATGAAAACTTTTTACCTGTGGTGTGTATTGCCAAGAAGAACATGCAGCATTACAGAGTGTGAGCAGCAGGTATTTTTGCTTTGCCTGTTTCAATACATATAATACCTGTACATTAAGTAAGGATCTCTTGAATAGAATAATTTACCTATTAATTGCATGTAACCAGGGCTCCAATTAGGAATTTTTCAGTCTGAAGTCAGGGGCACAATGCCTATTTGCATTGATGGATGGTGGACTCCACCTGAGGCATTAGGCAAGATCAGAATCCAGAGCTGAAATGTGTTAAGTGAGAAGAATGTTTTAGTGACAAAAGATACACAGACAAATGTTGACTTATGAGATGATAATTAAACAGAAAAATCTGTAATTTAAAAATATTTCATTTTACTGGATACCTACATATTTAAATCTGGTTTATTTGCATTTGGTATTCTATTCTGGGAACAAATGACATATTTTTGTGATTTCTTAACAATAAGAAATTCCTGCCTTGGTTATATCTTAATAAGTGATTTTTAACTTCATAAAAATGATAATCCTTACCCTGCCATGCCTGAAAAATGTAAGCAATCCTAGTGAAGTCAACAGAATAATTCATGTGGAAGAAAAAGTATTCATATGCTTGGGAGTGTTCAGGTCTTAAATTTTTTTGCATGACTTCTTCTCAATAGTGAGAATGCGTATAACTTTACAATTGACTCACAGTAATTCTACAAGGTAGAGAAATATATACCCTCTCCAAATCTTAAAAATGCTTATAGCAGGAAAGAAAATTGTACCTGATGACTATTCCATATTTTTGTTCCATGAGAAAACAAAATAATTACATATGTTACTGCCAAAAAAGAAATTTACACGAATAAAGATAATTAATTTTCAAGTGAAAGGTGGATTAAATTCTCAACCTGAATGCTTGATAGCATTTCAACCTTCCATATTTTTTCTATTGATTTTAAAAAGTCTTTAGATGAGGAGATGAATTACTTAATTTCTTTCACATCAAACTACATCAGTATTAATTCACTCAGTTCCATCTTCCTGACATAGTACTAAAAGCAAGGGTGAGTTTTGGCCTATTTGCCCAACTATATGACCATTGGAAATCTTTTGGGAAAAGATTAGACAACCATTGGCTTGAATTAATATAAATGTAGTCTTGAGATAAGGAACTGGAAATAATGATCTTAATCGGCCTCTTAGAACATTATTTTTTAGTTTAGTTGTGTCTAATTTTATATACCCACAATATATATGCATTGCCAATTTAAAACTGGTGTTTTTAGGATTTAATTAATTTATGATTTCAAGAAATTACATAAATATAGGTCACAAAATTCAGGAATAAGTTTATTAGCAGTAAAAAGCAGTGTTAGACTACTTGATCCCACTGCAAAGTAGGATAATGTGCTGGTATATTTTCCCATGAAAGTGACAAAATTGAGGAGAGGGGGGAATGATTCCTTTGAATAGTAGTACTGTTTGGATGAAGGATGAAAGAATCTTTTGGCTGAATGTTAAAAATACACTGGGTAAGCAACATTAATTAATTTTGGCAACATTGTGAGTGGACAAAAAAAGTAGTACCCTTTGCTGTAATTGCTTAGCTATTTTGGTTTTTTTTTATTTGGTTGGTTGGTTGGTTGGTTCCTTGGTTGGTTGGTTGGCTCATTGGTTGGTTGGGGTTTTGTGTTCATTTTTTGTTGTAGGGTTTGTTTTGTCACAATGATCTAAATAACTAAGTTGCTTTCAAAATTTTTACAGCAGACTGTCTGAGAATAGATAGCATTTTAATGGCATAACAGGAATAAGAAAAGATTTCCTAGTTTCTTCAAATTCTCAACGTTCTACGTTCATTAGCCTTGCCAGAGAAAAAAAATAAAATGCAAACAAACTATGAATTAATTGAGAATTTACTCTACACAAATATAATTAGTGTAGAATATATGGAAGTCTATAGAATTTGAAGAATAATTATAGCAGGTTTAAAGCCATCAGGGTAAGTGTAAAAAACATGTTTATCAATATACAATGCAGTCTATACCACAAGCAGTGCTACAGCTTCTTGTTTAGAATTTGTTAACGTGAGCAATATCTTGGTAACTCAGACCCTTTACATTTTTCTTTTTCCTTCTTGCATTGCAGACTGTGATGGGAAGTAAAATGCATACACTGCACACTGCCTGAACTTTTATTAATTACTGTAAGAACAAATGAGACACACTTCTCACACAACATAAGTATGTCAATCCAGACACCTTAAAGGATTTCCTTCCTCCACTCTCCTACTGTTGTCCCAGCAGAAAATAACTTTGTATATTTTCTTTGTCTTAACACTTATCTTCATTATTCCTCAAATTCAACAATGTCAAAAACTTTAAAGAGCAATAACCTGCTAGGTAGCTTCTATTGTCATGAAGTGGACATTCACACTCTTTTGAACCTTTAGGTATGCAGTGAAAATGGGATTAAATGCCTTTATGCAGTGTGGGTTTTATCTGAAACTACATGGCAGGGATTTTTTATTTTCCCATTTGGAAAAACAAATATATTAACTTACTGCGAATTTAAATGGGAAACAATATAACTGAACTGCAGTGTTTTGAAAAAGAGTAAATTGCTTACTCTTTGGAAAGAGTTGTTGGGGTTTGAGTCAGATGCACAGAGATAAATCTTCTAGTGGCTTTCTACACTATACTTACTTTCTTTCTTACTTTCTACACTATACTTAGTGTGACAGTTTCTATTCTTCTTAAGATAAATGTCTTGTCCTTTGCCTTTTCATCCTACAATGTCACTCTATTTTTTCAAAACAAAAGAGAACTAAAAACCTAAGCTTGATCTGTGCTTTAAATGTATCTTAGAAATGTGCACCAATCTGATTTTTTTTATGATCTAATGATAAAAATTCCTGCATCTTATAAGACCAAATCACCTAGCAGCTGAAATGCCAGATGAACTTCAAGACAGACAAACGTGAAATGATGGACCTGGGGCAAAACAATGATAGTTTCACACATAAAAGGTTGGGCTGATCATAACTGTACAGAAGATGGACCCTAGTTTATGTGCAAAACTTAAACTTAATACTCTATAGAGACCGAAACAAAAGAAAATTGGAAATTAAAAATAGTTAAAAAATAATATGGAAAGAACCATATTATCATCCTGATCCTCATCTCCCTGATCTTGGAAAAGAGGTATTGGAATTATAGAAGATTCAGAGGAGGGTAACGAGCATGACCAATGCATGTAACAGTTTCTTTAATCTTCTTTACAAGGAAAAAAAGAATGAGGTGCATTTTTCAGTCTGGGAAAAACACCCCACACAAACCAAAGAACTGACTCCCACCCAAAGGAACAGTTTAGTAAGGGTTATGTCAGAGGCTGCAAAATCAGTGGTGGCATAAATTAAGCGGGACTTCTAACAAGAGTCAAGGCAGAGATGAGCCAAGCTCAAAACAAGCAAAATTCTTCAGACAGGAGCTACATTTTCTGTGAATTTCCCCATTACAGGATGTTGTCAGTGCATAGATTTAACATGAGCTCAAATGGAGCCTGGACTAACATTGCAAAAGAGATCTATTGAGGGCTACTAAACAGAAAAAGCAAAGGAACTCCCTGATGTGAAAGCAATTGGTGACTTGGAAAATACGTGGGGGCAGTCTCTTAAGTGACTGCTGTGTTCTTACTAATCCTTGGGTAGTGATGGTTTGAGTCCTTTGGACAAATAACAGAGATCCCATGGAATGCTGTTTGCATTTGTTCTTATATAAAGGTCAAGGGCTAATTTCACAAGACGCTACAGGCTTCCAGTCTTGCTGGTTCAGGTGGAAATCCTCAGTATACCTTTTGATCAGACTGGTGTTATCTTATTTTAGAATTTCTTCAGATGGAGTTTCTATGAATACAAAGTGGTTACAAGGTACCTTATCAAAGTAATTTTCATAGGGGAAAACTTTGGGAAGTTTGGACAAAAGTCAGCTTTTTTTTCAGATGGAAATGGGAAGCATATGATGATACTACTGGGCAGTAATATGTCCCTGTCTTCAGAAGGAAGAACAATGGAGGGAAAACTAAGAAATATATGAGCCAGTCTATTCAGGGATCCACTAGCTGCTTCAAGACAGCATATTCCATTGTCTCAATTGCTCATACAAGAGTATAAATATATTTAAATATATTAAACTATTAATATATAGGATATTTATTTATATATTAATATATAATATATATTAATATTATTAATAATATATAAGATATATTTTACCTTTGCAACCTTTAGAGACAGACTTCAACAAGATAAAATATGATTCTTAGAACTAGAAATTTTCTTACTTAGAACTAGAAACTTGATATTGGATTGACAAAAAATTTCTCTCTTAAGTTTAATTGACTAAAGTAATAACTGCATTATTGGGACACTAGCACCCCCCGTCCCCCAGACAAAAAACCAAACAGAACTAATCCAACCTCCCTCCCCTAGACAAGCAAACACCCCTCAAAAAAAAACCAAAACAAAACAACCCCCAAACCTGTGTAATAACTTATGCATAGCACCTATTTGTAAACACAAAAAAGCTCACATTGTATTTATCTTATCTCTGTACCTTCCCCCACACAATCTTTTTTTTTTTCCAGTACAGTAACAGCTGCCTGAATTTGGAGATCAAAAATTCAAGGATTTTCACAGAAAAGCTGTTCGCAGAAATGTCCTTGATCTTGTAATAGTAATCATCATCCCCTGAGCTTAGTGTTTTGTTGAATGTACTACTATTCTTCATAAATAAAGAAGAGTTCTGTGGAAACACTCATGTTTTCAGCACATCATTGGCAAGTTTCCAGAGAAAATTATATAACAGCAGCAACATAGAGCACATAAGCAGCCCTTAAAAACTGATTTTTATTGAATTAATGAAAAGGCAGTGATGTTAAGGAAGCCAAGCTATCTCATCCCTTGTATTCCATCTGATGGTTTTTGTATTCCATCTAACTGGTTTTTGTTTCAGGATGAAACAGGAAATCTTATTTTGTCCTCCAAATCCATGTGAACCCAATTTAAAGAAATTTAATACTCATATCTTAAAAGATACATAGAGTTTTTCAGGGTCAAAATTAGTAGAATAAACTCTTAGGAAATCAATAGGATAGATAACATAAAGCCAGGAGAACCTCCTTTTGAATATGATTTATTTATTAAAAAATAACGGCAAAGATATTTTTTAGGTTCAGTTCTTCCTTGATTTTCTATCTGTAAAATAAAGTCCACTGATCTCAATTTTCAAAGAAAATGTAAAATACTGTGATCAATCCAGTGCAGTATTTGAATCTGGAAAACCAAGCAAAAGCACCACAAATCTGAACATTCCTTTTACTACTGTAAAAGTAGTTACTTCCAACAGGAAAGCATTATTTGAGTAAAGATGGAAATGATTGTTGCTTCTCTTTAACATTTTAAGGAGAAACACACATTCCAATTAATTTTCGTAAGAGCCAGTACAGTTCATAATAGGATACAAATCTTCAGAGAATTCTCTAGCTTCTACTCTACAAAAGCCACTCGGTCTAGGTAGGACAGACATAATTTTGCCTTGTAGCTCTGTATCTGATCAATTACTCTATTTCAGGAAAAATTTTTAGTGTCAATGAGCAGAATGCTATTGACTGGGCAGACAATTAGAAAGCCAAACCCTAATGTGACTCGTGTACTATTGATTTCCTAAAGCAGCATTCAAACAATTAGTAACCTACAGAACAGATTTGAGCACAGAGTCTTGGGTGTAACAAGGGTAAAAATCTAGATTCAAAGGACAATTTGTTGCTGCTCTTCAAGGGAAACGATTGGGAAGAACTACAAATATCGGCAAAGCCAAATTATGAACCTTTTAGCAGCTGGCATAAAAATCAAGTACAATTTCTAGTGCAGTTTGTGATATATTAGCAAATGTAGCATTTTAAAAACCTTGAACCTAACTAGTCTTATGAAAGGAAATATTGCAGAATAGCTTGAAACACATAATTTATTTGTAGTTCCTTACTGTTAGAGTAAAAGAGGAAAATAATAATTAAGATGTGAATTCGGTGCCTGAAAAAGATTGAAAAAAATTACATTATAGCAGTATTCTTCTGGATTTTGGTTTGGGTTTTTTAAATTAATTTTCCAGAATTATGGAGGCCCTTCTAAAACATATTGAAAACAGAAAATGGGATAAAGAGAATATAAGGAAGCCTATATTACTGAAAAAGAGAAACTACTCTTAAAAATACTCTATATGAATAAAAGAAAGCTCAATTTTTAAAAAAAGCCTTAACCAGCTTTAAATTAAAAGAGCTACAGGTGGAATCATAGAATGAAAACAAAGAAGCACCCTTATAATGAAATCAATAGATTTATTTCTAAATATTCTGACACAAGGGTCTAGTTTTATTTTCAACATTTATTGGGAAGCTCAGCTTTGAAAGTGCTTATGAGATAGAAAACCTTTCAAATACATTTTTGATTTTTTTTGGCCAAAAACTTTAAATCTCGATGTTTTCTTGTTCCTAGATTTTGAACCCTGCTGATCATTCTTAAATACATGAAAAATATGTGTGTTCTGTTCAACCTCTTGGATAAATGACAAACTGATTACAATAGGTTAAGCAGGTCTATGATTAAATGCTTAAAGCAAACAAAATCCTCTCTATACATGAAGCAGCATTAGATCAACAATCTGATCACTGATCACTATCTCAAATTCCAGAATTGTAGCATTTTGCCAAAGTACCTGATTTTCTTATCATGTGGTTCTTATATATGTGGCCTTTTCAGTCCTTTCACTTGACCTGACTCACTTTTTTTTTTTTATACAATTGAATGGGATAATTCACCAGTTGTATGGAAACAGATTTAGATGCAGTTGAGGCATATCACCAATGAAGGTCTACATGTTCTCATGTCTTTTCTTTCGTTTTGTTTTGTTTTTGGTGCAGCTCCGATTTCCACCACCTTTTACCGCGCATTAGTATAGAGGGGATCAGCCTGATCACAGACCTTTTCCACATCTGTCCCTCATGTAGGAATACTCTTCCTTGGTTATAGGGAGTTCTTCCAAAGACAAATGGTGACCAGCAAATTGCTGAGCACTTAGCTCAACCAACAACTTCAGGATTGTGATGAGAATGTAGTGTAACATTTGTACATGGATCAGATGACATAAACAGCTGAAGTGAGTTACTGTTTTTTATTTAAGGTAATGACATTCTATCAGTTTTTATTGTTGTATGATGTACAAGATTGATGTGTTACAGGAATTCTCTAACTGGTCATGTAACCATCCTTAGCAATGACTATACCATGAACTGCACAAGCCTCACGTTTCTCTCATACAGTATTAACAAATTCAGGTTCTTTGCTGTGCTCTTTACATTCATAAAAGGACTATAAAATGCTCCTTGTAGTCCTAAAATTTTGGAACCTACAAGTGGACTCCAGCCTGCAATGCACACTGCTGAAGTCCAGCCAGGAAAGGCTTTCTCCTTCACATCAGCATTGCTGCCAAATTGCATGAACTTTAGAACAAGTGAAAGGTACCCAGGGTTGTTTGTTTTCTGTTTGTAGGCACATGTTTGCAGCATCCAGGAAAAGATTCCCTCCACTGTCTCTCCACACAAACCTGGTGCAGTGCTGACTTGTGATATGTACTTTACTATGTCACAGTATTTTTTTTTATCACACACTGGTAACTTTTAGTCCAGAACAAAGAACTTAAACTAAGGGGTAATTAAACAGAATTTGGATGGTCCATAAAAAATAATTAATTTACTGCAGCAGCTTATGCTACTGCCTGCTCAGCTCTATTTTTAGGCGTTGAGATCTTCCTAGGCATATGGATTAAGTTACAGGATCCTGAACGGAAGAAATTTTAAGGGACTGTGTTTGAGATATCACATTGAGAACAATTATTCTAAATGAGTTGATAGGCTCAAATCCTATGTCAGTGGAAAAAAACCCAATATTTAGCAATTGACATTGAACAAATATTTACAATTTCAGTTTGAAAAACAGGTTGGAAGGAAGAATTCCATTTATTTCTTCCATGTGTGAAATGAACAAAGATCTTAAGAAGCTGAAGAGCTTTTAAGATGTGAAGGAAAAGTGGAACTATAATACCTAAAAGCCAGATGTTATGCCTGTGTGTTTCTAGTGCAAGAATTTAATTTATTAGTATCTAGT
Organism: Molothrus aeneus; assembly: GCF_037042795.1. NCBI lineage: Eukaryota > Metazoa > Chordata > Aves > Passeriformes > Icteridae > Molothrus > Molothrus aeneus. The sequence continues at coordinate 53,661,425 of NC_089680.1, read as the reverse complement.
AATTAAATAGTTCAGCACAGTAAAGGGGAATAAGTTCATTAGAGAAATACAGCCTAAATAAAATGGTGTAGGCTACTGGAATCAGCTGTAGAAATACTGCCAAATGGTGAATATTAAAATGAAAGCTGAAATATTACAGGGAATGAAATATCACATCACCTTTATAATAAAGTAGTTTTTAAAAATATAAAAAGTTTTAGAAAGCTAAGAAGTGTGGTACCTGGCAATTTCTGTTACTGTGCTGTGTGTGCAGGAATTGTGAAAGGATTCCATGAGGGCAATAATGCTGTCTAAGACTAAACACTGGAAGTACTTTTTCCTTCACTTAGAGCAGCATCCATATGAGTACACAGCAAGTTATATCACCTTTTGGGATGTTCACATGCTGGTTTTGGCTGGGACAGAGTAAATTTTCTTCATAGTAGCTAGTAGGAGGCTGTGTTTCACCCTTGTGCTAGAAACACAGTGTGTGAAGACATCTGTGTTTAATTTGTGTGTAGTTAATGCTGAGCAGTGCTTACAAGGAGTCAAAGCCTTTTCTGTGTGTTGCTTGTGGCTGCTTGGTTTCCTGCCTCTCACCATTAGCAGGCTGGGTCCACAGGGACCTGGGATGGGACACAGCTTGGACAAATGACCTCAGCTGACCATAGGGATATTCCCTATTGTGTGGTGTCATGCTCAGCAATTCTGGTGCAATTCCAAATCTAGTGGAAGAAGTAACAAGGGGGCATGTTTGGAGTTACGGTGTTTGTCTTCCCCGGTCACCATCACATTTGATCAGGCCCTGCTCTCCGGGAGATGGCTTAACACCTGCTTGCACATGGAAAACAGTGAATTAATTCCTTGTTTTGCTTTGCTTGTGTGTGGCTTTTGCTTTCCCTATTAAACGGTCTTTATCTCAGTCCACAATTTTTCTGGCTTTTTATCTTCCAGTTCTCTCCCTGATCTTACTGGTGGGGTAGGGAGTGAGTGGCTGCATGGAGCTTGGAGGCTGCCTGGGATTAAACCATGAGAATGCTATAAAGCTTAAGGCACATTCTATATATTTATATGGCTTGAGGCATATAAATATATAAAAGATATTTATTTTATATTATTTTATGTACTTGATGTATGGCATGGCATGCGTCCGTTGCTCTTGGAGATTAAGATTACATGTAGCAATCATGCACTTTCTTCACCACTGCAGCCCGCCTGTAATTCTAACTACCCCAAACTGATGCACCTTTCTGTAAATTCTGACATGTATAAGACATCTTTCTCTTTTGCCTTATGTTCATCACCTACATCTTAGAATTACAGGTTACTAAGTAATTTGTTGAGTTGAACCAACTAAAATGATTTCTTTTTTTAAATAACAAATCATAACTGGAAAAATATCCTACAGCTTTTACATAGAAGAAAAATCTGCACTTATTCTTAGGTTTATGAGAGTATATTTGGAAAAGACTGGGAAAACCAATACCAGTACTTGTGAATACATGCCCATTTCTGATTAAAGTTGAAGAAAAATTTCAGGACAATTGTACAAGATTAACTTAGCATCACCATAATGCAAAACTTGTTCTTTTCTCTGCTTAGTTGCTTCTGAGAGTGGAATGCTTGTGTCCATCAGGATCCTGCAAAATGAAGTGGAATTGAGTATATGCTCATTCCTCTTTGATTAAGGCATCTTTTCCAGCACAGACTGCCTATGGAAGATTTTTGGCGAAAGTAATTCAAGATCTACTGAGATTAGGAAATGAAGCTTCAGCAAATCAGCAACGACTTCTGAAAGTTTCTTGAAGCTATATTGCTGCTAATTCTTTTTCCTACAAGGACTTCTAGAATGTTCTGGAATGTGCCAACTTTACCTAAAAAATTATTTGACCAAGCAATACTCCAAGATCGGTCAGAACCTCCAACACTTATCTTGGCATCCTCTCTCCTCCATATTTATAGTGACTGTAAAACAAGTTGTTAATAAACTTTAAAAGTTGTTTTTATGTATTCAAATATAAGAAAGGTAATACTTAAAGCCTTAGACCTTTAGTGGCCTAAATGATACTCAAATCTCAAGGTTTTTAAAATGCTACTCTCCTCCTGACTGCAAAACTAGGAAAGAACCTAAAGATCTTTTCTTTTGCACGAGTGTTGGCACAGAATCTATTATATAGCATTTATAAGTTTTTGTTTTTTTTTTTTTTTTTTTTAGTAGTTACGTGGCAGCTCTTGCAGATATCAAGTGAGCGTGGGGCTCTGATTTCCCGGTTTCCCGCACGGACACACAGGACAAGGAACGCAGGATGCCCGAGCGGGACGGGCAGGGCGACCTCACCCACGGGTGGTGACACTGCCGAACACGCGGTGTGGCAGCGGCCAGGCGCGGGGGGCACAGCCCTGCTGTGGAACTGCCGGGAGCGAGCCGCCCAGCCACTGAGGGTGCTGGCATTAGGGGACTGCTACCCAGCAGAGGACGGAAGGGAGCTGCGGCTCCAGGCGCCCCGCGGCTGCGGTCTGACACTGACTCAGCCACTGCTGGGCACAGGGCAATCCCTGGGGGCCAGCCCTTCACACATTAAACATGTACCTTTGTCCCTGTAAGGAGAAGCTCGAAGCGAGGGAGGCGGGCAGCTGAGCCGGGGCAGGGGCGCCGCGGCCTCCTCCGCGCGCGACCTCTGGGCTGAGGGGAGCAGCGCAGCCGGGGCCCTCCCACCTCCCACCGGCCCCTCCCGCCGCCGCTGCGGCCCCGCCCCCCCGTTGCCCCGCCCCGCCGTCATTGGCTGCCGGCTCTGCCCACCAGGAAGCCCCGCCCCCTCCCACAACCTGACGTTCGCTTCTCGACCCCCGAGTGGCCGGCGTGGCCTGTCAATCACCCGCCCTCGGGACGCGCGGCGCGTCCCGCTCGCCCGGGCGCCTGTGCCGCGGTGGGAAGGGGCGGGCGCTCGGGGCTGCCGCTGCTTCCCCTTCGCCTCGGGGCGCCGCCCCGGCCGGCCCCGCTTCGGAGCCCCGCGCCAGGGGCGGGGTGGGGCGGGGCGGGGCGGGTCGGGAAGGGAAGCAGTGCCCGGAGGTGAAGGGCTGAACGCCGAGCCTGTGCCCCGGTCCTCTGGGCTCCCCGGTAGGTTGCTGTCCCCGGCCGCCTCTCGGAGCGGCGGCGGTTGCAGCGGTCGCAGCCGCCCCGTGGGCCGAGGCCTTGGGCTGGCTCTCTCCTCCTTTCCCTGGCGGCCGCGGGACTGGCGGGGGCCGCGGAGCCCCCTGCGAGCGCGGCGGCGGCCAGGGCGGCCAGGGCCAGCGAGAGCCTGCGCCCGTGCGGGGCCGTGCCCCGGGCGGGTGTGGGGCGCCGGCGGTGCCGGAGGGGCTCGGCCGGCGCGGGAGGGCCCGCGCCTCGCTGAGGCTGCGCTCCCGGGTGGCAAAAGCCGTCGCTGTGAGACCTCCGAGTTCCCTCTCCTGCAGGAGGTGCTTGCGGCCGTGGGGCTCCCTGTGTGGCGGTCAGTGTCGGTGCTGCTGGTGGTGGTTGTTCCGAGCGAGCACCAAGCTGGGTTTGTAGGAACAAGTAAATTTGTTTTCCTGGTCTGTAGAAGCAGGTTGTTGGAGTGCGATTGTGCTCGTTTAGCAGATTAGCAGGTTAGAGGCAAACTGGGCTGCCAGTGCTCTTTTATTCTTACCTTTTATTTTGCTCTTCAGGAAGTTATTTATAGGCGCGATCTGAATGTAGTGGTTTTAAGTTTGATTAATTAGAATCTCTAAAAGTGGTGTTTCAGTGACCGTGGAGCTCGGACAGACCTTATTTTCAGGCATTCTTGTTCATTTTACTGGTACAGCCTTAATGAGTGTTGAAGTGACATGCGATGTGTAAGAAACAAATTGCAATATAATCGAAGACTTTTTTTCCTTGCTGAATTTTATAGTTAAGGTAATTTTTAAGTGCATACATAGTTAGAAATAGGTACTGAGCATGTGCTTAAGCATGATTATAAGCGAAGCACACTGTTAAGCATATTAAGCCTTGCTGCCTGCGTTATGATTGCTTGCAAGGATAAACAACTTACCTGCTCTTTAGACTCACGCCTCTTCTTAACCCACTTATCTAGTGAATGCGTTTTATCTCGAGCTACATTGGGATGTTAAAATCCAAGATGGGAGTAATGCAATTTTGTTTTAAAGGGAAAAGATGAGATAGATGTTTCTGTGCTAACTATATCGACCTCAATATCCTTTGGTTAATTTCTTTGTAATTGAAACGTTTCAACAGTTAAACAGTGTTTTCAGTGGAAAAAAGGGTATTTTGTTGTCCTGGCCTGAAATGGAGAAACTACCTGGCAAACGGCAGACTATTTGCATCAGTTGAGAATGACTTTCAGCTAATTAAATAAATCTTTTTCTCTTGCCACTCTCTATCAAATAGATGTATTGGCTTATAAAATGTAAACGGTTTTCAGAATCTCAAGTACTAGTTCTGATACATCACATTTTCTGTAGAGCTTTTTTTTCTTCTGTGTGATCAAGAGAAATATATCCAAGATTAGTTAAGAGAAATAACCTGCGATAGGCCATGTCTTAACCCTTCTGAAATTGTTCTTCCCCTAAAAAAAAGTGTAACTGAACCTATGAAAGAGTTTTTCCCTTGTCCAGCCTATTTATGTACAATTAGCAAGACTGAATTGACTTACTTTTAGTGTCATTTTTTCATAATCAGGTTTTTCATAATTAATTTGTAATAACTAAATTTTCATAATTAAATTAATTAATTACTATGCATTACTAAAACTCATGCATTGTATTGAATCTTAGTGTTTCCACTGTATCCACAAAGTTTGTCCTATGGAAATAGAATTGTTCTTGGTTCACTAGTTACTGTGCTAAATGGTTCTGTGATTAGAAGTAGCAAAGTTACATGTATTTCTAATATTTTTACTCTTGTCTTGAAAATTTGTTTAAAAAGGTTAGGAAGTCTTCTGATGTTTAAGAATCATTTATTTTAGTTATGCCTTTGAGACAGCAATGAATGGATCATGAGGAATAAGAAAGTGACAGTGGTTGCTTTTCTCCAATATCTTCTAATTACAAAAAAGAAATTGCTAAAGAAAGGGTAGTAATCGGCTGTATTAACTGTCTTTATCTAACTTTTCTCCAGCTGAACATTTTTTTCAGTCTATTGTAGACAAAACATATAGTTACATCTTGTTACTCAAGCTTTTGTTTTTACTTTTGAGTGATTTTTTATGAGGTGTTGTACATAAAAGAAATAATGTAATTAAAACCACACACAGGAATAGCAAAGTTGTAAGGGAGTTTTACATACTGTTTCTTCACAGTTTAGGCTCATTGATTCAACTGCAAATTAATGTTTAGAGTTCTCAGTCAACCCTTAATACCTCACCTGAGGCTGTATGAACAAACTACCTGACAGTGCTTAGGGGAAGAGTGAGACAATCCTTTTCAGCTGTGGTCTGGGTTTAAATTATCTAAAACTGATATCGTGATACTTGGAAGTCATTTACTAATATAAATGGGATTGTATGTTTCCAGTGTACACTGGGCCTTTAACACACTTTCAAAAATATTTTGAGACTTCTATATAATTGATTTTCTTGATCTATTAAAAGGTAAAAAGGTAACTTTGAAGTAATTTTTGTATATTTTCTGCCAATCCTTAATTTTTTTAATGCTATGCAGGCATTTTGATGCTTCCTCAGTGCTGCTGCAGAACCAATGCAATGAGATAAGCCTGATGCTGCTCTGCTTGTTTTTTTTAAGTGTAATTCTGAGTAGCCTCCCAGCATTGTCACTGGACTTCTAGAGCTTTATAAGCTACAGCTGAAACAGCTGGGTGAAGAAAAATATGTGTTTAAGCTAAATAGTTGCTTAAATAAAAGCAGTCTAGCGAGAACGTAGTTAAAAGCTAGGGTGATGATAAGAGGGAAAGACAATGACTGGAACATCTGTCCCTCCCTGTGATCCTAAGTAAGCCACTTGCAATTTAATATTCCCTCTTTGGCATAGGGAGGATGTAGAAGAGGAGACAATACACTGATCCATGCTGTAGAATTGGTTTGGACTGTGGTTACTTAGGGAGCTTTCTGAAACTTTACCTTTCAGAGGAGGTTATGAAACTCTTAGTTGTGTAGTATGGAATAATTTATTATGGTGAGATTTAGCTCACCTGTTAACATTTGCTTCTACTGTTTTATAGATGATATATTCATTACCTTAAATTTATGAAAATGTTTCTTTCTAACAAAAGGGGGAGAGAATATTTATATATTAAATATACTTATATGTAAAATACAAATATTTGTGGTAAATATATAATATCAAATATACAGAAATTTCAGAATATTAAGAATGTGCCAGTGCATTCTCCTAGCATGTTTATTGAACTGTATGTTCCTTATCTCTTACAGAGGGCATTTTAAGCATCTGCACTTCCCTGTCTTCACCACCTCCTTTATCTGATGTTTTTGACTTTGTGTAGGAAACCTTTTTAAAAACCCCATTTAGCTGTTAAAAGAAGGGTATTTAGTACAAAATAAGTATATTCTGTGGGTATGAAAAGCTAAAACAGTTATCTTGCCATTTGTCTGGTATCTTGCCTTGTGCTGTGGAGTTAGGAATGGGAGACATACTGATGAATCAGAAATGTCTTTGCCCAAATAACTGTAGGTCACAGAAGCCCATGATACACACAAGTCAGATTTGCATATTCAAGTAAGTTTATTACTTAATTTGACTTTATGTGTAACATTAATACAGCTACAACTGTTTTTTTCTATACTTTAGGATCTTCTCTGTAAGGTTACTAGCCAGCTTAGCTTTTAACATACCAGGACTTTGCATAGAAGTTTTACTTAACTTAGTAATTTAAGGTTTTTTAATTAAGGTTTAATTACTAAGTTAAGTAAATTCAATGTCATTTTCCTAAAAATAAATTTTTTTCCTCCAGTTTCCCTGCATGGTGATTTATAGTCTTCATCAACCATGTGTTTTGATTGTGTTATTTTTGATTAAGACAGGATGGGGACTGCAACAGTGGAGGATGATGTCCTTTTCAGTAGGCCAAAAATACAAGTGTTTTATTGCAAGCAGAGCCTAGACTTCAAGTATGTGGTTTGTCTCAACTTCTTGTATTCTCTGCAGTTATTTGTTGAGTAATTTATGAGTTGCCATGCTTTTTGTTCAATAAACCCTGTGCAATAACAGAATATAGATGGAGCAGTTTCCATCAGAAGCAGAGCTGAAGGTGCTGTTGAGGTGGCCGTTTGTGTAAGGGGGTCACTGGGGTGTGTTGTCCTTGAAGGGATGCTCTTGCTGGGCTGTGAAACACCCGTTGTGGCTGTGCTGCTGTGGAAAGGCCCTTCTCTCTAATATGGGGCATTCCCCTGCTCCACTTCTGGCTGTGCAGTCTTGTAGCTCCACTCTTGCTCTCCATCTTGTCTTTTGTATCCTCCTCTGAGTCGGTTCAGCTTCTGTTGAGTAGTTACTGAGTTTGTGAGCTTTGTGGTACTCTGAGTGAGTGAGTGAGTAATGGCTTCACTGAGGCATGGGAGTGCTGATGCTGGTGAGGCATGGGATCAGCAGGTAGTGTGCTACGTGCAGTAGGAGAAGGGCCATGGTACTAACACATCACAATTGTCTAATTGCATTTTGTCATTTGCATTTTGCAGATTTCAGACTTCGGTTCTATTGAACCCATAAAATTCTTCTTTTTGGTTCAGTTTGTCTTTGAGCTTGAGATGCTAGTTACCTGGTGAATGTTGGATCTGTTAGATTTTTAAAGCTTCATTGGCTGCATTTTCTGTTTTTGTAGAAGATACTTTAAAAGCACGGGTTTCTTGACAGGTTCCCTTCGTGATGTTGGAAGGTGTGATTTAGTCCAGGATAGGAGTCTATAAGAAAGTACTATTTAAAAACTGTATTATGATGTGTGGAAGAATCCTGTGAGTATCTTTTTGTATTTAAGACACCAAGCATTTTCCATTTTATGTCTTTATATTTGAATGAAGTAGTTAACATGACTGTTAACATGTTTCAACATCTTTTTAATATAATGATATAAAGCAGTCTTTAAAGGCATTCAGTGTTGATTTAGAGGAATTCTGCTAGCTTATAATGAAAAACATACTTAATTTCATGAAGTATTGATATTTTTGATGTCAGCTTAAATGTAGATAATGTCTATAAAAATGCAGCTTTTCTTAAAATCTTAATTAATTGTGCAGTAGTCTTGGGAAGATGAAGTAATACTGTAGAGGCTAAATTCACGGAGACGATTCCTTTAAGGGTTGTGGGAGACATGTTTTGCTTCTAACCTCAACCACTCGTATTTTCTTAGTTGCACCTTACAAGTGTTTTCTTCTGGAAACAGAGAAGTTCAGTATAGAATGTTTTTTACTTTCTGTAGAAGATCACTTCAGTTGGCACTCATTCATTTCTTGCAATGTTCCGTCAGCAGGTTGCTCAGTGTATCAAGCTGTTAAGGTTTCTGTGTAACATTTGCTGATAGTAGGCTGAGGCATCTTTAAATCTGGAGGCATCTTTAAATCTAAATAAAAAATTATGAAACTTGAGTTTATGGTTAACAGTAAAGAAGAAGGGCAGAATTTTTCCAACAGACAAGAGGAAGACAGAATAACTAAATTTGCTCTTAAGCTTTTGTCGGAGAGAAAAATGTCTTTACAGAAATGCTTTTTGTCTTTGCTTTTAATTTTTCCAACAATATTTTCACTACTGTTTGTTTTTATGTAAAACATTGTGAGACCTTTAAGTAAATACTGTTGATTGTATTTTGAAGTTTTTAAATTTTTCATTAAAATTAAGTCTGTTTTTTAAGGAAATTAGGTATTTTTGATCTGCGGCTCTCTCATCTGCTGCCTGTAGGAATGTGGAATTTTTAGGGTAGTTTTAACCAAACTTAGATTGTTATGCCTGTGAAAATAAGTTCCTATAAGCTTCATATAAACCAGTTTAGATAGTAGGTATTTATTAACCATTACCATGGTGAAGGAAGGATTTTATATGTTTTGTGTGGTAGTAGCTTGAGAGCTGTTCAGCTTGCAACTTGTAGTACTAGGCAAGCAACAGAATATCTCCACTGAAGAAGGGAACATTTTAATGTGGGAAGAAAGGAGGGGTTTTGTGAAGAAAGAAAGCTGAAGATGTGTCAGAGGGTGGCCTGCAAATGTGGTGGATATGTGGAAGATAACCAGAAAAGTGAAGTTACTACACTGGGGCTGCATGGGTGTTGAACACTAATCCGTAGGCAGCTAAGTTTAGCTAACATTGATGCTTTTGAGGAATGATTCTATTTTAGTCTTCCTAAGTAGCGCAGCAAGCATTTAACTACACACAAGTGCCCACATCAACATACTGACTTTAAAATCAGTGTAGTTAAATAACTGCCATCAGACCTTGACAAAAGTGATGTCAACAGCACCAGGTTGTTTTGTTCTCAAAACTTTTAATTTACATCAGATGATTTCATATTTAGTGTCATTTGAATTTGTATAAAACACTGGGAGACTTGTTTTTTTCCTCTGAGTACCATAGGAAAGCATTGGTTTAAATATGTCTTGTATTACATCACTAATGATGAATCCAAGATCTTAACTGTGGCTAGTGTTTTGTCTTAATTTTTGTCACTGTGCATCTTATGCATTCAATATGAAGGTTTCAAGCATGATTCCATTTGGTGTGGTGTCTGAGACTTTATCTATACCATTTTATTCCATATTAAACTTATAACAGAAGAAAAAAAACTTTATAGCCTTTTGAAGACTATAGAACTGTAGTTTCAATTTTATAGAGACATTTTAGGTATACATTGCAGTGAAAGTCATGCAAGTGAGAGGAGAGTTGCAAGTGTGTGTAGTAGTGAAATACTTGGAACTGCTGTAGAGCGTACCTGTCTGGTTTATGGAGACAATTAAGACAGCAGAATCATTTGATTGCCAGGTAGTTTGTTATTGTTAGAAATCCTTGACAGATTCTTAGCTGCAAAACTTAGTCTGGAGACATTTTCCTGTACTGTGAAATATCCCTTTCCTCACATGTGGAGTTATTAAACTTGAGCTTGACTCCTGTCTTAAGTTCTTGAAGTAGAATTTGACCATGTAATTAAAGTTAAGGGACAGAGAATTGTGTCAGAGAACTAAAAATACTTTTAATTTTGAAAACAAATCTTCACAATCACTGTGGAATGCTAGAGCACATTATGTATTTTAGCCTATCCAAAATCTAACCTGAAGACAGAATTAGTGTCTTTTGGACTCTCAGAAATGTTTTGGGTTTTTTTTCCATGTAGCACTGGGGTGTTTCACAATGCTACTTAATTTTGTCTTCAGATATAGTTACGGTGTTAGATTAAATGCAATACTCTTTTTTTTTTTAACTTCTAGATGTGTTAACTTCACAGTTTCTCTGGCCTAGCCTTAGGCTATCTGAACCTTTCTGTTGTTCTGCTGTAATACTTGCGTGCTGTGGTACAATTATTCGTGTAGAAAATTGACACCTCTATTATGTAGTATTAGCTAGCTCAGCATTAGCTTTCTGGCAGCTGAGGACAATGTAGCCCATTTAAGTCTGTATGGTTGTGGTGGTGGAAATGTGAAGAAACAAATGATTGAAATATTGCTTAACCATCAGTTTTGTCCTTTCTGTGCTCTTTTTAGTAAATCAGCTTTAATAGTGTCATTAGATTTTAAAAATTATTCCTTGTATTATGGCTCTCATTTCTGAAAACTGACTTTCAGCTTTTACTCTGAAATGATGATTATAGGAAAGTGCAAGAAGGATGCCTGAGCAGAAGTTTTAACCAAATAACTGCATGCACCTGCATGGAATCTTTAAGTGAAGTTGGTAGGATTTTGTAGTGAAAGTCTACGATGAAGTGTAATTCATAGATTAGGGCCAAACTTGCCTTCTAGATCAATGAGAAAATAAAAATGTTTATGCAGTAACCAGAGATAGCCATCTCAGCTGATGTTTGTTTAGAGTTAACAGAGATGAAGAGATTGCTTGGAGATCTTAATTGCTACATAATTAGTCCAGGCTGTCATTTGTGGAAAAATTGTGTTGACTTAGGATGACCTCCAGTACTGTACATGCCTTCTGATGTGACAGCATTTTGACCAGAGCTGGCAGCTGGTGGTGCAGAAGCATGCATTATTGTTAATTAGGTAGTAGTGACAAAATTAAGTGTAGAGAAGAGATACTGAATTTTGGATATTGGCAGCCCTCCAGTGTGTTCATGTGACTCTAGACCTTGGTACAAGAAAAGTTACACTAGTTTAACTAGAATAGACTTCTTAAACAAGCTTCAATAAGGATGAGGGAGGTTTTTGGTTAGTTCTTGTACAGGCAAGTGGTTGATTAAATGTTAGTAAAGCTGTTTCTCTGTTAGATTTTGTGCATTTAAGGAGGATTATATGTGGCCATATGTGGTTTGTTGATGTACTTCCCTAGGGAAATGTGTATATACGTGAAAATTGAAACGCTTATTCTAGAATCTCAAATTAATTATTTTTGTTGAAAATAGTGTGTGGCGGTTTATATGGTAAGAGAAAAACCTAATTTTTTATTTAATATATATACCACTGGAGATGAAAACAAGACTTCAGAAGGCTTGGTTTTGTAAATACTTTCATAAGAAAGATACTTGGATTTACCTTGACTCTTTCAATTAGGCTGCCTCTTTCAGTGCATCTCATTCGTATGTATTTGAAGGTTGAGACTGTATGTATGTAGACTTACATTGTTACCTAAACCCTTGTTTTTTGAGGAAAATCATACATATCTGTAAGAGTAAGCAAATACCTATTTTGAAACAATTGTATTTTTGAGGAATGCTGAGAGTCTGGTTTGTACACCAAAAGGAATAAAATCTGTTCTTGGTTTTGCAAAACTTAGCTGAGTCTAGAATTGGTTGGTATTACAGAAGGCAGACGTGGCAAAAGACTGAATGCTGTGAGAACAGTACTGTTGTCTGAGTTTCAGAAAGTGAAAATAAGAATCTGTGGAAAACTGAGACTTTTAAGTAAGAAAGAAATAGTAGTGTAGAAGGTACTTGAGATATAAGTGTCGTATTGTTGGAAGTTGTGGTAATGCAAACAAAATTTATGCCCACTTGTGATCTGTTAGTTGCTTTGCAGTGATGAAGAGCATGAATCAAAATAAGTGTTTTGAGGCCATGCACACTGAGAAATAAACTGCACAGTTGAGCTCCTGCATGATCTGTTATAAAGAGATTTCATTTGCCTTTGAAATAAGGTTATTATATTTGCTTTGTTAAATAAACACCCATGTCTTCTGAAGTGTGAAAAATTTTACGTGATCAAGAAGTAGCAATTGCTTTGTGTGTTTTCCCTCTTTGCTGATGAAACTCTAGGAAGGATTTCGAACTTACTAGTGTATTATGTACTTTTTCGCTGTGAAGGAAATGTAGCAAATGTGGGTTCTGTAGTTAAGTATTTGGAAAGGCAAACTGGCAGAGAAATGATGTGGCTGTGGTTTTTGATGGCTTGAATGTTGATCCTGCTGAAGATCTTATTTAGCTGCATTGTCACTTCTTGTATGTTTGTTATTTTATTATGTGGAGACAGCAGTCTTCCCATGTGAAGCTGAAAAAGACCATCCTTATTTCTTGGATTAGTTCACATCTACTGCAAAATACAGATTTTTTTTTTTTTTTTTGGGGGGGGGGGAAGAAGATGTTGTTTCAGAGAATTTACATATTCTTTTTACAGTGCTTTCAAGGTAATTGTTTAACTAATTGAAGTCAGAATAAGTACCTAAGGAATGGGAGAATGAAATAGTCTTTGATGAAACAACTAACTTCTGAAAATATGAGGAGCAGATAATACCAAGCTGTATTTTGCTTTTATGTGAAAAAATTTTTAAAAAACTGTAAAATCAGATGCCATTAGTCTTAGAATTCCCCAGGTGTATGAAGTAGATTATATTGTTTAGAGCAAAATGTGTTATTGATGAATAAGTTTTCATTGTGTTCAGGTCACATATGAAGAACACTATCTATGACTTCCAAAATGATTCAGTGGTGAGCAATTTTGATACAGGTTACTGATAGCTGGAGAGAGAAATTGTGTCAGGAGAAATTTGTTTGGAAATGTTCTTTGTTTTTCAAACATCATGAATATGACATCATGAGTATGTACCGTATGTGGAAGTTTACATACTGAATATTTCAGTACACTAATTTTGTCTTTAGTTTTGAGTGAAGTGCTAATGATTTTGCATATTGTTTCTGCTTTGGAAATCTGAAAAATGATGAAGTAATAATTTGATTACATTTAATTGAGTTATGCAATGAATCATTAAACAACTTTTTATTTTAGTTTTTGTTTGGAAAATATTATACAAAAAATAAAGCTATAGACATATTTATTTGTAATATAAATTATTGGAATAGCAGCTCAACTTTTGGTCATGTTCAAGTCATGTGCAAGCCTACATTGCTCTTGTTGGACTAAAGTGAAAATAATGAAATCCACTCTTCTGTCATTAAGTGTTTATTTTTCATTTTAAATAAAACAGTGGATCTAACCAAATCATACGTAATCTTAGAGATATTTTCCAATTCAAATTCTGTCTGAAAACTTTTTCACAGTTAGAAACTGCTGTCCTAAACTTTCAAGGGATCTTCAATTATGAGCCTATTTGCTGTGGATTTGGAATTTTGTAGATTTCCTCTGTTGCATAGAGACATGTATATAAAAATGAATGAAAATAATGCAGTAATAACTAATCTAGAAAGAACAGCTTAATTTTTCCATGATGCATACAAAAATAGCAGAAACAGTTGATTAGATATTTAAGTTTTGTATTATGATTTCACAGTGAAGTTCTTGCTTGGTTTCAGATTTGTAGTATGAATTTCAGATTTTCTGCTCTTAAATATTTCTAAAAGAGTTTTGTTGGATGGAATCTTGTGTTATTTTTTCTGCAGTACAGATGTATTTATAACATGGAAATGATCTTTGGAAAGTGAACGTGACTGTTCTTCATCTCAGTTGAAGACCTGTAGTAGGTGAAGTATTCAATGAAAATTACATATAGTTAGAGAAAGTATCTTGGAAATTTGTGGCAGAGGCACTAGAAACTTTCTCTTCACTCTTCTAGAAGATGTGGGAAGAAGCTGTGTTGCTAAATTACTGTAACTGCCAAAAATCATGAGCCCTTGGGGTTAGAAGTATGTGAACAGATACTTGAGAGGTGAGAAACTGCGGAAGTATGAAAATGCCAGAAGGCTGAGTGAATTTTAAATACCTCATGCTGAAACCAGGACTATTTCTTTACAGTTTTTCATAAAAGAATAAAATATCACATGTTAGAAGGAGCCCAGAAGAATCGTTGAAGTCCTGCACAGGACACCCCAAGAGTCACCCCGTGTGCCTGAGAGCGTTGACCAAACACTTCTTGAGCTCTTTCAGGCTGATGCTGTGCCCACTTCCCTGGGGAGCTGTTCCAGTGCCCAGCCACCCTCTGGGTGAAGAACTTTTCCTAATACCCAACCTAAATCTCCCCTGACACTACTTCAGGCCATTCCCTCAGGTTCTGTCACTGGCTACAGCATCTCTGTAGTTCTTCCCTTCATCAGACCTTCCTTCCAGTGGGCATACAGTTCACTTTTTTGCCTTATTTCTGAGAGAAGATTCCTGCTCAGCCAAGCTGGCCTTCTCCCTCCTCTGCTTGACTTATGACATTTTGAAACTTCCTGTTCCTGTGCCCCTGGGAGGTGGCACCTAAAAATGACCAGATCTGATGGACCCTAGCACCCTCAAAACCATTTCCTCAGGCCATTTTGCTTATCCTTTTAACAGCTTGAAGTCAGCTCTTGTCATGCCCAGGACTGAAATTTTGCTGTCAGTTTTTCTCCTGATAATGGTGATTTTAAACTCAGTTGCTTGGTGGTCACTGTGGCCAAGGTGTCACTGTGGCTGAGTCATGACTTTGTTCATGAGATCTTCCCCAACACATCAAGGAGGGCACCTTTTGTAGCTGGCTCCATTAGTTGCTGTACTGTAAGACTACCCAGATTTCGGACTGTTCTGGACCTATTTGTGCAGCTGTGTGACAAGGGCAGCTGTTTTGAAGGTGTCCCTTAGTTCCTCAGAGTAATTTTCTGGAATCATTGTCCTGGATAGGTGGCCTATAGTAGACTCCTACAATGACATCCACATTATTTTTTTGTCCCTTAATCCTTATGCAGAGACTGTCAGCCTGCCGTCTCTGGCTTCAGGCAGTATTCCAGCCCTTCCATCTCACCTGCCCTGCCTGTCCCTCCTGGAGTGCTTGTGACCATCCAACATGGCACTTCAATCAAGGGGTTCATCCCACCAGGTTTCACTTATTCCAGTGATGATCCTCATGCTGTGTGTGTTGGTGTGGAAACATTTTGGATGTGATCTGTTGTAGCTGACACTTCTGGGACCAGTTTAAGGATCTCACTAGCACTCAGTTCCTTGAGTTTTGGCATATCATCCCATTGCTTATCACTGTCAAACCTGTTTATGTCCTTTTGCTTCTTCCAATGTAACTTAAAGCTCTATCAAATTTTTATTTTCCTCTGTAGCTCTTTTGCTGCTGTATGCTTTTCTTAAAAGTAGAGCAAAATGTTAGTATACTGATACTAGCAGTGATGTATGATCTTGTAATTACAATGTGAAGGGTACTGCTTATGTTACCTGAGGGAGCAGTTATGGTTGCACGTTTCATTTAAGTTTGTCATTCCTGGGCAGTGGAATGTTCTATTTAGCTACTTTAACGTTCTCTTAGTTCGTTTAGGAGTAAATCTGGAACATGAAAAAGGAATGAGGTAGATAGTAAGTTTGATTTTTTTAAAGGTGACTTGCACACTTGAGTATGAACATTGTCATGACAACACTTTGGAACATGTAAGCTTGCATATAATTACAGTGGTGTTCCTGCTGTTGCTGCAGGAACAGGCATTTGAGAAATGTATGAATAAAGAAGATGCTTAAATGAGCTGTTCTTTTATTCCGCCTTATTTAGTGTCCTAGAGAGTCATTGTTGCTACAGAATAGGGGTCTTATGTGGCATATACTCTTCAGTAGTGTTAATTGGGACATTTTCAAGCAGAGTTTTAGAGAGATGTGTAGATTTATAGCTCTAATCTAGGGATACTTCTGGAAGTGTTAGGTGTGCGAGTTGTGAGTCAATTGAAACCCTGTTGTCATTTTTCTTACTTTTCTTCACTGTACCTCTCCTTACTTTTCATGCAGTCTCTCTACAGGGCTTGGAAAAATCTATCAGATTATACCAAAAAAAATGAAACCTCTGCTAGCTGTTGTTAGTTGTGCATGTCAGTTTCTCTGAAGTTACTTGCTTTCTTCCAGTCTTGTTTTATTTTTTGTCTTCAGTCAATACAGATTACAGATTTAATTTATAATTGAGATCTAATTACTTTTTCTTCTATGTAATACCATTTTGACTTTTATTATAGCTTCTTTTGCCTTTCTCTTCAGACTTGAACATAGCAATTTCACTCCTTTGATATTGCTTTGTCGACTTGGCTTTGATGGTGTTTGCCATTGTCCTGATATTTAGTCCTGTATCTTTTTGAACTAAGAACAATTATTTAAATCCTAACAATATTCCCTAATGTTGGGCTGAAGTTTATGGTTTGTGTGCTCATTTATGTAGGCAGAAATGAAAAAAAAGAAAATTAAACAGAAAATCAAGCTGTAAAATGAGGATGGCATGTTTTTCACAGATTGCCTATAACTATCATACAGCGAGAAAGTGATTTTGCAAATAACTTACAATGCTTATACTGTATGTATTCCTTTTGTGCTTCAGATGATGCACACCTTTGAATGATGTGTGTCTTCTGAGCCTTAAAAATTGCGTTGAGTCTTTGAGACAAATCTGCTGCATCTTCCTTAATAGTCAAAAAAACCTGTACTTTCATTCTGTATCAGAATTTTTTACATGATAAGTAATTGCAAATACTATATAAATAGTCTTTGCCTTTTGGTGCTTTTCCTCTAGAATGTGAGCATTACGGTGAAGAGAAGATACTGCCATCAACATTATAACACTGTCATAGGTAAGTAAAATAGAAATAAATATAACCATGAAAAAGTTTAGTATTTTTAAGGTAAATACATCATAAAATATTGCACAGGAACTTCAAAATGAAGAAAGTCATAAGCACTGTCCTTATTTTGAGTTAGTTGCAGATTATTTTATTAGGAAAATGTAAGAGAACACCTGTGTCCTGGGGAAACTGTGACAAAGAATACTTCCATGTCTTCCTTTAGATATGTAGTGTGGGAAAAATGTGAGGGACTTGTGTTGGTTATTTAGCAAATATCTTATAAAAAGGTACTAATTTCAGTTTATATAAAAAAGCTTACCTGTAATGTAAGTGGAGTATCTGTTGGTTCAACAGGAGGAAAGGGGAGGACATAAGTTACTGTGTAATAGATTTGTCCATATAGTAGACACATTTCTGGAAATCAAAATTGATGTTGTTTGTCATGTATTTGGTACACTAAAAATTCTAGGATTGTTTATTGTTAGTTCTTCCTGAAAAAGCCAATAAAATATGGAAGTCTTCTTTTCTTTGGTACCTAAAACATCTAGTTGCATTCTTTTGCATCAAACATGCTGACCTGCATTCTAAGAACTGAATGGTGCCTTTGAAGTTCTACTTCAACACACTTAATGTCTAGCTTCCTTATTTCTTCCTTTTCTTCCACTATGCCTTTGCAGCATAGTGGGTGAGGGAAAATTACCTATTGCTTCCATTGAGCCAGTTCCTTTGAGATCTGTGATTTAGAAGGTGCCTTTAGGGTATCTGAAAGCCTGCAAGGTTATGTAGTATGTCCCTTTTCTCTTAAACGCTTCTATCTGTACCATAAAAAACCACAAGTTGCATTACTCACTGCTGAAGTCCTTTTCCCTGGCATTAAGCAAGTCATCTTGGATTGTAATCTGCATTTGAGTTTTTTGATTGTTCTCAAAACAAGCCTTTCATTCCCCCTTTCACAGTATTGTGGTCATATTTCTTTGCCAAACAAATTTCCATGTACTTCCTTGTTCAGGTAATATGTTAGTCAGCTGTTGATTAATGATTTTTAAATGTCATCATTAATGATTTTTAAATGTCATCATCATAGTTATAACCATGCTATAACTATGTATGATTTAGCAGATGCAACTATTCAGGTGACTGTTCATATTATTTGGTATATTTTTCACTACTACCTCTTTGATTTTTCAAATTTTGTGGTAAGCTGTGATATGAGTAATAATTTTACTTTGTGAGAAATTGGTTTACAAAATAAAAGTGTCTTCAGCTCAAAGTATTAAAAATAAGCTCCTGGTGACTGCCTTTAAAATAGGCTGTAGCATATGAAATACATTTTTCCAGAGGATGTTCTCCATTACTTCAGTGTATTCCCAACATTGAAGCAAATGTAGGAAAAGAATTTTGGACAGACATTTAACTCATTGTGGAATTTTGCTGGTGTAGAAACTTCTGAATTACAGGGTTTTACGCCACTGTCATCAAATAGAAAACAATATCCATTGTTCTTATAGCTGAGATTTAAAAACAAAAGCCTTCTTGTGATTCTTTATTACAGTAGTAAGATAGCATTGTTTTTGCTAAAATCCATGTGGGAATTTGTGTCTAGGCAATGATGCTAAACAAGGGAGAAGGGGAGCAGGGAAACAGATGTATTACAGAAGTATAGTAGAGGAGAATAAGTAAATATAGTTTAGTTTCAGATTCTAGGAGTTACTGAAAGAACTTGAGTGTCCTTGCCATGAGTTTATAATTTGAGCATTTCAGAAATTACAGTTCAGAAAATACAATATATTTCTATAACTTCAATAACTTTGCAGCTTGAGCATTTGCTTAAAATAGCAGATACTTTTTGAGGGAAATAAATAAAATGCTTTCATTTGAAGAACTGGCATAAGATGAAGTGAGTGTGTCCAAGCATCAATTTTAAGTGTGTTTATTCAGGAAAAAGTTTTATAGGGCTTTTTTGTTGCTTTTTTAAAAATAACTATTGCTTGAAGTGTTGAAATTTTAGTATACTTCAGTCACTACAATAACACTTGCTGTTACATATTAGAAATAGAATTAACCTTTAAGTAGTGCTTTTCATAGATCTGTAAAGCAAATATAATTAGTTAAAGCTTAATTGTCTGTCTAGTTGAAGGGAAAGGTAATTTTGTACAAGAATCTTACTGTGTTGAATAACTTTGTTTTTCTTTTAACAGAATTCCTCTAAAGACTAGGAAATTTTGCTGGTGTTGTGTTTTCTGGAAATACGTTTTACTACAGATAACACCAAGGCTTTGCAAACAGAATGAACATGCTGCTGTTGACTGCTTACCCACAGTAACCAGCTGGGCAGTTCACTCATGATGTTTTCATTCTCACCTTGTCCAATTGGAATTTGCTTATACTGATTTTTAAAAAGAGGAATCAATCAAAGTGGAGTACCGTAAACTTGACATGGAAAATAAAAAGAAAGACAAAGACAAACCAGATGAAAGAATGGCACGGCCTAGTGGGAGATCAGGCCATAATCCACGTGGAACTGGTTCTTCAAATTCTGGAGTGTTAATGGTTGGCCCTAACTTCAGAGTTGGTAAAAAAATTGGATGCGGTAATTTTGGAGAACTACGGTTAGGTAAGATCCTTGTTTATTTATTTCCGTTTACATTGTTCAAGGCTATTTTTATATAGTCTAGGCAAGAAAATTTCTCTATGAATACCGTGCAGCGCTTCAAACTGCCTTAAAGCTTCAGATGTGCAAGGCATATTCAGCCCATCTTTTGTGGTTTTACCTCAGCCGGTGCAAGCTTATCCTATATAGCTGGATACTTCCTGTGAGTAAAATGTTTTCTAGCTATGTGCAGTGCTCTCCTAAATTCAGTCACTTTTCTCTTCCAAGATGTGGAAGTTACATATGCTTATTGTAGCAGTCTTTTCTGACTTCCCGAAGAACTTTATTGAGGTATATTTAGGGCTAAATGTATAGGACACATCCCCGTCTTGTAGGTCTGGCCAATCTCTTGGAGATGCTGTAACCAGGTACTGCAGAATTTTTAATACTAGTGAGCAAGGAAATTCCTTGGTTTCTTTTTTATTGTAGTGAGGTTAAACATTTGAGTTGCTATTAAACAGGACAGTGAGAATTCATCTGTAGAGAAAATTTGGGATAATTCAGTCAGTCTACTTCTCTTCTGAACAGATGGCTGAAAATCAGATGGTGGAGAAGGCAGACTGAAAAGGAACTATAGAGTTTTGGAGAATTTAAGCAGCAAAGCTGGAAATGCTAGCATTTATTAATAGACATGATGGGTGTGTTTTTTTGGAAGACTATGTGTTTAGCTTTGGGGACTTGTTTTTCCAAGATGGACAGCATGATTATTTAGGGTTTTCAAGATATGTAAGTTCAACTATGTTTTAATAAATACAGTTTGACACTTAATGGCAAGAATTTACTCTAGTATTGTTAGAAGGCTTGAGTTAAAGTGCTTCATGCATAAAATAGAGGTGGGTCTCACAGTGAGATATTTGAGAGGATGGTGGGCTATATAAGTGATGTTTCTGTTGACCAGTGCCTATGGTAGAAGTAATACTCGTTGCCCTATTTGTGATACAGTGTTTGCATAATATAATATGTTTTTAATATAGTGTGTTCTGGGGGCTGTCAGGATGTAAACAAGCTTGGCAAATTAATACTGTAGAGGAATTTAAGACAATATTGGTGCAGTTCTGACTTAGGACACTGAATTTTGCAGTCTCATTAATAGGTACTCTTGTTACTACTATTAATAGTTACACAAAATTGATACATTTTGACATTTACAATGTTGCATACCTGACTTTGCAGTCCACAAATCAAGCTGAAAAATTGCTCTTCCTCATTTGCTAAACTTTTGCATACTGCCTTCAAATCTTAATTTTTGTTTCAAACCTCTCAATGAACTTAATCAAACCAGCAAGATAATTCTACATAAAGGCAACTGCAAACTAGTAAAGGTAATTTTTTGTCCGTCTGTTTTTTTGATCACAAAGTACAGAGCTGATTAAGGATTAATATCTGATTAACTTACTTGCAGCTGTTACAGTGAAACAATGTATTTTATTTTAAATACAATATTAAATTAGTTAAGACTTACAGTTTGATAGTACTGAACTAAAATAGAGCAAGTAAGTAAAAGGAATAGGAGGGAGATTATGGGACATTGTACTGTCCTGCAACAGTCACCAGGATGAGTGCAGCCTTTCTGATTTTAATATCTGTGGGTTTTGCTTATATTCTAGATATTTCAAATTCCTATTTTTTGGTTTTTGTGAGGAAGATGTTTTAAATGTAAGTTACTGAAAGCAAGAGTTAACATTGTTATTATAGATCCTGATTTAATTTTTTTATTTTTTCATTTGCTTTGCTACAGTATCTAGTATTTAGTGTGCACCCTTTCTACAAAGGTGTACACAAGTGCTTAGTTTTTTTATATGCATGTCTACAAATGGAATATATTTTAAGCATTTGTCCTAAGGTTAGACCTGAGGAACTTAAAGGAGGCTTGGAGTTGTAGAGTGATGAATTGGTGCGCAGAAGATAAAAATTCAGTTATATATCGGGAGCTCTTGTTCTTCCATCTGAGAAGAAATTGGAGGTCACGCTTCAGTAGTGGCTTGTGGATCAAATGGGAAGTTGGCTTTCTGTAGCAAATTACAGTTTCTGATCTTCAACCATTAGCTTGCAGAGGACTAAAATGGTTCGGATATTGAGCTGTTGATTTTAAGACTCTCTGTTATAGTTAAATTAAACTGATATAGTTAAAATAAGCTGATAAGGTAGTCAAGAGAGAACTTGTTGCTGTTGCAAGAGACACATTACTCAATACCTGTTGTGTTTTTATGGACAGATCAACAGTGGTGTTTTACATATGTGTCTGCTGTATTTTAAAGAGATGATTGTCCTGACTGACCACCTGAAACTTAGTGTCCCTGCTGATGCTACTTCAGAATAAGCATGTCATTACAACTTTTGGAACTCAGTATCCAGTTACTTAACTGTAACTGGGTTTGTTACTTAGAGTAGGTGATGTAGGTAGCTAAGAGCTGGAGTGAGCAGGGCTACTGCTTCTTATAGATTCCAATACCATGCAAAAACACAGAAACAACTGCAAAGTACACTTCTTACCAAAAATGTGACTGATAGGGTCATCCAATAAGAAGTACTTAGGATGCCTGGATATCCACTGTAGTTCCTACATAGGGGACTATGACCCCCTTTATAGCATACTGATCATATGAATTATGTGTTTGTTGTTGTGAAGCCCTCAGGTTATTTGTTTTTTTGGGTGAAGTTTGATCCACTAAGAGATGTAAGCTTTTAATGCATCTTCTTTCAGCTTTACAGGCGTACTCTATTTTCTGAAAGACTCATTAGCACTTCATAGAATTTGACTATTGGTGTAACTCACTTGGTCAAAGCATGGTCGTGGGTTCAGTCCCTCTGTGGGGCATTTTCTTAAGAGTGGGACTCAGTGGTCCTTGTAGGTCCCTTCCAAATCAGAATATTCTGTGATTCTGTGTAACTTTCTTCACAGGGAACTTTTTAGACTTGGTCCTCATGTTTTCCCCATATGATTTCTTTAACAAAACTGAGATCAACATAGGAAATTCAGACCTGAGTAATACTACAGAGAAAAAAGGAGAATTATCATTAATAATAATATACACTAACTGCATTTGGAAATTGTAAAGAAATAACAAGTGTTGGAAGTGACAACTTAATCTATCCTTTATCTGCTATTTTTTAATTTTACACCTATAAAAACTTGCTTAACATTTTAGTCATTGCATACAGTTTGAAATGAAACTTATTGAAAAGATCTTACCCAGTTGTAGAATCTCTTTTAAAGCAGCAGATACATTTCCTAAATGGCATAATCCCATTTAGGAAATGGTCAGGAATGTTGTTGTCCTGTCCTAAGTTTTAGCTTAGTAAAATACATAATTGAGGAAAAAACCAGTCCTCAATTAATTAACTAGTTAATTCTACTTTTAATTAGTGGCTGATGTTTCAAACTGCATGGTAATTAAAAAATAAATTTAAAATAGTTTTCAGCAATAATTATGAAAATAGCACATTCTGGTTATTGTGATTTACCAATTTTCAAGCTTTTTTAGTACAAAAAAATCACAAACTTGGTGCAATATCTGCAACTCTGTGACATTTCCACCTCTTACAGTATTCAAGGAAAAAATCTTTTTAAATTAAGGTATTGGATTAATAAACCCACATTTCCTAAGTCACTGCCAGAACACTAGCACCTTAGATGAAAGATAGTTTGAAGACTTTCTTGATATTTAAATGGCATTTACTTGAACAGAAAAGCCAGTGTCTCACATTTTTGTTTTTATTCTTTTTTCAAGGAAAAAATTTGTACACAAATGACTATGTGGCAATTAAGCTGGTAAGTTAATATTTTTTTAAAGGTTTTGGGATGAGAAACTAATCAGATTCTTCCTTTCAGATGTTAATGGGTTGATTTCTTTAATTGAAACCTTTAATAGTTTTGTATGATTTCATTGACTTAGATAAAAGCAGTTAGTGATAGATGTAATTGTGTAGTTTGGCCATATCGAGTAAAAGTAGTTTTTAATTGTTGCCACTGTTTTCAAGGCTAAATCTGTGTGTGCAAAGTCAGTGATGGTTTAATGCTGCTTCACGGATGTGCTCTATGGCAGTTATCTTAGTAGATTCCTTTGTTGTCCAACAAGTAGAGGAGCAACAAGTTTATTGTGAATATTAACATCAGACTGTAGTGACTATAGAGAAGCTCCAGAAATTCTTGAAGGCTGCATGTATTTCAATGTCCACACTCCTGCCCCCCAGTTTTTCATCTCAAACTGCTGGTATTTGCACATCACTTTGTTAGACATGTTTTATTTGCAATGCTGTGTAACATGTTTACTTCTTTTGCAAACATGATACTTTTGGCTATTGTGTTAATACGTCATTGTTTGGCTTTTTCTCAATCATTGGAACTTCTTTGGTAACGCCATATTTTGCTTCTGGATTTTTTCAA
Organism: Molothrus aeneus; assembly: GCF_037042795.1. Lineage (NCBI taxonomy): Eukaryota > Metazoa > Chordata > Aves > Passeriformes > Icteridae > Molothrus > Molothrus aeneus. The sequence continues at coordinate 53,637,335 of NC_089680.1, read as the reverse complement.
CTTCTTGGTAAATGACTGTGTTCATAACTGAAGTATTTCATGATGAAATTCACTTGTTTACCTCTTATCATTGAAGGATTTTTAGGACTCTGGTTGGTTTCTTGTTGCTGCAGTAGCAAAGAACTTCTTATGTAGCATAGTATGGTTTCAAAAAGTAAAAGGTAAACTGTGGGAGCAGAAATGCATAGCTTTAGATAAGAAATCTGAAAAGCATTACAAACATAATAAACAAGCATACATTATTACAAGCATAATAAACTCCTGAAAAATACAGGTTAACACTCTTCTTGCTTTGGGAAATACTTTGGGAGTAGTAGAAGTTTTTAAAACATGCAAATTATGGCTTGAGAGAGCCACATTGGATGCAGTTTTGAGGGTTATTGTGTGTTAAATCAGATTTACACTCATTTTGTTTCAACATATCTTGAACTTACTCTGTATGTCTGGTGAAAGCTGAAAATAGCCTATTTAAAGGCTGTCTACTACAAAGCACCTTTAGAAATACATTGCAAGGTAGTGGGGTTTTTTAAGCACTAATTACTTGATAATGTAGAGCAAGACAACTTTTTTATCTGATTGGCTTTGATAAAAGGTTTTTTATGACATATACAGCTTAGTAAGCTTGGCTGCCATTTCAGCCCATTTCAGCTGTCACAGGTGATACTTGTTGGCAACATTTACTTTTTGATTTCCAAATATCTCAATGTTAGAGCTGCTTGTTCCCAGATGAGTAAAAAGCTTGGAGCAACTTTATTGAGTAACTTAGTTTGAAGTCACTTAAGAACAAATACAGTTAAGTATATATGTAATTTACTACTAGTGCTGAAAGAACTCTGAATATGTAGTGGACTTTTCCAGTTTTCCTCTTACATTTCCTGTTCTTCTCCTATTTGAGACAGTGCCAGTACTTTTTTCTAACAGTTATAGATACAGTGGCAGATAATCCTTTTTCTTTTTAAATGTAAGCTTTTGTTTACTCTAGCGCTTGTACTTTTGTGCTTTCACAGCAGTCATTTTCCTATGCTTAACCCTTGTTTTGTTATTGTAAATGAGACACTCTTAACTTCCTCACTGTTTTGCACCTGTTGTAGTTCAGGTTTAGCCTTCCTGAATGGGGTTACTTGAATTAAGTTTATGTTGCAGTCTAAGCAGTTACCCTTGGCAGGTGTGGTTTGTGGTTGCTGTAATCTCTGCTGCAGTATCCTAAAACTGTATTTGCATTCCTCACGGTAGCATTCCAGTTTTCACCTACTGTTGTCTTAGGTGCAGCAAGACATCTCCTATGCCAGATGTTTTGTATATCAATGGTAAGCATATATTCTAGTGCAGAAGGACTGTGTGGGTTTCTCTCAAGTGCAATGAATGGCTCTGTTTATGCAGCAGCTTTCAGGAGAGCTTGTGTTGTTAAAAATAAGTGTATTGTACAAGTGCTCTTTTTGACTCAAACTTTTAAATGGTTTTGAATTAATATTTCCCTTGTGGACAAAATTCTACAAGCATTTTCTTGTTATGGTGCTTAGGGTAGCTTCAGGACTTGTGTAAAAAAATAGCTTAAACAGTTTTTCTATGTGAGGTCTGAGAGTTGTACAGCTATATGCATTTTAAAGTATGATGTTTATAAGTAAATGCATATTTAATTCGGTAGAACAGCTGCAGTTCCAGAATCTTCCTCTTCATCTGTCTTAATTCATTACTGTCTGTTCTGGTTGGGCACATACTCCAGTTTGAGAGGTCAGAATAGACTTTTTTAAGAACTATAATGAAACTCTTGAGAACTGGGCTTTCAGTGCTGTGTAGGGGTGTTAGTGTGTTTCTGCTCATCTTCTAGTATACAAACTGATTTCTTGTGATCAGGTGGTTCTTTAGCAATAGCTGTTTGGTGTGTAAAAGCTCTACCTTTCCTACTCACCTCTTCTTATTGTTAGATTTACTACTTTTATTACATGACCCTGTGCTTGACTTAAACCTCCTATTCACTATTCAGCTTTTTCTTCTCCTTCATTATTTTTCCCTTTCCCTTTGACATATTTCTCTGCTGCTCAAACTTACCTCCTCTGCAGATGCTTAACCACTACCAAAAAACTAACTAAAGGAATTTTTGCTTGAGCATGTCATGACCCATCAGTAGGGGCCATGATGTTCACTATAAATTCTCATCAGGATTCAACAAAGACCCTGGACATGCTTTAGGGTGCTCTTGTGCTTTTTTGTGTGACCATCTTGTGTCCAGCAATCAACTCACTATTTATACTTAAAAGGTGTTGGTTAACAAGCCCTTACATTTGAAGGCTTTCACAAATGCTGGGTAGCAGGCCTGTGATTTTTACGGTACACTTTAATAAACTCTCAGCTCCCTCAACACACTATTTAAAGGTGCTGGCTCACAAACGACAGCATTTCTGCAACTCACCACTCCCACAATAAACTTCAGTACAGAGTATGGAATAGAAAATGATAGATGTGCTTTGCCCAGACAGAGTGAGGGAGAAGAGAAATAAAAGCGGAAAAGGAAGAGAGCAAAAGAATATTATCAGTCCTTAGATCCTGCCTTGGTCTCACTTGTGTGGCTGGTCCAGAGCTGGGAATAGTGACACAGTGAAAGAGAAGAAAAAGAGAGCAGGGGAGCCCAGTCTGCTTCCTTTCATAGATAACCTTGTGCAGCCTCTTAAGGGAATGTGATTTTTTGTGCTCTTTTGTTCTCCTCCAGGGAATGAGTGCAGGGTGGGGAAGTGAGCACAAATCTCCATCCAGGTGGAGCAGGGAGTTGGCTCAGCACTGTGCTGCCTCACTTCAGCGAGACCCTGTCTTCCAATCACAGCTTTCCTGCCAAAACAGTCAGAATGTTTGAGACAAAACATGCTTATGCAAGGTCCTCCACACCACCCAGTGGCTCAAACATTCCTTATTATTGGTTGGGCATACAGCTCATCTTTGACTATGGTGATCTCTATAGATTGGACGCAGGGCTAGGAGAGGGAGGAAGCAGAAGACAGTACACAGCTAATCAAAGTTGCAAAAAAGTTGTAAAATGTTATGCTCATCATTAAAACCAGAAATCCCACCAATATTACAGTTCCCATTTGTGTCAAACACTTTCCCCGCCCCATGCTTTAAAACCAAAAGAAGTCTGGTGTCCAGGGCTTGATTCATTGAACAAGTTCTTTGGTTGCAGTGTTTGGAATTGTTCAGCAATCTGGTCAGCAGCATTGTTCATCTTTGCTCAGGCCTCTTCAGTTAAAGTTGTAGCATTGTGGATGGTGACAGAGCACTCCTCTTTGGTGAGGCTGAGCATCCCATGTAATGTTTGTTCAATAATGGGTATGCTGATGGTGCATCCATCTCCGAGGGGTTGTCAAATTGAACATTGATAGGACACAGGGAAGAAATTCAGACACCTCATTTCCATCCAGCATGGTATTCTAGTGTTAGGAATAAGATTTTTCATCTGAACTCCTGAAAAATGTAGAGGATGTTGGTTCTATTACAATTTTAGCAAGTACAAGTATGTCTATTCAAAGTTCTAATACCAAGTATGAACCGTATTTCAGGGGAGTTCTTCAGGGCAAGTGTTACAAGTACTATACATCACAGCAGACAAACTTAGAGGCAACAGAAATAATCCTAATTTCTTCCTGAGTGAAGTAGGGCATGGCAAGGCAAAACCCTTGGCTGTGAGGCCTCCATATTCTTACAAATTCTTGTATTAGCTTTCAAGTTGAGTTGGAGTCTTATTATGGTAGTTCTTGTTTAACAAGATGAAGATAAAAGGACACATGGCTGAAACATCTTGGGTACAGTGCTAGGTACAGATTATAAAACAAGAGCAATATGCTTGATGTTAACATCACTCATTGCTTTGTCGTACTTCTTGTAGGAAAGGAAAATGGAAAAATGCCTTGTTCTAAACCAGTGGTTGAAAAGAGGGTACTGTCAACTGGTGTGAGCACAGTATTCTTTATCATGGGCATTGAGAGTTATCCATAAGTAACTGCTGAAAGGCTTCTGAAGTCACTGCTCCAATAATGAAAAAATCTGCTAAAGCTAATTGTGCTAGGCTTAAGTTTAATTGCTTAATTTAATTTGATCTATGTCCTTCCTTTTGTGAAAGATACAATTGATTCTGTTTCCCGTGGCCCATTTCTGTACCTCTGGAGCAGTAAAGTGGTTGCCATTTTCTCACTGGGTGGAATTGGGCTTGGGTAAATACCTGAACCACTTCTTTAAAACTCTGTGCTTTTGCCTGTGCCTAAACTAAAAACTTCCACCTGGATTAGTCTGAACCTCCATATTTGAGGTGGTACTATATACAGCTTCTTCCTTCTCCTCATTTAAGTTACCCTGCTTTGATATTTTGGTTCTGATATATGGCACTATTTTGTAGCAGTTTGCTGATCCTGTCCATCATCTCTGGTTTCAGTTTTAATTAGTGGTGCAGAATCCAGATTCTACATCCTGGAATTCCTCATGAAAGATTGTCTCATACACATGAAGCTGAAGCTATGCTGGAAGCCTGCTAATATAACCATGTTTGACAGCAAACAGCCCTTCTGCCTTCAGCCTCTTTTCCTGATTGCTCTCAGCAGCAAGCAGCTCCCTCTCCTGAGGCCTGCTCTCTCTTTCCAGGAAACCTAAACCCCTTGACCAATAGGCAGCCCACTGCATAAGGGACCAGGACTCTTAAGGACCATTTATCTGTATGCAAACCTCAGATTCGCAGTATCCCTTGGCCTCCTCTTCTGCAGCTTTTTTCTGCTCTGCACCAACTGCTGCCTACACTTCTGTCTTTCCTATAGCCACTTCTCTGGCTTCAGCCTCTTCCACAGCTGCCTTTGTCGCCATGCCCAACACTCCTCTGGTTCTCTCCTTCTCCTCATCCTCATCCCTCACTACTTTTGATTCCTTCACTTGGGTGTGTCACTCTCTGTTTATAAAAATCAAGCAGACGAATCTTGCCTCTTCATTTCACATACTAATTCCTTATCTGAGCACTTGTGTAAGTCCTTGTACTCCCAAGTCCAACTTCTCATCCCTACTGTGGTACCCAGCACATCTCTCAGTATTTTCTCCTGCTTTGTAGCCTTGCAGAGCTCGAGGTGTAGTAAGTCTTTCTATATTCAGCAAAGATTCCAATTTTGTTCTTTCATTTTTCTCTCTATCCAGACATTTCTGGAAGTGGTCAGCCAATCTCGTGGATGTTTTTTTAAGAGCTCAACCAAGACTTTAAAATGCTTTTGCAGCCAAATTTTGCTGTCTAAATATTTTAGTAAAAAAAAGTCTGTCTCATCTTGCTCTCTGTATGAACATTTTTGTAAAGAAGTCAGCCAAACTTTATAGAAACGTCTTTCTATTTTTGCTATCTATACATTTTAGTAAGGAGTCATTAAGTCATTTTTATCTCTCTGTGTTTCCATCAGCATGACACATAGTACTCCCCATAGGAAGATGGGCTTAGGTCATACTTTCCCATAAAAAGGAAAGGGGTCCATGCTTGGAATTTCCTGAGCTGTCATGTCCTGCTCCTCCCTGTTTCTGATCCATCCTGTACCCCAGTCAGAGATAGCGATATCTGAGCCCATCCCAGCTAAAAATAGCTCAAGAGCTGTTAAGTCCCTCTCAGCCTCACAAGAGTCAGGTCCGTGATGCCAATTTATTGTTAAGCCATTGGTAGGAGTGTGATTTTTGTTGTAAATTCTTACAAGTCTAAATTATGAAGCCACCAGACTACGCGCTGGGGAGCTCTTGTGCTTTATTGTACAGTTGTTATAACTCTGGAACCCCCACTATTAGACTCCAAAAGTGTTGGCTAACAACCCATTCATTTTGTACAGTAGGGGGAAAAATCTGACAGCTGTGCTTTGCCCAGGCAAAGCAAGGGATGAGAGAAATTAAGGTGGAAAAGAGAGAGGAAGAATGAAGAAGTTCACTGTCTGTAGATTTGTGTAGTCAGTCCTGCTGCATGGATGGCCCAGAGCTGGGATAGCAAAATAAAGAAAGGGAAAGATACGGAAAAAGTCATGACAGAGGCCCAATGTGCTTCCTTTTATATTTAACCTGGTGCAGGCTCTTATGTAAACAAGACTTTTCATGCTGTTTTGTTTGTGCATCCACAGGCAACCTTTTGAGCCTTTCTCTGGGAAATCAGTTGGGAGGGACTGAACACAGGAGCAGAAGCTGGCTCAGAACACTGCTACTCCATCTCCATGGGACCCTTTGTTTCACTCACACTTTTCTTGTCATAACAGTCAGAATATTTGGGACAAAACGTGCTTATGCTTAGTCCTCCATGGAACTGCTTCTGGAAATACATCAATTTTTCTTTGGGTGAAAGATAGGAAGTTACAGAGTAGTCATGACTGCCTTTTAAACTAATCTTTAATTCACTGACTCACTAGTCTACTCTTAAGATTTGAATTGATAAATTCAAATCTAATAGAAATGAGGGTTGTGCGTGGAAAGCAAGTTGCACTTTGTTTCAAGGTTGTAACATGTATTTGGGACAAAAATAATTGTAGAAAGAATTCATAATGAACTTGAAACAGATTTCACATTTTGATGGCCCAGTTAGTTTTGCTTAGTAATTAATTTATTGGATCATAAACACTTGCTTATTTTAGGAAATTCTCGCTCACTTTTCACATCTTTGCAAAAAATACAGAGTTATGCTGGTTGCTCTGGAGTGCAAAAAAGATACAGTAAATTCTATTTGTTTTTTGCAGAAACTGTTACATTAGTCCTTCCTTACTTTTAGGCATCTGCCTTTGGCATCCTGGCAAGATCAAATGCATAAATATACACTGTCAGGGAGTTCAGCAGCAATAGAAAACAACTAAGTCTTGGAGGGAGATGGGTTGAGGAAGAAGACTTATTTCTCATTCATGCACATTAGGTCATAGTTTTTCATGCCCTGAATGTGATACTGAGAGACAACACAGGTTTATAAACTTGTAGCTTTAAGATGATGATGTGAGGAAAAAGATGAGCACTTTGCCCAAACTTTTCCTGAAAATTGATGTTCAGCAGTATCAGTTAGTGCTGATAACTGTATTGAGAGTTACTATGTGCTGCAGTTCCAAAAGTTATGGAATTAGTTTCCAAATTATCACTGATGTGTTCAAAGATCACAGGAATCAATTAGGCTGGAATAGACCTCAGAGAGCATTCAGTACAACCTCTGACTGAAGACCACCATGTCAGAATGTCACTCAGTCCCATGGCCAGTCTTTTCTTAAACATTAAACACCTCCAGGGATGGTGACTCCACCACCTCCCTGGCCAGTCCATCCAATGTCTAAGCACCGTTTCTGTGAAAAAATTCCTCCTAATGTTCAACCTAAACGTCCCCTGGTGGAGCTTAATATTAAGATTATGTTACATATCATAAGAAACATGGCATATCTTCTAAAAGATGCTTTAGGAAATTAGTTCAAGAATCTTGTGCTAAAGAGCCTTTTCTTTGCAAAGGGAGATAATCAGATAGTTTGGGTTTCCATTTAGGCTGCATGTGTATTCTTCTGCTTAATCTCATGTCACTTCATTTAGTTCTACAAGACCCTGACACACGGGCATGTTGAACACTATAATGAGATTTTATTAATTTGCATAGACCACAGACTTATTCTGGGGCTTTTTTTTTTTGCTTGTTTTGGATTCATCGTTTGGAATGTAGATACTTGATTTCTGCTAAGCTGTTACTATTTGGTGGAAGGACTTGGTCTTTTTTATTAAGATCCTAGGAGAAGCTTCTTGTAAAGATATATTTCTCAAGTAATAGATATTTGGAGGTTTTTTTTCAATCTGTTAAGCTGCATATTAATGCCACTTTCTGAGAAATGTAGGACATACTATCCACATGTTTTGGAGAAACATACTATTTTTTAGGTATTCCATCGTGTGTCTGTTACTTGATTTGCATGTTGGACTCTGGCCCTGTGGAGCAATACAAGATGTAAATATCCATATATGCACTACTGTAACCTGCAGGAGGTTTAGTTTTCTCTGTTTCTTAATTGCCAGTCATTTCAGAAGAAACATTCAAAATTTTTGTGTGGCTTGGAAGTAGTAGGGCTAGTTTGGCTGGTAGTAGGTTAGTGTATAGTTTTTAGCCTTTGTTTTAAATGTTGTTTTTGTTTTTAAATCAGGAGCCAATGAAGTCGAGAGCACCACAGCTACATTTGGAATACAGATTCTACAAGCAGCTAGGATCTGGAGGTAAAAAGCAGTATAATGCATTTTACTGTGATGAATCCAGGATCAATTTTTGGCTGAAGTTTTCTGGGTTTAGAGGTATAAATCTATTTAATAAAATGTTCCTTACTACTTAAAGCAGAAAAAACCCCAAGGAGTTAGTGAATTAAATTATAGTGAATAATAATAATTATAAATTCCATTATTCTAACTTTTTTCCTACTCGATAAAGTGTATCTATGAAGTCCTGACTTTTAAATAAATCCTACCTATCACAGCATTTGTCTGCATACAAGTATACCTTAAACTAAGACTATTCCCAGTACAACTCTTTGAAAAAAATACTGTAGGTCTCCAAACTGCTAATCTACTAATTGTGTATTTTGAATGAAAGTTGATGTGATGGCTTAAATAGCTTCAAATTCAGTTTTACTTTACTTCACTTCTACTGATACAGTATATATTGCTGCTTACTAGTTTTAAACCTCTTAAATACCTCTAGGAGAAGTTTAAATGCAGTTTAATATTTAAATTTCTCATTTCACTCCCATTGGTGCTTTTATACCCAGAAGTACTCTTATGGTGGTGGCCTGAATGATCCAATTGTCACCTTTTGTTTTTATAGGTGAGCGATACCTAAAACTTCTCACACAATTTTGTGCCTTTCACAAAAGTGCATATAATCAGTTAGGAAGATGTAAAGTTTCTTACCCTAGTAAAGTGAGTACAGATTCTCTAAATCAGCTATAATTTAGGAAAAAGAAATCTTTTGATATCTTTTCCTTGAAATTATTCCTAGAGTAGGTCATGTAACTATTTTTCCCATTTTTCTACTAATGTAGAATTTTATTTTATGAGTGGACTACTAACAGTGGTTTTCTACATGTTTATTCAGGGGCTTTTACATGTTTCTACATGTTTCTACATGTATGTTCAGGGTCTTTTTAGAAAAAGCAGCCTGGAATTTGTGCCAGTGATTTTGATTGTACTTAAGCTAGAATAAAATCCTACTAGTGTGAAAAGTCTCTGAAAAGAAATACACAATGAACATGCCCATACCACTTTGATTTTGTTACCTTGAATGTGTGTATGTCATGATGAATTTTAATACTTTTTAATTCCTATTTTCACCTTTTTCCTTAAAATTTGGGATCATATGGCAGCTCATCTGTGCTCTGACTGGACAGTGTTTCTCTGGTAGCTTTCAAAATTTCATGCTACTCTTTTAAAGACTACTTCTGGTGAAACAAAGTTTCTAATATGTTCAGTTAATATAGACCTTTTTTTCCAGGAATTTTTAGAGATTACTTTAGGCAAAACACAACTTCTCTTGTCAATTTCTCTTCCTAGATGGAAAATAAAGTTGTAGATAGGTAATCAAAATCTTGAGTCTCTATGGTTGCTGTTTGGAGAAAGTCATCACAGTATGGGTGTTTTTTTTGTAAGTAGTTATAAATTGTCAGCATACCATACACTAACATTGTGAAATAACTGATGAGTAGAAAGCTGAGATCTTAAGTGTTTAACTAATGGGGCATGACAACCCACAAGTTAGGTACATTACCTATCTGTGAATACAGAGGTGTAACTATCTAAAAGTGCAAAGGAGCTGTGTAGTGGAGGTAAGAATAAAGCTGTAATTTCTAGTTCAGACTGCAGAAGTTAGGCAGTACTTCTCAGAGGTAGGAACCATTACAGGAGAATTTATTGGGAAAATGTCTTAGTGAGTGTAACTATGTTTACTTTTTTATTTAGTGAATAAGACTGAGAACTGTGTTTAGTGTAAAAACATAGTGAAGTCACAGCTATCCTTCTTTACTTCAGATATCATTCAATTTTCTTAATCCTATTTGCTGGTTGCAACAAATTTTATCTTTTTCTCTGATGTCTTGTTGAAGTACTGAAAGGGAGAGTTGCCTCTCTGATTCTTTGCATGAAGATGAGGTTACCTTTAGGGTGAAAATGCGAAGATAGAGCTGGTGACTTACTAAGCATCATCAATATTTATGAAAAACTTTGTTACAGACCTCCTTTGTTTTTGCAATAACCTGCTTTTATTCAAAAGTGAAAGCCTCTCCCAGCAGAGAGCCTTGAAAGCTCCTTTGTGGGCTTTTCTCAGGCTCTCCACTTGAGGCCTATTTTAAGGGGTTTTGTGACAAAGGCTCATTATGAAGAAAGTAATTTTCTTTTTTCTATCTACATAGAAGTTAAACAAAGATTGCTGATTCCTTATCTTCTGGCAGAAGTCACTTTTTCTATACTTTTAGGAGTTGGGCCCTCAAGCCGAGAAGTTATATGGCCTGTGATTTTCAGAAAAATCTTTGTAGCATTATGTAGTTTCTGTTCTCATGTAATCTGGTTTTAGTTTACTGATTTTTTGTGACGTGCATATTTACTGTGAAACATAGATTTAAGTAATTTTATCTCATGAACAGTTGAAAACATAGTTTTGGAAAGTTGATCCACTAAGTGATAAATTCAGAAAGCAAGTATGTAAACCTCCTATGTAAAACAGGAGATAGTGAGTGGAAAAAAAACTTTCACCAGGTCTATCCATGTAGATAGTATTGCTTTATGGGCAGTGGTCGTTCTTTGATCAGAGAGAGAATGGATTGAAAGAAGTGGTCTTCAGTATGCAAGTTACAGAAGAGTCTGTCATAGGAGATATAAAAATTGCTGCCATTGCTGGAAGAAATTTGTAATACAGCAATTGTGAAGAGAGAAGGTTTCTCTGATACACAGTTATGCACCATACTAGAAGTTACAAATGTCTCAAGCTTTCCATCTTCTAAGCTTCTAAAAATCCATATTTGTAGGCTTTCTTACAATGAAGTAATCTTTTTCTTAGCTGTTTTTGTTTATTTGCACCAACTTTTGGCCTATAGCTTTATAACTGTGTGGACTGTGTAGTTTGCATTTAATTGTACTGAATTGTGCTTCCCTTTGTTCTCCTCATGTTTACATGTATACTTATGTATTAATAGCAAGTGATTACTAAACTGGTTTCAGAAGCAATCAGTGAAAAGGGAGTTGTACTCCCAGTCTTGTAAGGAGAGCCAATATTTTCTATAAAAACCCCATGGTTTTCACGAATAAGAGCTACAGATTCCATAGTTTATGCTACAAATTGACTTAGTGTGAAATAATTAATTGGCATAGTGTAAAATAACCTGAAGCTTAAAGGATAAAATTCTTTTAGGCCCTGTGAAATCCTCCTTGACTTGGAGGTGGCAGGAGGAGGAGGAAGAGGCGTTAACATGTGAATGAATACTTCTAGAAGAAAATGAGGTTATTTTCTGGCAATATCATCCTGAAAGCAAGTAAAAAAAATGTTATTGTGATTACAGATTATTTTACCTTCAAACCTTTTTTAATGGAGCATCCTTGTACTTCCTCTAATCTTGTAAGCATCCTTGGTGAAAAGAGGATTTTGAAATGGTTTGTTTTCTAGGTATTTCCTTATCTGCAGCCAGTATTTGTCAACTAAGTCTATTTATTTATTTTTATAATATCTTTTTTTCTTGCTTTTCTAATAACCTTGTAGCTTGGGATTTTTAAAAATATATATTTGTGTTAATCTCTCTGCTAAGTCATGTTGTTTTGTGTCTTGAATGCCATGAAAATGGAAAACATGCTTAAATTAAAAAAGGATCAGAGGGTTCTTTTGTAGTTCTGCTCACTGAGAGAACAAGGAGAAAATAGGCATGAAATATGATAGATGTGCAGTTTTTATACACAAGACTTTGGAACTGAGAGTATTAATTCTCTGTATTTAATAAAAAGTGGTTTTGTCTTGCATGAATAAGAATTAACATTTCAAAACTGGATTCCTTTGGAGACGATCTGCTCAAAAAGAAGGCCTAAATGTAACTTTGCTCTTAAGTATACTCTTTGCAATGCCTGTGAATGTGCAGTAACATGTAGGTGTTTGTCAGGAAAAAAAAGTGAAGAATCTTTCTTAAAGAGGAAATACTTTCAGTGCTTTTGGGCTTTTAAAAATGATTTTAGTTTTTCAGGGAAATGGACCTCAAACTTATTGAAAACAACTTTTAAAATTACTTCAAAGATGTGGCTTATTTTATAGTCTCATCATTATTTAGCTTTCATTTAAGTTTTATGTACTAATAGAGATTTTTATGAAAATTACTTTCCTTTTTCTATGATAATTTTGTAGTTTAGTAACTATGAGGGTGTTTTCCTCAGGGAGTTTGAGATCATTAGTCAGTATGCAGAATTTCTAGTCAATTGAATGGGGAACATATGGATGGAATTTAGAATCTTTTTGCTTCTGATAAATTTTGTTTAATGTGTATTTTCTTAATATGCAGATATGAGATATAAGAAAACTATACTATCATACTCCAAATAAAATGCTTGCTGAATTCTTACCTGAAATTGCGTTAAAGCTTTTGGAATTAATAGAAAACAGTTTTGTATTTTTTGATTTTTTAATTAATCTTCTATGCTATCAGGCTTTCTTTGCATGATTAGAAGATAAGGTGTAGGTGTATTTCGTGCACCATGCTGCAATTTAACTGACAGATAGGTATGGTTCAGTTTCCTTTTGCAGAAAGGAGTCTGTAAATGAAAAAAGTTATGTGTTGCATGTTGAAGAGCATAAAAACGATTTAGCTTTCATTGTCTGATTTTTCTAACCTCTCTTAATAGATTGGTCATTATCATAATGACTGGGAGCTTTTGCAAGTGCCTGAGAACTCATTTGTACTTACTTACCTGACAAGTGGAGCAAAAGAATGGCAAGCAGCTTCTACTGCTTAAAGTGAATTAGTAGAACTCCTGTTTGTAATGCTGTTGTTAGAACAGACTTAGAACAGTTCTTGTTTAACATAGCAGCGAGGAGCATTTATTATTAGATTTTATTTTTTTCATTTGAGGTAATTTTTGAGGTCACAGATCTCAAAACAGGTCACAGATCTGTTCAGCAGTGGATTAACCTACTGGTAAAACTTCAGACAAGGCAGATGCTCAGTACTGTAAATCAGGTTTTATTTTTCTTAACTTTTGGACATCTGTTCTTTTAGCTGAAATCTAGTTAACTCTTCCACTTGAAATACTGGAAGCCATTCACTTTTCTTACAGGATCACTACTATTGACTAGTCAATGTATAGGATATACATTTGTGTACAGTAGGAAAAGGTGTTTTATTTAAGAAGGTCATTGCCATTATGAAATGAGTGCTAAGTGTTGCATTCTGTACCTGAACCATTGTGATTTGGTACCAACATTCATGTGACGTGGTCTGTAGTGGTATCTAAAAATATGGTTTTCAGTTTTGAGATCATGCGGAGCTGCCTTTGACACAGCGGAATCACAGTACTTGGACAGCTGTAATTACACAGTTACTGTTGGATTAGTGATTCAGGAGGATTTCAGTGTGGGCATAATGTGGTTTTGGGAGATACAGAAATATTCCCATACAGTAAGTGGAGTCTGCTCACCATTTTGTAGTCAAGCTCAGGAGAATATTTATTGTGGCATTTAGAGCATGTCCGGATTCACCAAATTTTGGTTTGGCAATGTAGCAGAGTGAGTTTGAAATACTTTGAATTTCTGATTTTGAGAGGGGGCAGAGTACCCTAAGGCAAGAACACTTCTTTGTTATGAGGTGCCTTATAGACAGTTTAATATGGACTAGTAGGTTAGACATTGCTGTTTATGGTTTTCTTTTTTGTGTTGGAAATGTGTTTGATGGGCTGAAGGCCAAGAATGAGGTTCAGTTCTCAGTGTCTTTAGTGTTTTTTCCTCTCGGTAAAGACAAAAATGTTAAAGGTGAGAAAATGTGTTTCTTCATTTAATTACAGTTCAGACCAGCTTTAGCTGGTGTGTAAGATCTGAGTGTTCGGTGACAGCTATTTATTATTTTCGTATAGCTATATTCAGGGTATGGAATCTCTGAAGCAGATTTTTCTGGTGAAAGACAAGCTATCTTTTGCATTTAAGAAGTTACAGGAGACTTACACTGTCACTGTGAAGGCAGTAGGATCTCAGATTGCTAGTGATACCATGTCTACTTCATCCCCTTGGCCATAGCCACCTTGCCTTCCACTTTAGCCTGTGGGAGAAAAAAGAACCCAGCATGATTTCATTGTGGTGCATCAGCATCTGTGTTTTGCTATAACTCTTCCCAAGACAAAAATTTCAGTATAATAATTTCTTAATTTCTTTCTCAGTTGATAGACTGTAATGTACTTTACTAGATTGATATTCTATCATGCCATGAGGAAGTGTCTCAATAGCAAGTCTCCTTGAGTGTAGTGCTAGAAACAAAGCACTACAGCTAGATTATTGTGTCAGGTGATTATTTTTGTTCATAGATCTTCTAGAAACAATTTAAAATGACTTATGACTTTGTGTTATTCAAAATATTTTGGGATTGATGTCTTGCTGCTATTATAGGATAAACATTATGAAAGTTACAAAGGTTTGAAGCGAGTTTACAGGAAAACACAAATGTGAAGTGCAGCTATATTTAATTGGATGTTCCTACTACTTAGTTAAAGCAGTAATAATTTACTGGAACTTCAGATTTTAGGGTATTATTTAATTTCTAAAACAAGGGTGTTATGTTTCTAATGATCAATGACAACGTATATTGAAGACAAAATCTCTAGCCGTAAACTACAGAGTTAGGAAGTAGGTGAGTTCAGGGTAGTCCTAGTTTACATATCTAAATAAAGTGAGTTTTATTAGTAACTTCACGTGAATATTGCTTTGAACTATGCTTCTAAGTAGGTAGATGAGAATTTGGTCTTAAACTGATGACTGTTTCTTTAATTCATTTTTTTAGTTACGCTGTCCTGCTTTATTACTTCTGTTGTAATTTGACTGGCATTATTATGCTGGGGAATCAACAATAAGCAGTTAGTTGAAGTGGTTGGTAATCATGATAAAGTTAAAAAAACTAAACATGCAGGTAATCTTAAAAAATAAAGCTCTTAAGCTTAATTTAGGAATATAGTATTAGAGCACTTAAACTGAATCAAATATTGAATCTCTTGACTGTAGAGGAATCTATTCATAGGCACTGTTAATCTGTGTACTGATGACTGCTGCAATTGTATCATGAGTTGTTTGGGGAAAACTCTGACTCAGTTTTGAGTTTTTGCTGCTGATCTGCTTCCTTTCATAGGAAAGTTGAGCTACTCATTTATTAATGTGAATATGCTAATGTTTATGTGAAAAAACATAAATGGATGGTAATGCCTAATTTATTTTTTAAGTGTAGTCCAACAAAATTATAAATATGTTGCTTGCAGTTTTTCTTGTTTTATGCCAATCCTTTTCTAGGATTTAGTCTAAGGACACGTACAGGATTTTCTGAATTTAAAGTAATTTTTCCCCCTGGAATAAGTGTAAGAGATCTGATAAGAATCAGATGGCAGCTGCATAATAGAGTTACATGATAATGTTTCTGAGAAACAGTAGTTACTGGCCATAGGAACCCTGGCTGTAATCAAAAATGTATGTTGATTTTGTATTGTGACATGACACAGATTTCAGAGATTGGGCTTTGAAAGGCATACAATAGTTGTAATTGTGAAAGGAAGCTTGATAAGACAGTTCAGTGAACAAAGTGAATGTTAGATAAATGGATATTTGATTTAATCATGATTACAATAAAATACATCTCTAATTCTGTTTTAGTTATTTATTACTAAATAAATAACTATAGAAGATTTTTCCTTTTGAAATAGATCTAGTTATTTTATTACTGTTTCTTCTTTTTGCAAACATATTCTTATATTTGTAAGTAAGAGATGTAGTCTGTGTTGTGGTGATATAGTGTCTCATTCTGTGTTTAGAGTTTTATAGTTCGTGGCTGATCATGATTTCAGTGGCATTCAGGTGCTATGTTTCCAGAGACTGTGTGACCTTCTGTGTGTGCTGCTTTGGCTCAAGTCAGAACACACTACTGTAAGTTTTATAATCGCTTCCTTTCATAGGATTCAAACCAGATGCCATAGAATAACTAGGGAATATTTGTGTTTGTGGCAGTTTGTTAATTTGTATCCTTGACAAGAGTACTAGTATGACTGTGCTGTGAAAGACAACTGTTACTGCAAATCTTCCAGCTAGTTTAAAGTATTTGGCTTATGTCCAATGAATTGCCACATATGAAAATTAAGACTGCAAATAAAAGGCAGTGTGATATAAGAAGCTGAATACATGACACCATGATCTGCAAGAGCGGTCTGGTGTATTTTATTGGCATGTGTCTGATTGAACAGATTCTCAGCAATAGGGTATAATGCAGATACCATCAATCTGTTTCTTGATTGGTTTAGAGAAAGCTCTAAAAGGAATTGGTATTACAAGAAACTGAAAAACACTGGAAAGCTACTTACTAGCTTAATAGCTTTACAAATTTAGATTGTATTGTATAAAGACATTTTGCTAAGAGACAGTGCAAAATTAAGTCAGTGATAGATGAGGTTAAATGCAAGTGGTATTGCCATTGACCTGTATGTTACATTTTCCTTTGGCTGTCGCTGCTGCCTGTTTATCAAATTAGTTTTTTTTTTCCTGAATGAGGACACACACCTAAAATAATTGAAGCTATGACATAATATCTGTGTGGAATTTTTTCCTTAAAATACAAATGTGTTTGTGCTAGTCATGTATATTGCTAGAGATAACTGAACAACATGCAGTCTCAAGCTTATATCAGGTTTAATGATGAAGTTCTTCAGGAAGACAACCAAGATGGATAATGGTCCAAAGCAGAAATAGCTTATTATTTTCTTTGTTTTAAAGAGATTCGGCAGATACAGTTTAATCTACTAGTCATGTTTTCTTTGTTCTAATACTTTTTTTATCCTTTCATAGTTGTAGAGGAAGTCAGATACGTCAGTTTTAAAAACTTTCTGGACATCATGTACATAAACATGGTGGACTAAAGTATTTGAATGAAAATTAAAGAGTATAATCCATAAATTCCCAGAACTATTTTAGGGGTCTCTCTTTGCACCCCTGCCCTTCCCATTTCACCTTCTCAGTGGATAGTCAAGTACTTTTTGAATGTTTGGACTTGATTTTGGAGAGCAGAGGTGTACAGCAGTAATGTTTTAGGTGGCTAATGAAAGCTAACTTTTATAGAAGAAACCGGAATCCAAGTGATGCTCAAATAGTTAATTTCCAAGTCAAGACTTCTTTGATTTTTTTCAAGAGTAAAATAGGATTAAAATCATACTGGCTTAACATGGATTTAGAAATTTATGACAGGAGAATCACCTAAGTATTGTAGATTACTTTAGTCAATTGAGCCCATTCAAATGAAAGTGTTTTTTACTTGTCAACAAGTATAAATATCTAGGCATAGGGAAATATGATTGTACCTTAAAAAATGGTTCTATTTTAAGAGTTTTAAACCTAGAAAGAAAAGATGTTTAAATGTTAAAGTAACTTAGGGGGAGTATGTGAATCTACTTTTTTGGCCAAAAGTAAGTTTCCTTTTTGATGGAAGAAGAGGAAGTTATATGTAACTTTTAGTGGCATTTATGTGACAATCATTGAATTCTGCTTATAACTGGGGAGGGGTACTACTTTTTAAAAAGGATTTTTAAGAATGGGGAGAAGACCTGTCAAGGTACTAGAAAAGATTGAATGGTAATCAAATTAATTGTTAATCAAGAAACTGAAGACCAGTGGCTTCTTTAAATTCACTGCAAGACAACTGGGATGCATCTTAAAAGCTCAACGTATTTCCTTCTTTTGTTCTTCAGTGGTTTGAGCTAGAGTAATTCAAAATGGAAATAAAACACCTCCTCTTAATTGGTGATTAGTAGTGGAATATCTTATCAACAAAATAGGGGTTTCTTAAATTTCTAAAAATCAGAGTTTCTTTGTTTTTAGCTTAACCAGTATCTCTTAAAGCTTTATCTAAGAGAGCTTACATTATCTGTCCATAGTGGGAGGAAAAGCCTCATATATGTTTTTATTAGTAACATGTTACTTTCTAACTTCTGGAGATTTAGAGACATGGAGAAAGAATGTAAGTAGCAGAATGACACCCGCTTATTGCTTTTAAGCAAAAGTATTAAGAGTGCTTTAATTAAGAACCAAAGCCCTGAACTTCTAGTACTTTGAACTGTTAATATTAAATTATTTTATCAACATGGGTAATTTTAGACAGGATGCTCCATATGCACTGCAGAGGTTTTTACATGTTAAACACAGTTTTGGGACGTTTTGGAATTCTCATCTAATCAGAGGATCAAGTGTTTTAGGTATCTTTCTGATAATTCAGGATGATATTTTTAAATTGAAGAACACTATCCCATATCTTATTCTGATACAGAATGTAATATGATCAGTGCTTCTTCATTACTAGCAATAAGCTACTCCTGTGAAGTCTTTCTGAAGTGGGTATGATTATGCATTTTAAGTATATTAGTATAGAGATGAGTGTGATGATACATATTGAAAACCAAATTGTAGCTCAAGTCTTCTGAAAACTGAACAGCTGGATTTTTAGGGGTTTTTCTTTAAATATTTTGACTTGTAGGAAAAGAGATTAGTGAAAAACCTCTTTAAAATGGTGCTTTGATTTCATGTTAATTTTGCTAAAACAGTAATTGTTACATAATTTTTTACCCAAAGCTGTAGTCAGTACATTGCAAATTTGTGCCCTCAGTGTGTCTCTATAGTAAGGTATGAAAAATTGAAGGCTTTATGCAGAAAACACTTAGAGTTAGGGTTACATTTGACCTACAGAGAATGAAGTTGAAATCCAGTGTTTCATTAAGGTGTTCTGAAAAGGTTTGGTACTTCTGTGTAGTGCATTATTGAAAGATTGGACACTGTAGAAAAAGCTTGCATGAAAATGATACATTTTCAGTGTATTAAATATTTGGAATAAATGAAGCAGAGGATGTGTACTAAAGAACAAAAACCCAAAGATCTGGAATAACTTGCTTCCCTAAGCAAACAAAATTTATTCTGCTGAATGAGGAAGATGTCCCGTGCATGTGAAAAAGTACAACATGAGTAGAAGCAATTATATCAAGTTATTTTTAGTTAAGTAGACACACAATGCATATTCTACAAAAAGGTGGAAGTAAAATTGGATCATAGGGCTTTAATTATTTGTATTTTCAAAATTCTGGATTGCCTTTGTTCCTAAGGCAGGTGTTCATTTAAAACGATAAAGTCCAGACTGAATGTATCATTACACTCTTGCGTTCATTAATAGCTTTTCGATTTTTTAAATTATTTCTCTAGATAATAAGGTGCTTTTATTCCTAAAGGTAGAAATGGCCTTAATTTAAGAAGTTTAATTTAAGTATATTTTTTTTGTACAAGAGCTTATTTAAAGCCTTCTTAGCATTTCAAAACCCTGTTTCAATTTATGGTTACAAAACTAATAGAGAGGTTCTAATTTTAACTTTTTATATAAATCTTGATCTTTCACAAGTCAAATATGTAATAGTACCCTTTTCATTAAAATGTTTGTGACTATCTTCAATATTCCTGTTGTGTCTTTTACCTGTAGTTTTTATGAGGTTTATTTTTGTTTCTATGTGAAAAATGTATTTTTAACTTATGATCGACTTGAAATTGGGTAGGAATTATACTGCTATGTACCTTAATCTTAATCCCTTATCATTACTTTGTATTTTCATTTTACAGATGGAATACCTCAGGTTTATTATTTTGGCCCATGTGGCAAATATAATGCCATGGTGCTAGAACTACTTGGACCTAGTCTGGAAGATTTATTTGACTTGTGTGGTAGGACATTTTCTCTTAAAACCGTTCTTATGATAGCCATTCAGTTGGTAAGTAGAATAGATGTTAATTTGAGTGTTCACTAGAATAACTATATTAGTCTTCAATGGATTAAATGCTTACTTCACTTAGGAGATTTGCACTTCAGTTTTAAATTGATGTTGGTGGTATTTAAAATTCTTGTCATACAGTTTAAGCAGGAATACTCTTAGATTACTTTCATTTACTTTATTTCAGTTTTTCAAGTCATTTAGTGAATGTAATTACTTGTGCTTTCTGCGTTCTAATCACAATCTAAAATCATAAATTTTGATATACTCTTTCAAAAAAGAAAACCTTAAAGAAATAAAAGTAATTTTAGCCCACACAAGCAGTTGTATTATGAGACTCCTAAATAGCATAAGTATTTTTTTCCTGGGCATTCTTATAAGAAAGCAAACAAACAAATGAAAAATTCCCCAAATTCTTCTAGAATTTATAGCACAAAATTATTAAATGAAGAATTATTCTCTTTTTTGATGATTCCTTATTTGGTTCTGACTTGAGGGTGAGTGGAAGTGGAAAGAAGGACAAATAAGGCTGTACAAATTTACCAGATTTCCACCTCCCTAAATAGTGATATTTTTTACCCATAGTGGTTAAAAATAGCTGTTTAAAACATGATTGTAGTTATATAACAGACTCCAGCTACAGACATACAGACGTACAGACACGTTGAACTTATTTATAGCCAAGTTCTTTTTTTTAAATGCTCAAGTCCTCACAAGTCCAGAGATCAGCTTTATGTAATACTTCCTGTTCTTTTTCTGAATGTGGAAATTTTGATAGAAAGCAGTCCAGCTAGAATGCATAGTGATGAGCTTTCAGTGCTTCTCTCAGTTATATCTTTAATATGTAATAGATCAGACTTTGCTGCTTACTGCTTGGTGACATAATTTCTGGTTTTACTTTTCATGTACACAAAACATACTTGTGCCAGCTGTTTTGAGAGGCAAAAACTTCTGTTGTGTGCAAGATTCATGACTAATGTCCAGTGTGAAAGTTTCCAATACAACAGTTGATGTATCTGCTTTGGAAAAGTGTACAATTTTCGTTGACTTTAACTGGGAGATACTTCATTAAGAGCAATATTGCTTTCGTTTTAAGATATTAGGAGGGGTGATTTCTTCTATGTATAAAGCCAATATAAGATATTTAGCTTCTGACACATTTTAATGTGGCAATCTGAAGCTTAAATTAAACTTCCTTGTCTATTTTTTTTTCTTTTATTGAAGATTTCTCGTATGGAATATGTCCATTCAAAGAACTTGATATACAGAGATGTAAAACCTGAGAACTTCTTAATAGGACGACCTGGAAGCAAAACCCAGCAAATTATTCACATTATAGACTTTGGTTTAGCAAAGGAGTACGTAGATCCAGAAACAAAGAAGCACATACCATATCGAGAACACAAGAGCCTTACAGGAACAGCTAGATACATGAGTATAAATACACATTTAGGAAAAGGTACGTGTGCTTTTTAAGTACAGAAACAGCTGTGGTTTGTCAAAAACCATCTTGCTTTCAAGTAACAGTTTTTGTCAGTCCGTAGTCATTAAGAACTACAAATTTTGTGTATTGTGCAAAATATAGTTTGGCCTTATGGAAATGCTGTTTATGGGAATAATCTTTTTTGAATTGCTAATCATCTTGATCATGTCTTGGGAATTGTCCTCTTTGTTAGCTTTCCTTAAAAGAAAGATGTGGTGTATCTTTTTGTAGCATAATACCTTCACATTATAAGTATACCATGGCAGGGTGAAGTGTCCAGGAAATCGGTGTGCTTATTAAATACACAAAAGTCAATAGGTTGCAATAGCATGGATTTTCAATACTTCCTTGCTTTTCTGATCTCTTTGAAATGCATCATAAAGTAATAAAACAGCTTAGAGATAATGCTGATTTCTCGATTTTTTTTTGTAATTTTTTTTTTTTAGTGCTTACACTGTTAATAAGGCACTGTCAGAGTTATTAAAGGTTATGCCAGCAAGCTAAAGAAATTACAGGATATCTCTAAATAGAAAAGTTGTTTTTATTGAATGAATAAATTCACCTTGAGAAAGGTATGAGTACTCAGATCTTTGTTTATTACAGCTATAGAGAGGTTTTCCAGTGAAATCAGTTAGTTGACCCCTTTGAATTTGTGTAAGCCAGTTGTTTATCACTGCATGGTAATCACTTATTAGGTTATTCTTTGAGTTGATCATAAAAACGTTGCACAATACTTACAGTTTAACTGTAAGCATAGCTGTTAAAACTACAAATGAGAAACCATTCACATTTCTCAGACAGGAATAAGGTGCTTTATCAATAAAGCAGAGCCAGGAATCACTTAGGTTGGAAAATATCCTTAAAGTCATCAAGACCAACTGTTAACCCAGCACTGCCAAGTCCACCACTAAAGCATGTCCCTAAGTGCCACATCTACAAGGCTTTAAGATACCTGCGGAAGTGGTGACTCAATCACTTCCCTGGGCAGCCTGTTCCAATGTTTTAGAACCCTTTTGGTGAAGCAAATGTTCCCAATATCCAATCTAAACTTTCCTATGGCAAGCATGAGGCTTTTTCCTCTTGTCCTATTCCTTGTTCCTTGGGAGAAGAGGCCAGTGTTGGTACAGTCTCTTTTCAGGGAGTTGTAGAGAGTGATAAGCTCTCCCCCAGACCTCGTTTTCTAAACACCCTCAGCTCCATCAGCTGCTCCTCATAGGATATGTGCTCCAGACCCTTCACCAGCTTTGTTGCTCTTTAGTGCAACAAAGTGCAGCACCTCAAGTGTAGGGTTTTAGCTTCCTAAGTCTAACTTTTGGAACTCAGGTTCTTCAGATCAAAGAAGCATCCGCTATATTTTTCAGGCATAAATGGTGATGTCAGTGTGAGGTGACTGTTACATTTTTGACACTGGGCTCTCATCTCCACTAGCAGAATAGACTTCTGATTATTACAGCATTTTCAACAGTGGCACAACCCCTTTTAAAATCAATTTTTTACTCCTCCTTAAATAAATGATTGCCCCAAACCTTTTAAGAAAAATAAACCAAAATGTAAAACTGGTAATTACTTGAAAAGCAAACTGAATTTTGATTACATGTCTGATATTTACACAAGATGTGTTTATTTTTGTCTAATGGTAACTTATTTAATCGTAGAATGGTTTTGGGCTGGAAAGGACCTTAAAGATCATCAGTTCTGAGTCTGTTGCCATAGGCTGGAACATCAGGTTTCTCAAAGTCTCATGCAAATTTGCCTTGGACAGGTCCAGAGATGAGACAGCTTCTTTGTGCAAGGTGTTTCAGTGTCTTGCTACTCTCACACTGAGGAGTTCTCCTGAATCTTTAATCTAAACTTATTGTCTTTCAGTATGAAACCACTAGGCCTTGTTGTGTTACTACATGTCCTTCTAAAATGTTCCTGAATAGCTTTCTTGCAGGCTTCTTTTTGGTACTGGAAGGAGCTGTAATGTCTTCTTGAAGACTTTTTTTCTCCAGGCTGAACAGCAGCAACTCTCTGACTGCCTTCATGGGAGGGACACTGCCTGAATGTCTTCATGGACTTGCTTGATCAGGTCTATGTGCTTTGTATCTTGGGGACCCTAGAGCTGGATGATGCACTGCAGGTGGGGTCTCACCAGAGCAGAGGTGTAGAATCCCCTCCCTCACTCTACTGGCCACACTGTTCTGGATGCAGCCCAGGACATGTTTGGCTTTCTAGGCTGTGAGTGTACGTTGTGGGGTCATGTCCCACCTCTTATCCACCAGCACATGGAAATCCTTCTCAGGGCTGCTTTCCATTCTCTGTCCAGCTTGTATTTGTGCTTGGATTGCCCTAACTTAGGTGCAGGTCTTTGCACTTCTCGTTGTCATGTTCACACAGGCCCACCTCCCAGGCCTGTCCAAGTCCCTCTGTGGCATCCCTTCCCTCAAGGGGAAGGTGCTGTTGACAGCACCACATGGCCAGATGAACTTGGCAGACTTCCTGGGGGTGTTCTTGATTCCACTGTCCATGACACCAGCGAAGGTGTCACCCCACAGTAGTTCCAGTACAACCCCTAAGGAACTAGTGTCCACTTGGATAGGGAATTCTTGACTATGATTTACAGTATGACCACTCAGCTAATTCCTTATCCATTTGTTTCAGCTGTCAAATCAGTGTCTCTCCAGTTTAGAGACAAGGATATCCTGTGTTACAGTGTCAGATGCTTAGCATATATCCAGGTAGATGATGTTGGTTGCTCTTCCATGCACCAACATGTAGTTGTGTTGAAGGCCACCAAACTTGTCAGGCATGATTTGCCCCTACTGAAGCCATGTTGACCATCATCAGCCACCTCCTTATTTTCCATGTCCCTCAGTATAGTTACCACAAGGATCTACAGTGTGATCTTGCTGGGCCCTTGGTGAGACTGACAGGCCTATAGTTCCTCATGCCTTCCTTTTCTTCCATTTGTAATAATGGGGGTTATCTTTCTCCTCTTTTAGTCTGTGGAATCTTTACTGGGCTGTCATGACTTCTCAGATGTAGTGGATGTAATGGCTATTGTCTTCGCCTGAGACTCCCTAAAGACTCGTAGATGCATCTCAGCAGGTCCCGTGGACTTGTGCACCTTCAAGTTCATTAGATGGGCTCCAACTTGATCTACAGTGTTCTTCATTCTGCCAGTCCCTGCCCTTTTCTTCTTGTGACATGAGTAATGTGACTGGAATACATACCAGGGAAGATGGAGGCAAAAAAGTAATTTAATGTTCCCCAGGATCCAATCTAAGCTTACCTGTGGTGCAATGTAATTTTTTTGCCTCAGCTTTCTCCATATCCCAGGTCTCCTGTTTCCTTCTGGAGATGTCATGCATTTTTCCTAGTTTTCCTTTTGTCACCATCTTACTTATAGAATCTCTTCTTATTGCCCTTGACATTCCTGGCCACATTTAATCCTCTCAGGGCTTTAGCTTTCTTAAGCTGATCTCTGGCTGCTCAGACAATTTCTCTGTATACCTCCTAGACTACCTGTCCTTGCTTCCCTTCTCTATATGCTTCCTTTTTTTTCTTTGGATTCATCTAGGACCTCAGTGCTTATCCATGCAGGCCTCCTGATGGTTTTTGCTTGACTTTGTTGGAAGGCATTGCTCCTGGGCTTGGAGGAATTCATGCTTCAATAAAATTAACCAGCTTTCTTAGGACCCTGCTTCCCTGCTGGGTCCTATGGTACTTTGCCAAGCAGATCCCTGAAGAGGCCAAGATGCATCTGCTGAAATTCATGATACTGGGTTTGCTTTGCTCCCTTCTCACTACCTTTAGGATCTCAAACTCCAGCATTTCATGATCACTGCAGCCAAGGCTGCCCTTGAGCTTCTCCTTCCCCACCAGCCTCTCCTTGTTGGTGAGAACGAGCTCCAGCATGGCACATCCTCCTTTTTATGTTCTCTGTCACTTGGAGAAGGAAGCTATCATCAAGGATAACTTACTGGATTGCTGATGCCTTGCTGTCTTGTCACTCCAGGAGATATCAGAGTGGTTGAGGTTCCCCTGTGAGGACCAGGGCTTGTGAACATGAGGTGGTTCCTGTATATTGGTAGACAGCTGTTATGAATGAGTGTTTGAGGTCACTTAAAAAATCATCAACAAGGGTATCAGTAAAACCCCGATTTAATATTAAGCAATGACAAAGTTCTTTGCAAGATTCACTCTGATACTTACTAATCAGTTACACCAAGGAAAAAGAGAAAATCCAAACCACTACTAAAATCCAGTCAATAAAAACAGAAATGAACTGTCTAGGGCTGTGTGTTTATTTAGGTGCATGTGACAAGTGACAAAAGGACAGTGAGGGGAGGTATAAAAAAGAATGCCGCCTAAAAGCTTAACAGCACTCAAAAGTATTTAACCTTAACTTACACCTTTACGTAAACCTTAAACTTAACAATTCAACATAGGAATTAACACTCAACAACATTTAAACTGTCTTATAACCTAACCTTACTTACAAGCCTAACTTTGATATCCCAGATACCTGAACATCT
Source organism: Molothrus aeneus (assembly GCF_037042795.1). Taxonomy (NCBI): domain Eukaryota; kingdom Metazoa; phylum Chordata; class Aves; order Passeriformes; family Icteridae; genus Molothrus; species Molothrus aeneus. The sequence continues at coordinate 53,611,349 of NC_089680.1, read as the reverse complement.
GAGAGAGCAGCATTTCTCCCAGAGTTTGCTGTAGCATATGTGTATGTTTATGCACACAAAGTCAGTGCAAAAGTACCTGTCAAAAAATTCCCCTCAAAGGCAGTGAAATACTCACTCTAAGTGCTTTTGCATCTCTTTATTGTGCAAAGATTGGAGCCCTTTAGGAGCAAGGGTATTGGCCTATAATTCATTTTTGTTCAGCAGTTGTCTGAATACAGCAAACTTGGGAGTTTGTGGGCTCTGAGAGGCCCAGCTCAGAGAGATTGCTGGTCTCAGCTGCTACGGTCCAGAAGAATTCAAACGTTCTCATTTTAGACCACTGTTTTATAGGATCACAAGAGAGTGGGCTTTAGTCATAATAATGTTTCATCCTGGCCACAGTGTGAGTTGGCACACAGTTGAAAGTGTGAGAACAGGGATGTTATGCTATGCAAGCAAGAAAAATAGTTTCCAAGACTGTTCATAAAGAAAACATGAGCTTGTTAGACAGCAGGGACTCTTGGGAGCAAAGGGTTTCTGATATACTCAAGAGAAGCTGAGCCCAGGTGCTGTTTGTCAAGCTGAGACCTAATGAGCTTTTTTTCAGATAACAGTGGCCTAGAAGGGGTGAGGGAGGGATGCACCACCACAAGGACTCAGCTGCTCAGTCTTCCTGGCTGGAGTGCCTGTGGCCACCTAACCCTGCCCTCCTGTTAATCGGTCCCCAATAGCGCTCAGTCAGCTCCTCATCCATCCCCAGACAAAACTCCATGCACTCAGCTTGCTATTGCCATGGAGGGTAACATTACCTCCTGGTCTCCCTTGCCTCTCCTTCCTAAAGAGCCTGAATCATTCCATTCCAACAATTTTTTTAATGTTCTGTGATATGTAGTATATTTTTTAATTCATGCAGTGAGATATACAGAGCACTGAAGGTCCTCAAATTCTGTGTTTACAGAGACAGTGGCATATAGGATACAGTTATAGACTCAACTCTCAAAATAGTGGTAATAAGACAATTTTTTCGGGTGATATTTTTAGTGTGTAGATAATTTCCTGAGCTGCTTGAATGGTCTTACAGCTGACCCTTGTAAAAAAGTGTTTTCAGTAAAGAGGGAGGCTGTCAGGTTCACATTCTCTTATACGTTATTTTTGAATATGTCTCTGTTGACCTGGAACTTTATCTGTTAGTACGTATGAGTAAGGAAGGATGTTGTCCTTAAATAAAAAGTGTTATTTTAGGATCCATAGTATATAAAATTGTCATAACAAATGCATAGCTGCTAGAAAAACTTTAAATGTGTAATCAAAACTTGGTCAAAATCACCAAAACCCACTCTTTTAAGGTGTATAGGAAATACATAGTTACTGGACATCCTGTAGTCAATAATCTTTTGTTTCAGAAGAGACATTTGATCAAGGATTTCTGGTAGTTTTGTGCCAAGTTGGGAGTGTGCATATGGAATAGAAGGTATTTTGTCTATGTGAAGAATAACGTGGCTTTATTCAGAGAGCTATTTGAAGGATATACAAATACTCTGCAGCTCTTACTAGCATGTCACTGGTGCCCTACCTTTCAATAAGATAATTTCTTTTAGGGATAAAATTACTCTGCTTCTTCTCCAGTTCACTTCATTTTCAGGAGGGGAAAGTGAGATTACAGGGAGTGTAGATTCTGACTGGGAGGTTAATGAAGACAAAGATCTGCGTCTGTGAAAGTTCTGCAAATTTCAGTGTTTGCTGGATATGTAAATTGGTAATTATTTTGGGATTTCCCTAAATTCAGAAGAACAGTGTATAAAGTGTTGTCAAAGTTATTTGGCTACAGAAAGCATAATCACATGGAGTCATAATTTACTGTAATCTAGCCATCTGTAATGCTCTCTGGGGAACTACCCATATCCTTGATTGTATTGGTCTTTTTGTGATAGTGCTTAATTATTGCAGAGGTTAGTTATCACACAATGAATACTTGAAACTCATCTGGGGTTTGCTCTTAATATGAATAGAAAGTCTGCTCTTAATATGAATAGAAAGGCCAAATGAAGCCAATTTGTTTAAACAAGTACTTATCCTCAAACAAAACTAGGAAAATGTCGTTCTTACCTTTAGTACATGTACTCTCTTGTCAGAGCTGTTATAGGTTCTAGATTAAGAATCAGTTTTGCAGAGGCCAGACTCCTTTGTAATCTAAATCCCCAAATAATTCTACAGTTGATCAATTTTAATTAACTTCTTACTGCAAGAACAATGAACATTTGGTCCTAACATTTCATTAGATCATAAAGTTTACTAAATCATGAAGTTTTTCCAGTAGCTCAAAAAAAAAATCCTTCTGCATTTTTGAGAATGATTTCTTTCAGCCAGATAATTTTCTTAAAGTGCTGTTGAGATGAATATACCTGCAGTCTGCATCTGCTTTTTTTCTGGGTTTAGCTGTGTTCTTAAGGCAGTCTGTAGTACACAAGAATGCCTGCCCCCACATGCTCAGTTTGGTTTCAAGTACTTTATACCTAACAATTATTTTTATATAATTTGGAAGCTAGTCTTCTAAATATAATGTAAAATTACACAGATGGAAGTTTCTAATAATATTTGCATTTTGTTTCAGAGCAAAGTAGAAGAGATGATTTGGAAGCATTGGGTCATATGTTTATGTATTTTCTCAGAGGAAGTCTTCCCTGGCAAGGTTTAAAGGTAGTGGGTTTTGATATCTGCCTCTGTCCTGTTTTCAGATCATCAGCTTTTTATTGACATATTTGGGGTTTTTTGGAATGTGTGTCTGCAAGCTGTATAACTTCAGAAGCTTGTTTGTTCTTCTGTCATAGGCAGATACATTAAAGGAACGTTACCAGAAAATTGGAGACACTAAACGAGCAACTCCTATAGAAGTATTGTGTGAAAACTTCCCAGGTAATGTCTGCTGTTAATAAAAACGTTGTGTCTTGATTTATAAAATGAAACTGGCATAGGTGATTGCTGGGGTTTAAAACTACAGTACGTGTACTAGATCACAGTACAGGGCATGTGGCACAGGATTGTGTCCAGGTAGTTCTTGAATATCTACAGTGAAGGAGACTCCAGAACCTCTCTGGGTAAGCAGTTCCAGTACTCAGTCACCTGCACAGTAAAGGAGCTCTTCCTTGAGTTTGGGTGGCACAGCCTCAGTGTCTGCCCATTGCCTCTCCTGCTATTGCTGGGCACCGCTGAGCAGAGCCTGGATTCATCCTATTGGCAACCACCCCTTAGATGTATTTTATGTATTTTATATGTATTAATGTATTAATCAGGTCCCCTCTCAGTTGCCTCTTTTCAAGGCTGAACAGGCCCAGCTCCCTCAACCTTTCCTCATATGAAAGATGCTCCAGTCCCTTGATCAACTTAGTAGCTCTTTGCTGGACCCAGTCCAGGAGCTCCATGTCTCTCTTGTACTGAGGAACTCAGAACTGGACATAGCCACTGACTAGAGGGAAAGGATCACCTCCCTTGACCTGCTCTTCATAATGCACCCCTGGATTCCATCAGCCTTCTTGGCCCCCAGGGCACATAGCTGGCTCTGAAGAGCTTGTTGTCCACCAAGACTCCCAGGTCCTTCTCTGCAGAGCTGCTTCCCAGAAGGTTTGGCCTCCAGCCTGTGCTGCTGCACAGAATTATTCTTCCCCAGCTGCAGGACCCTGCCCTTGCCTTGGCTGAATTTCAGAAGGTTCCTCTGTGCCCATCTCTCCAGGCTGCTGAGGTCCTTCTGAAGGGCTGCAGAGCCCTCTGGGCTATCGACCACTCCTCCCAGCTTTGTGTTGTCAGTGAAATTGCTGAGGAGGCCTCTGCCCCTTTGTCTGAATCATTGATGGATAAGTTAAACAATACTGGGCCCAGACAGAAGAATTATCCTTTGAAGCAGCAGTAAGCTAATGCTGCTGTTCTTCAAATATATTCTTCTAAAGGAAACATTAAAAAAATACTTTATGTGTACTTACAGTGATCAACTAGTCTGCGCTTGTACCTTCACACTGAAAATTTTGCAAGCCTTTTCACCTGAAATCTGGTATCATACCTCTATTAAAAACAAGCTGTGTTAGAAACAGCTTGAACTAATATTTAAAATAACTTAAAAGTTTCAGGTGTCACTTCTAGGTCTCTAGAACTACAAGGAGAATCAATGAGGTGTTGGAAAATTGGACAGAAAGAAATAGGACCTTTTTTAGAAGTTGTAATAGTTAAAAGTGCTTGGAACAGGAGACATGTATGACATGGACATGGTTTTTCCAAAATATAAATGAATGCCTTGAAAGGTAATCAAAATATCATTGATAGGCAAAGTGGATTTGCTGAGAGTAGCTCATTACTAATGAAAGGAAATCCTGTCCAGAGTAGGACTTGGGGACACAAAACTGATGCTTTATGTGGCATATCCCTTTCTTTACCTATTCTTAGTCTTGTCTCTGTAAAATTGGTTGGAAAGAAAGAAGAAAGTAGAGGCATTTCTCTCCACACAGTTTTGCACACTGTGCATTAGAATTATAACATTGAATAGAAGATCTCAACAGGTAGCATGAAGGAAAAGTTAGCGGGGTATAAATTGCTAGGATATGTTTGGAATATGGTAGTATATCTCAGAATATGGTGGCATTTTAAAGAACATCATTAAGTAACTTTTCTTTCTGGTAATTCATGGTGCACAACTGTTCAGGTTTTATGGTGAGAGGTACAAGTTGCTTTAAAATTAAATAAGGTGGTGGGGATTTTTTTGAGTTCCATTAAAACAGATAATGGCATATGTATATATTTCTTATTTATCTAGAGGAAATGGCTACTTACCTACGTTATGTAAGAAGGTTAGATTTTTTTGAAAAGCCAGACTACGACTACTTAAGAAAGCTCTTCACAGACTTACTTGATCGGAAAGGTTATATGTTTGATTATGAATACGACTGGATTGGCAAACAGTTGGTGAGTACAGTTCAGCTGTCAGTAATATAATGGCTTTTTGTGATCAGTTTTGAGTTTCATTAAGACATATGCTTCTCAAGGCTGCTAGTAGAGCATTGAACAGCTGCTATTACAAGCCCATCTGCAGATGCATGTTCTAACATAATCTTTTGGCTTGAGTGCTTCATATTCATTCTCTTTCCAAATATGCTCTTATTATCAAAGTACATCTCTGCTCAGTCCAAAATGAGATGGTAAAAATTTGGATTGTTTTTTTGAAGGAACTTAAAATTTTGCAAGTAATTGTCATTATTGCGTGAATTTTTTTTATTCCTGGTATTTTTAAAATGCAGAGCTATACATCTGCATATGAGGTATACTCTAGATATTTATCAGTTCGCTATGATAAAATATTGCATAGTTCATAAAATATTTCATTGTGGCGCCTCTAAGGTTTCAGGAAACACTCTGTTTGAATAATTTGAGAAATTGTAGTGGATGGGGTTTAACTTCAGCTTCTCAAATTTTTTCACTTCTTTTTATTATTTTTATTATGTAGGGAAGGGAGGGCTAATAGGTTTATATTTACCAGTTTCAGATTATGCACTTCACCCTTCTCTGTGTGATTGTGAAAGAAAGGTAGCATTTGTTTTATTGCAAAATGTATTTTTCAGTGTTTAGCATTAAAAATTGCTTTTAGCTTTTGATCAGGTTTCATCAGAATGTCGTAACTGCTAACTGCAGAAAGTATCAACCTAAAGTCTTTCAGAAAATTAATGTATAATACTTAGAATTGCTACTTCAATACATTTTGTAAGTAATGGTTTGCTTTTTTTCTTGTGGTTATTAGTAAATATCTAGTGAAGCTTCTGCTTGAATCTGATAATTTTGTGTTATTTGAAGCTGTCAGATTTAAATACTATTTTCTATTACAAACCAGTAACTTTTGGTGAGACTTAGAAATTTATTTTTTTTACCAGTTGCTACATATTGTTTATATTTGTAGCCTACTCCAGTGGGTTCAATACATTCAGACCCTGCAATGTCTTCAAACAGAGATGCATATCAACACAGAGACAGAATGCAACAATCCAAAAATCAGGTAAACTGCTCATCTAAGATTATCAGCATTACTATGTCTTTTGTCTAATGATTTGTGCTATGTTTTTATTAGAACTTGAGAATAAAAACGACTAGGTTTCTTTTGTTTTCACTTTAAGTAGATTTTTGGTAAAGTCTACGTATGTAGAGATACATAAATATCTCCTAAAAGCTTGCTTGTTTGAAGCTATGATATAGTGTAGTGAATCAGTAGTGAATTTTCTCTCTACTCACACTGTCTTCACTGTCTCTCCTCCATACACTCTTTCCTCTCTTTCCATTCTGACATGTGTGTATAACATTTTCACTTTTTTTTAAACCAGGCTAATGACTTAGGTGGTAACAATGTTAGGAATTCAGAGCTGTGTCAGTTTACCTAAGCAAAATTGGAGGGTTATTTTAGTGTGCTTTTTCTTACTAACAATTTTGAGGTTTAGCTGCTTTAGTTTTCTGTATGAAAATATTTATGAAGGCATGTGTAAGTACGTTGATAATGTTGAAGTGCAATCTATATAGGGATTGAATGTGTAGCGCTTCTGTACTTCTTAAAAATATGACAGTTAATGCACAAATTGTTTGTTTTAAATTTTTTTTCTTTTGCATAAATCCTAATACATTCAAAAATGATAGTCAACAGACCATAGGGCAGCTTGGGACTCACAGCAAACCAATCCACATCATTTGAGGGCTCACCTGGCATCTGACAGACATGGCGGCTCTGTACAGGTATCTTCTGCTTCTTTGCATGACCTAAATCAGTTGTTTTGCATTACATAATACTGCTTTCCTGTAATGTATCAGATGATTCATGTTTTCATATTAAGATTGCTTATCAGTAATGTTCAGAATGCTGCTATTATTTATTATTTCACATTTCAGTTGTCAAACTGAAAACAGGTGCTGAAACAATGGAACTTTTTGTTGATGGAATATTTCTTGCCATGTTTCTTAGTTAAAGTCAAAAATAAAACAGTGAGCTGTCTTTTTTACAGAATATATACTTAGCTCAGTGAAAATAACTGAAGTTTAGACTTTAAATGTGTTACTTGTATTAGCAACTGAAACCCAATCTTCACTGAATTATGTTGTTGTTCAAGCTATGTTTTTTGTTCCTTAAGTAAAAATCAAATTAAAATGCTACTTAGTGATGTTTTCTTAACCTTCACTCCATTATTCAAATAGTAATTGACTAGAAAAAGGTTCCCAGGGCAGCACCTCACACATCTCAGTGAAAAAATCTGTAGAAACCAAAAGTTTTTCCTATATTATTAGTTTATTTCATCTTCAAAGAGCTCTTTTCCTGGTTTATTTTCAATTTTTAAAACTAATTTTTGAAATTTTTGATGTCTCATTCTTTGAATATATTTAGGTGTGAAATAGTTGGAGTAATGTGTGAGGAATTAATACTGGGAGATTCAAAATGCCAAATGTGAAGTCTACATGAGATTTTGAGCTTTGAGGCCAAAATGAAAATGGTTCAGCTTTGTGAAGTCTTATCTGGGCGGGGGTTGTGTGTGGAAATTGTTGCTGCATTTTTGATTATGACAATCTGAGTTATATATGTTTCTTCTGAAGTTTTTGATTTGGAAAAAGATTGTCATGGCCTGAAGAAAGAATGAAAAGTTCAGGATACAGAAAAAAAGGCTGCAGTCCTGTCAGTGTAATAGCATTCTCTAAATTTTGTTGCTTTAGAAACAGCTGTCATGTGTAGTGTAACAAAATCTAGTAGGTGATAATTATTATGGTGTATAAATAAAAATTTAAAAGTTGTTATTCCCATTAACAAATGTTTAAAAAAGCCTTCTTTTCCCATATTTTAGGTTAGAAAAATACACATTGAATTAGTTAGATTGCAGTTAGTAGAACTTTCAAAGTGTCATTGTATGATTCTGTTGGCAATTGTGGCACTTCAGAAATCTTTTATTCTTTGTCAGGTAAAATGTAATGATCACAAGAAATTTTCTTCCATTGTAAAATAGGCTGAATACCCTTCAGGGATGGGGAGAACATTTTCTAGGAAATAACACAAATAACACTAGTATTCCTTACTGTTAATATAGTGTTGTTTCAGTCCTTTCTCCTCACAGGATACAGGCAGTCTGAATGAGTTCAGATCATTTAGATCTGTTGAGGCTAAGCAATTGCCATGTGAATGAAAGCACTGTGCAAAACTGCATATGTCCATATGTCTTTGAAGATCAAGTGTTGTGCAGCAGGATGTTTTCATATTGGATTGCTTTTTTCTTGTGGAGTGGTCATGCTTCCTTATTAAGGGCACTTATAAAATCACATAGTATCTCCAGTTATGCTGTGACATAGCCCGTGGCTGTTATCAAATACATCTTTGTTGCAGGGATACTAACTGAATCATGCTATTTGTTGTTTCATTAGCTAGCTACTTTAGTAGGATTCTTAGTTGCTTCCAAGGAGACAAATACTAAAAGTCATACAGAAAATTGTTCAAAGGTAAAGTTAAGTCTGAGGTGTGAACTTAAAGTGTATTTTTTTCTTTGATGTTAGTGAGCCATTGCTCATCTTTGAGATCAGTTCTATTAATTTTTCTGCAAGGTATGAAAATCTATCAGATTATGTCAAAGTGACAGTGGAATGTTTTTAGGTCAGTGCTATTAGTCATGTGTAATACTACTGCTGATGTCATCTCTTAGGCTCTTTTGTAGGTGATTATTCAAATGTGCTAGTGATTCTTTTCTGTGACATATTAACATTGAGGGAATTGAATGTTGGTGATGTATGTTTGTTAACATACATTTGTATGCTGTTAGTGATAAGTTGAATTGGGAACCATTGCGGTTCAAACTGGTATTTCATTAACAGATATTGTTCTACTTTTTGTACTAATTTAATTTTTCCCAGACCCTTGGCTTGTGTACAAAACATCCTTATGTGCCTAGACATGTCTAATTTTACTTTGTAGATTCAGTTAAAGTTCAAATAGTACTAGGAAATTGAGTTGTAAAAGGAAGACATCCCTTCTTCCACTTACATCAGTCAGTTTTTCTAGTTCATGCAGACTTCTTAATGATCAACTCATACCTCCCCGCAATTTGTTCAGCAACTTTTGTGCCTTTGTTCTCATAAGTTTGTCTCACTTCTCAAAATGTCAGTTGTACAACACTGAATTATTTTTTTCTCTGCATGAGCTGCAATCTGCTTGCGCACTCATAAAGACTATATTAATCTGTTCCATTAGTTTTTTTCTATTACTTATTAACTGGTCTTCTTTCTCTTACCTTTTCTCTTTCTTTTTTCCCATTGGGAAATTCTTTAAAAGGAGGTTAGATGGAAAGATTGGGTTAAAGAGTTCCTGGTAAAGTACTTAGGAACTGCTTGAAAGACTTTTATATTTGATGTAAGTAGTTTTCAGTTGCCTGATTCCTCTCCTTCAAGAAGTCAAGATAGTAAAGTGTTAGATGAAACAAATCAATTTTGCTGAGCTTTTGTGAACTAAAAAGGTATTGTGATAACTTTTATTCTTTTGTCTTTCCTGAAAATTTTTTGAAGGTAAAACAAAGAATTGTGTAGTATCACTAATGAATTCCTTGGAGATGTAGACTGGCTTTATTTTTTGAGTGGAGAATTCAGTTACTGAGATTCTTAATTGGATTAAGGGTTTTTTCCTATGTCTGTTCCAAAATTTTGCAATTCCTTGTTGTGACTACGACAAAATTTGTTTTTTATGGCAGACTTTCTAACTGATTTTTGAACATAGCAAGTAAAAGATCAGTTTGTGTACTAATCCAGAACAAAGTATAGAGACTGAAGATTTAATGTCGCCATTTAGGGATTTGGTATTTAGGTTTAAGTGTGTCTTGTTATAAATGGCCTTTGTCAAGCTTCCAGAGGACCATGTATCTAAGAAATCAGTCTATGTCACAATGAATGTGTCACTAATAGGTAGTGGGTGGAATTTTTGTTTCTCTACCTCATGGCATAGTGAGTATCAAGAAATAACCAGTGATGCATATGCTTCTTTATATAGATGCTCTTAAAACGTTTAAAGAACTGATTAAATTTGAAGGAACTAAATTTAAACCAGGATGAAGTTATAAAAATGCTTAAAGTAGTTTTAGGTTTTCAGTTTAGTGGTTATTCTCCCACTTGAAAATAGGTGAGTAGTTTAAGTTAATCTTGACTATTGCAATACTTCTAATTTGAAACTTTTGAAGTATTTGTTTTTTGAAATGTAATTATGTTACTATTCAGGGAAGAATGTTCATATACATTTTGTAACAGAATTTTTAGATGCAAAACCATGATTTAAATATCCTAATTTTTTCACTGTAGTTGTGTTCAAGTCTTCTAAGAGATTAATAGTGCCTCTCATTTTTTCATCAGGCTATTGATTTAATCAAAATCCATTCCAACTTGAGTCACAAGTAGAGAAATTAAATTCAAAGTTTCTCTTAAAGCAAACTTAGTTTCATGTAGCTTCTCTCTCCTAAAGTTATAGCTTTTTATGTGGATCTACTGTGACGAATTTTCATTGTGCCTTACTTGTGGTACATTCTGACTACAGAATTTGGTGTACCACTCCTTCAGTGCTTACGATGTCCTCTGGGTGACTTATTCTTGGTCAATTCTGTTATGTTCCCATATCTTTCTGCCTCTGTTGTGCAGATTTTTGAGATGATTCGCTCATAGTTGGAAAGAAAAATGTAGTAATTTGCCTTATTAAAGGCTTTTTTAGGTCATACTGCAAAGTAATTTACTGAGGTAATGTGAAATTAAATTCATGCACCTGGTAGCCTTACTGACAGTGAAATTGAAGCAGTCCTGCCTATCTCTTGTGCTCCTTTGTATGAGTCTTTGTTAGTTTCATTCTCTTTAATTAGTGAGGAGCTCCTAGAGCTGCTTTCAGCAGTAGTAGATTTTAGTAGAACTCAGGTCATTTGTGGTTCTGGAGAAGCATGAATGATCCTGATTTTTGGATTTATGCTATATATGCTTTGGTTCACTTACGCTTTCAGTGGTTGTAACTCTTTCCAGAAAGAAGAACTTCATGTTTCTGCCATCTAAACTGTGTCATGCAACAGACACTTCATAGAATTTGTTTATATATTTGGTGAATGTGTGTGGCTGAGTTTGAAGTCAGTTTGAAAAATAAGCTGCTGTAAGCTTTGTTCTTTCTTACCACATAGTAGTGCATTGACCCCAGCAGAGGGTGATTTTGCCTCCTTTAGAGAGGAAGTCAGCTTAGATTAGTACAGCACATGCATAATACTTATAATATTGCTGATGTAGGAAGGACTTTTATACACCTACTATCATATTTTCCAATTCAAATGAAGATGTGTACGTAGTTAAGTTTGATCTCTTTTTTTAAATGTGATGTCCTAGAATATAGGTATCATTGAACAGGTGCTCCTGGGAGAGAAGTGTGAAGGAAGGTGTCATATGAATGCCCCACAGATGCTGCAGTTGGCCAGTATGTTTGATATCTGTGTAAAAGTCATACATTTTTTCATTTGTTTTTTAGGAAAAGAGAACAGGAGTTCTTGCAAGTGCCTTTGCAGACTGTGACCTGTTCTTTACAGCAGTCAGGAATGCTAAGTTCAGTGTTTGCTTCCCATCCAGAAAGAGCCATATACCTGTCTTGCTATTTCTTGATGTACCCTACTTCTGTTTGAGTAAACTGAGGGTTTCTGTTTCTCATCAACCACTTTTACTCAGTCTTGAGCATGGATCTGAGGTTCTTTTTAAGCTTAGATTATGGAGCAGAAATCCTGCACTATAAGGGCTGCAGGCAAGGTTGACTACAATATTAATTGGGTGACATTGCTTTATATGGATTAGTGCAGGCTATAGTTGTGGTTAGTTATATAGTTAGGCACAGGGAGCTCCATGTGAGCATGACCCCACCAGTGATCCCCTCCAGCCATAACTATTCTGTGCTTCCTTTGGAACCAGACTTATTTGATGGTCAAGTTGAGTAAAGTTTTTTTTACCCTTACATTTTTATGACTGCACCTATCTTAATTAGCAAATACTTCTGATGCACTTTTCCACTCTGGATATTTTACAAGAAACAATGAAATGACCTTCACAGTAAGATACCTAGCGAGGTGGTTGGGATAATACTATATCCCTGTTCTTAGTAAATATGTAATGATGACAATTATATTCTGTGAATATTCTCAGAATATTCTGTGACTCTGTAAAACCCAGTAACTAGTAACCTAGGATATTTGGTTCAGGATGCCTGCCTCACCATCTTAAGGTTTGTTAAAGTACAATTCCTACTTATTTCTGCCACTGAATGTGAAGTGCTTCTGTCATGCCCAGTGATACAAAACTAAACTTAAGACACCTAGTTGAAACTCCAGTGTCTTATTTATCATTGCAGGAATAAAGTCCAGTCTCCCATAATTCCTTCAGTTATATTGACTAAAATTTAAGTAGTTAGATTCCTGCAATCTCGCATATCATTTATTTTGTTATGAGCCTGCAGGGTTTTTTTAGCAGTGGTTCCTATTTTAGTGAAATTTGAAAAAGAAGAAAACTTGGCCTGATGTCAGCAAAAGGCATGGAAAATGCCTTGAGTGCAGCAAACTTCTGAGGTGCAGTACTTAGTTACAATAGGAACCACAAAACAAACTTCAATAGGCTAGGCTCTTAGCTCTGGTTATAAATAGATGAGACATAGCAGTTATAACAAGAGGAGAGCTTGGCAGACTGAGGGAAATAATATTACGGTAGTGATTTTCTTTCTCATCTACTTTAATCTCTGACCATCAGACAACAGCTGGTAATAATCTTGAATTACAGACTACTCTTAGTGGCTCTATAGCTGATTAATTGTTTACAGATGTTTTCTGCAAACTTTTATATTATTTGTCCAGAATTACATTTTTGTGCTTGCTAGCTTGCTGAGCAGTTGCTGCTATTTAATAGCTGGTAGACCTTTCCATGGTGTCAAGTCAACACTTTAGTGGGTCAATTAGCTCTGATCAGGTAGGCACTTGTCTATGCCAGTTAACCATCTTCCTTTTTGTATTCTGTGGGGTTGATAATGGAGAGACCTCTGGAATGGCTCCGTTTGTCATGCAGGAAAGCTGACAGGAACTGAGAGAGGGAATATTGGGTTCCACTTGGTTTTAGGTCAAAACAAATATTCCTAGAGAACCACAGCTTTCATGGTGACTTGAACAATTTACTTAGAAATTTCATGGTAAACTAATGAGAATGAAGGTTAATCTAATTTTTATAAATTTTTTGGCAGTAGATGTTTTCGTGTCCTAAAAATCAGAGACCATATACTCTTATGTCTAGAAGACAGCCTTAGTTTTTCCCTTTTCTGGTGAGTGTTCTTTGAGATACAACTGAAGCAGACCTTGGTATTCAGTGTGAATATAAAGAGCTAAACCAAGGAGCATAAACATACTGAAGGAGCAGAAATAGGGTTAGACAGACTGAATAGGTATTGAAAAAGTGCTTAGTGCCTTCCCTCAGGGCTCTGAAGAGATGTGGGGTAGATTAGTAAATGGCATCCACAGAGTTGCTTTGCTTTATCCACTCACTTTGAGTTCATTGTAGAGGTTAGTTCCAATAATAGATATGAAAGGAGAATTACAAGAGCACAGGGATGCCAGAATTAAACCTGGAGAAAATACTGTTACTGGAATAAAAATAACTATAGAAATAACAAAAAATACTGGTTTTTTAAGATGTATTGGAACCTTAGGAATTAACAAATGTATGTCTGGCACTAGTATAATTTCAGGTCTTTCTTCTGATTTCAGGTAGTAAGCTCAACAAATGGAGAGCTGAACACTGATGACCCAACTGCAGGCCGTTCAAATGCACCCATCACAGCTCCTGCAGAAGTAGAAGTAATGGATGAAACAAAGTATGTCCTTCTTTTTATCTTCTTTGCATCTTTTGTGCTCAGCTGCTTCAATATTTTTTTAATATAGTTTTTCAGAAAATGTTGTCTGAACTGAATAGTCATTGGTGAGGAGCAAAACTACAGTGCTATACTTAATTTTGTCTTTAAGTTTCTAATTAGTAGAGTTCCTGTAGCTTGTGATTTTTTAGCCTAAGCCTTGAATGAAATGTCTTGCTATGCTGGCTAGAGAAGTGCATGCATTTTTGATGTTTCAACTAATTTTGAAATATTTATTTTAAGATAGTGTTCTGACTACCAAAAGCCGTAGAACATGTAAAATTCTTCCTCTATATTGTATTCTGATTCTCTTTTTTCCTTTACTCTCTTTCTGTATAGCTGCCAGAAAGTGTTGAACATGTGGTGAGTTATACAGCACAGGCAGGCAGAAATAGCCCCAGGAGCTTTGTTCTTTTCATTTTGTTTAAAACTAACTTCAGAAAATTTAAAAATAAAATATCTATTTAGAAATGACAAAATAAATTTTAATTCTGTGAAACAATTAACTGTTTTTACAAAAAGCCACCTTCAGGAGCTGTTCTGCCTGCTTCAAAGCCTGTTCGCTTTTAAGTTGTGTAGTTTGTGATGTACTTTACATCAACCTTTTTAATGGGTGCTAGAATACTTTTTCTTATTTTCTATTCTGTTTGAAAGGGGAAAACATTCTTTTCAGATATTGTAGCATTCAGCTAGTGTATTAACATCTGGAAAATAATTCGCATGAATAAGTAATAATTGCTAGCAAATGTTTGAACTTTTCCAATTATCTCTGTAAACAAACTATTTACCAAAGTATTAGTCTGTGACAACTTTCTAACTAATCACTAAAACATAACTTCAGAGTTCCTTAATTCTTAATTATATCCAGTGCAATGGAAGGGAAAAATATTAAGATCTGTTACCATGGGATGGACAACTAATATTTATGTATTTGAGTAGTAAACTTGGACTTGAAAAATAGTACAGAACAATAATCTTGGTAGCTAAAGGTGATATGAATTCTAACATGTTTAATTTTATAATTGTGCTTGAAATAGGGTATGGATTTAGTTTATCATAAAATAAAGGGTATGGATTTAGTTTATCATAAAATAAAGGCACACAGGTATGAAGGATACATTAGTATCTGCATTATTGCTCTGCTACATTAGTAGCAGAGCAATTCACTAGCGGCAATTTTTCTAGGACCCATTTTCCTGACTTTAGATAAAAGGGAAATTTCTCAGAGTGAAATTTTTTGCTTTTACATTTGAAGCAATTGTTCCACAAATTCTGATTCTGGTAGGTAAGCTTTATTTGCATGTGTAATTAATAATTTTGAATGGCAGTGTCTGTAGGGCCACATTTTTACACTGGCTTTCTGTGAACACTGAGGAGAACTACATTCTTTGCTGCCATCTTTGTGGAGTATGGTATTATTTTATTGTCAAAAATATATCAGTTCTCTGATTTTTATGTATATATATATATATATATATATTTATATATATTTGAAACAAAAAAAATCCTGAGGGGCAGGGATATTGATAGGCTGCCCATAGCTAAATTCCCTATCCCCTCTCTTCAAATAAGCACAGTGATAATCTTCCTTATGCTCAGCTCATGTGCACACAGAAAAAGATTAAATTTCTTGTACTTTGAGTAGTGATTAGCACAATTAAATCCATTTCTAGTTCTCTATTTTAATTAGTTATCTGCAGAAATTTAAGAGAATTCTCAGGAGCCAAGATGCTCAGCTGCTTGAGAAGTGTAGGAGTTCACTTTTTCTGATATGAATATATAATGGACAAATATGCTGTCCCTGACCTTTTTGGCCTACTCTTAATTAGTTTGGTTGCAGACAAAATGACTAGTCTCAGTGTCCTGGTCTTTAGATTGATTTTCTTGTCTTTGAGTATGTAACACTCAAATTAGTGTTTCAGCACTGTGTTTAAACTCAAGTTTTCTGAGTGACTAGAGGTTTTACTGGGGGTAGTTTTCTATATTTTGAAGTTCTTTTATATTTTAGCAGTTAATTAGCATACATGCACGCCCACTTACCCTTGCCCCTTCTCCAGCTTTAGTATCAAACATCAATGCATAGGTACACATATTTTTTCAGAAAGAGCACTTAGAAGATTTTAATTTTACATTTTAACATCATAATTACAAGCCTAATATCAAAAGGGGTTGTGACACGTTCAAACATTTGTTTATAGATTTTACACTGTGGAACAGGTTAAGGGAATGGGATTACTAGTATCCTTCATGTCTGTGACATGGATATTTTCTGTTCTAAGGAGACATTGGATGGCAAGTGTATGTCTAACTTCGTGCCTCTTTCATAATCTTTTTTTCTGCCTGAAAGTATGAACAAAGCTAACCTCTCTTGCTCATATCTTCTGTTTGTAATGTTTCCTTATGCTCTGAAAAGACAACCTTGAATCTTATTTAGAAATGCTTCATTCTTTGTTTTAGATGTTTCCTTAGTTTTAGAAACTTAGCATGACTATATCTTCATTTAAAAGATTTTAAAAGGGGTGTCCCTCATGTGGGATTGTCCCCATTATGTAGGATTTTAACTGTGAACATAAGTGTAATTTAGGTGAATATTTGAGCTTCTGCTACCATTTTGGTGAAATCCTGTGAATCAGAAAGGATAAGTTTGGGGTTTTCTAATTCTGTAAGGATTTTATTGTTTTGGGACATTTAACCAACGTTTAACCAAACATTTCATTGCTCAGTAATTATTTACCTACTCACATGCAGTATATATTCTAAATCTTATGCCATGTCATTTTCATGGTGGGTGTGCAGCTAGCATGACTTAGCAGTGGGTGTTGTGTTTTGGGAATTTTGGTGGGTTTGGTTTTTTTGTTTGTGAGTGCTGTGGGTGGAGGGGGTTGTTGGTTATTTTTGTTGGTTTGGGTTTTTAGAAAAGTTGCTTTCTGCCCTATTTCAGTTGTTACTTAATGAAGTTGTAAAGCAAGGAGAAAACTAACCTGATCACTCTGCTGCCCTGACACTTGGGGATCTGCAGATCTATCTATAGTCTTCTACAGATGCTCTTTCATTTATCACTGAGTAATTAACCTGTCTTTCCTCTTTGCTAGCCACAGAACAGTTGCTTCTATGAAACATGTGTGATTTGGATAACCAAAAGGCTCTTCTGTGGAAAGGCAGAGAAGGGCAAAAAGGAAATAATTGTATGATCTGTCCTTTTTGCACCTTGCATCTTTTTTGCCACTTTAAACACTTGCTACTAATGCTGCAGTCAAGTGCCTGCCACGTGCTTGATGACAAATATAAAAACATAGCTGTCTAAACACAAATGACAAATTAAGTTGCTTTAGAATTTTGGCCTAAGGCAGTGTTCAACTGGAAGGAAGGGTATTTGACAGGAAAAAAGATATGGTAATGACCTAGGAAGAACAAAAACTGTTCAAAACTATAGTGCTGAAATTGCTACCTCAGATAATACCTCAAAAGACACTTTAGATTGTACAGGAAAAGTTCAGTATTCTTTGCACTTTATAGATTGTTGTTATACTGCTGACTCTAGAAATGTTAAATAAACTCCAGATGAAGATTAGCAGTCATTAAGTACTTTATTTAAAAAAATCCTTTCCTAGAAGTAGAAATTTTTAAAACGTACTTCTTCTGTATTTTGCATGCATATTGAATAGTATAATAAATTTATGGTTTAATAGTCCTTAATAAAGCACCTATCTGTAGCTTTAAATATAGCTCTAAGCAATGTAATATCTGTAATATGTAAAAGTGACAATAACACCCTCTAGCGACAGTATGCTGAAGAACAAGTCTGCATTTCTGTTACGAATTATACTCATTGAGACATGATGCACTATGAATCTCTGACTCAGGGTTCTGTTTCTTTCAGAAATTTTATTGTCAGGCAATAGAGTCTGTTCTACCATAATCCCATTTAAAGGTGCATATACTTTAAAATTGCATTTATTTGGCTTTGGAAGCCAATTTGAAGTCTAGCACTTCTAGATTTAAAAATCACAGTGTTAAGTGTACTTCAGTTTCTATTTCCAAAACAGTCCTCTGGTTTACAATTCATCATGGAATTTGCATTCCTTTAGTCCTTTTTAGATATGTTATATATTATTAAGATATTTATTTTTCTACACCAAATAAAAGTTTTCAGCATTTAATGATTTCTCCTTGAATTGAAATTTAGTTGAATAGTTTTTATAGTTAAAAAAAAACAAACAAAAGAACTGTTAATAGAAATTACACTCATTATAGTAGTATTATGCAAACTCAGAAGACCAGAGGACTAAAAAAGCTGTGCTTTATGTTGCTTAAAAATAGAACTTTTGATTTTACCATTGCATGGTGCCCTTTTTCTCTGGTTGACAGAGAAGTAGGAGAAGGAATAAAAAACAGTATGAGATTTGCAGCAAAGATGAGTTAAAATTTTCTAATAAGAAAAGCAAAAAGTCCTAAAGTGTCCTTGAATTGCAGAGAGCATCCAAGTAGTCCTAAATGTTTAAGAAGTATGATCTACTTGGATTGTGATCCATATAAATAAAGTTTATTTAAAGAGTGAAGAGTTAACATTCTAGATAGCTGTTCTAGAATATAAATTGTCTGCTGTACTTCCATCTTCCTACAGTTACTTATGTAACCTGTATATTCTAATGTTATAAATCAAGACAGAATTTTTCTGTTGGCTTTCCCTAAGGCATGCTAATCTTGAGCAAGTATAAAAGTGATTTACCATCACAGATGAGAGTAGGATTTCCTCATCTACAGGATCATAGGATCACTCATATTGAAAAGGAGGAGAACTGCTTTGCTTTGAAACATGGCATATATAAAATACTTGGGGTGAAAAAGAAATTAAACTAAATTGGGGTTCATAGATCTACAAGTAGATTCAAAACTTAAGTGATAATGAATGTTAGTGGTTACAGGCAGATGCTAAACAAAGGGTTAGTAGTTATGGGGGAATTTCAGTTACAGTCAGTGGCTCCTACCATTCAAAACCAATTATATTTCTTCTTTAAGAAGTACTTCAAATTTAGTAAATACAGTATGATACTTCTGCTAGCTGTAAAAGTACTTACCTGTGTAGTTTCCCCTGCTGAATTTTAGTTTTGGGCTTCCTCTTCATCAATAACGAATGTTTTTTTCTACTGAAAGTTATGTAACTCTCAGAGCAGTTCTGGTCTGCCTCTGCCCACTGCTACTTTTTCAGTGACTGAGCAACAGGGTGCCTTGGATATTTTGAGAAGGTAACTTCTGTCTCCCCTTACTTTGGATGTTGTTCTCACCCCCTGTAGAACCTTATTTTTAGACCCTTAGTCTCCCTGATTTTTAAATGCTTTCCCCATTTCCCATATTCCAAACTAAATAATCTGGATTCCTTTTGAATTTTCGTGACATAAATGCTTGGTGGACTTAAGGATTTACCGATCAAGGCTATTCATGCAGTACATTTGTATTTTCACTACTGCTGTACTTCATAGTTTAAGACTCATCAGTGTATAGCGCTGCAAGTGAGAATTCAATAACCAAACCACAGAACTCCATGGGACAAGCTCTGTTAGAGTAGACAACTTGCATGTTCAGTTTTGGTCACACACATTGTGAACACTTCAGTGTGAAGCTTTATTTTTAAAGGTGGTGTTCAGGACCTGAGAGTTGCTTAAAATAAGCCGAGCAGTATAACTTAAAGGAATTTTTTGTGTGTGCGTGTGTTATTTGTTGTTTTCCTCTTTATTTTCAAAAGTACTTTCTGGACTTTTCTGCAGTCCTTCTGTATATTATCTATATCTAACTTCCTCCAACTCTTTTTCATTTTGTAGTGTTCTTTCAGGTACTTTTCAGATTGTCTCTGTTTGCGAAGTGAAATTCACAGTGTTTGTCAGTTTCTTTCATTCATGTAGTATTCAATAAAGCAGAAGAGGGATTATCAGTGTTCTTTATTTTTAAGCTGTAGTTTTTCACTGTAATATTTATTTTCACAGCACTGAGTCAGAGCATTAATTATGTTGTTCATTAGAATTTTCTCTAAAATGTCTTGTGGAATAGCCTCGGAGAAAGTTTTTCTAAGTTCTGGTTGACAAAGGAAGCTCAAATTGTTTTCTTATTTTAGCAACAGTAGTGTCTTAAGTGCACAGTTTAGGTGACACAGTTATAAGCACAAGCTTCCATTTGGCATATTGCCAATTAATATGAAAGAGTACTCAGGTAATGGAATATTCTTTATTACAAATGAATTTTAAGTCAGCCTATAATACCTGTGCTTTTGATACTCTCATGAATACTCCAAGCTTAATAGCTACTTGCATTTTAGCTTTAGTTTGATACTTTTTACGAAAAAAGGTGAAATGTGTCAAAAATACTTCAGTTTCTTTTTCTTATAAATCAATTGCCTGCAATAGAGCTTAATGAGTTCCTTGTGGTGCTGGCTATACCTGAGCTATGTACTTCAAATGAGACATAGAGTAAATAGTTTAGTTTTGTGGTTTCTTTTATATCATATGTAATTCATGTCACACTTGCAGGTGCTGCTGCTTATTCAAGCGGAGGAAAAGGAAAACCATCCAGCGCAACAAATGACTAGAACCAAACAGAACATGGGAAAATGCTTATTTGTTCAACTGTTGTCTTGTGATCTTAAAAAAACAACAACAAAACCCAAAGCAAAAACCTCCATAATAAACACATTTTCCGAGGACTCTCTGAGAAACAATATCATGCCTCTGTGCTTTGATTTGGTTCTTCTGCGTCCATCTTCTGTTTCTTTAATTCATCTTTTCTGAAAGCTTTAAGATATTGTCAAATAGGAGTGGTTCTTTGACCATCAACATACGGACCAATGAAGTGATAGAAAATGAACAGTATCTTGAGCAAAACTGAACTTGAGAAGTATTTCTTCTTTCCTAGGAAGTAGTAGCAGTGTCTTAGATGAAGACGGATGTCATAAATCAGTTATTTGAGTTTGTAGCAGTGTATCTAAAGCGGTTTTCTTCAAAAATGAAGAAGAAAAATACAGATACACAACAATAATGCAAAATAATAAAATCTTAAGATTTATTTTATGACATTTGCATTGTTTTTCTTCTTTTGCCTCAGTATTACTGGTTAGTCAAATTGTTACTCCAGTCAAATTGCCACTGTCTAGAGATACTGGGGATGCTGGTTGACAGTTGTCAAAATGCTGGTGCTACTAACAGAAAGTATTTCCAATACCCTTTTGGTTTGAAAACCTGCTTTTCTTTTGCCAACAATGAATATTGCAGTACAGTAGAAATTATAAGGCTATTTGTGCAAGAGTACAAATGTTTGTATAATTTAAGTTGTACATCTGGTAATGTTAACAAGATCAAATTACCTTCAAAAGAGCTCTACAGAGCAAATACTGAATCTGGTTAAAGCAGAATAAGTATGAAAACCTGTATGTAAGATAGTTGATGATTGACAGCATCTTTAACTTGAAAATATGGACATGCCATGTAAAGTTAGAGGCGTACTATTTGTTCTTTAATTTGGAAAATAAATGCGATAGAAGTGAGTTAGACTTCTGCCTTCACTGCATACTAACCCAGAGCATCCCAAATCTCCTGCTTTTTGTTTCCTGGAATTTTCTTGGCTTGCAGTGTAAGGTCACTAGTATCATAGAATGGCAAGGATGTGTCAGATGCTTCTCTACAGTTGGATGAAGTGCTTGCAGTATGAACAAACCAACAGTTCTGTAGGCAAGACAGCCCATTTTGTATTTTCTTCTTCAGAAAATACATGCTTCTTTTAAAGTCATAGTGACAGAGTTCTGGTTTTTGTCATGTTTAACTGCCAGTTTTGAAGAAGAGCTGTGGAAAATGGAAGTGACTAGATAGATTTATTGACCAAACACAGATTATCTCTGTTTCTTTAGAATTCTTCTAGAGCTAAGTAGCGTCTTTTTTTCTTTTTTCATGTGTCCACAAATGTCTTTTGACATACTTATTTATTTTTCTTCTGTTTTGTGGTAGCATTTAAAATGTATATAAAAGCAAAGGTACACCTTTGAATTAATCATTGCATTTACAAGGATTTTAATTTTATTTTGTAATTTATTTTTCATTAAGAGCCAAAATTGTATTTTATTGTTTGGATTGTGTGCTCATATGTATGCTTCAATCTTTGTCACTATTACTGTTCATGCAGTTAAGTTTTGTTTTAGAAAACCTGAACTTGGCCTACAAATACACACTGCGTAACAGGTCATAAGTTTCCACTCCACCAGGGTGTGTTACTGATTATTTCAGACTCATTAAGTTTTTTCTTTGTTTTTGTTTGAGCTGAGAAGTATGTCACTTGACCATTCTCTTATGAAAACACATCCTCCTTTGTAGTACTTGACCAAATCTGTTGCTTGTACATGTGGTATGGGTATGTCTCGCACACCTGGTGAGTTTTATTCTTGGAGGTTTTTCATCTCTACGGTGTTTGTATGATCTGAACTCCATAACAAGAAAGTGTGAATATTATGGACTTACAATGGTTGAATATATAAAAGCTGTTTATTTGCTGAAATGATTAGCAAGACACTAGCTTTTCAGCAATTTAAGTGCTTGATTTTAATGCGGAAGAAGGTTTTCTTCTAGTAAAGCAGTTGGCACTAATGTAGGTATGCCAATATGATTTGCATTTATATAATTTTTCTTCCTGTCTACAGTAATGAAGTAAACAATGGCTGGATGTCTAAAACTGAAATACATCCCTGTTTAAATGTAAGAAAAAATAAAGATAGTTTTTTAAAATTTGCCTTTTTCCCCCTTTTCTACAGTCTTAGATGAACTAATGTTTTAGGATATGCTGAACAAATCTAATCTCTTTCAATGGGAATGAATTTGAAAGCATGATTCTCATAATGCTTGACTTAGAGTTGTGTTTGCTTACTTAACAGATGTTACTGGTATGTGCTTTAATAGACCTGATAACAGCAATGGAATTAGGAGACCTCAATGCACACATTTGAAATCTACTCATGGATTAAAGTTTATGCTGTCTGTGCCACCTTAAAAAAGACCTGAAGAGGTCTAGGAAATGTATGAAAAGGACATGTTTTGGGTTAGAAGAGGCCCTTAAATAACATCTAGTCCAAGCACAAAACTCTACTACCCCCTCCTAATGTAAGTGTGGAAATGTTTCACTGGATCAGGTTGCTCAGAGGCCCATCCAGTCTGACTTTGAGTGTTCCTAAGGATTGAGTACCCACAACTTTTTCAGGCAACTTACTACAGTTGCTTGTCTGACCACCTCCATGGAAAAAAAGGTCTTCCTTACATCCAGTCTAAATCTACCTTCTTTCAGTTTAATCTGTAATTTCTTGTTCTGTCACAGGCCTTGGTAAATGTCTCCATATTTTATGTTACAAGTTTTGAAAGCCCACAATTAGGTGTTTCTAGAGTTGTCTTTTCTCCCAGCTGAAAAAACCCAATACTCAACCTTTCCTTATAGGAGGAGTATTCTCATCCTCTGTTGATTTTTGTTGCCTTCTCTGGACCTTCTCTAACAGGTTGCAAGTGTTTCTCTTGCTGGGGACCCCAGAGCTGACATAGCACTGCAGTGGGATCTCGCCAGAGCAAAGCAGAGGTGCAGAATCCCCTCCCTCACCCTGCTGCCCACGCTGCTTTGAATGCAGCCCAGGACATGGTTGGCTTTCTGGCTGAGTGCACATTGCTATGTCATGTCTAATTTTTCATTCATCAGTATCCCCAAGTCCTTTTCTGGTCTCAAACCCTTCATCCACCAGTCTCTACTTAGAGTCGTGGTTGCCCTGGGCCAATTGCAGGATGCTGAACTTGTCCTTGCTGTCCTTCAGAAAGTTTGCATGTGTGCACTCCAAAAGCTTGTCAAGGTCCTAAAGTACATAGAAGGTTGCTTTTGATAAAGGTCCATTCCTAGGTCTGTTGTTGCGACTAAAGATAGTCTGATGGGTGAAGATTAGTGGCTGTCTTGGTTGCAGCTAGTTATGAATATGTTAAGTTTAAGATACTTGGCACCATGAAAAAAAAATATCAGCAGAGCTACTACCCAGGAAAGACCAGGCTTTTGGCTTTCAAGGGTGTTTGGGTCCCCAGTGGACTTGTGTACAAAGAAAGGCTGCTGAGTGATGTGATGGTTGGAGGCTGTCTTGGGCACAGAGATCAAAAAATTACTGAGCTTTTGGTTCTCAGAGAAGCGAGGAGGCAGATCAGCAGAACTGCCATCTTGAATTTCTGGAAGATAGACTCTGGCCTTTCAGCTTTATATCGGAGCAGACTTTGTATAGTATGAAATATTCCTTTGGTCAGTTTGGGTCAGTTGTCTTTTTCATGTCTCCTTCCTGGGTTTGCCCAGCCCCAGCCTGCTGGTGGTGGGGGTGCAGAATCTTGGGGAGACAGTGCTGATGCTGGGCCAGGGCTGCTCAGAGGTAGCCAAAGCACCACTCTGTTACCAGCACCTCACCAGTCACTAACAGCACGAAGTGCTAGCATTGACTGTCCATTGCTTGGACATGAAGAGCCATAGATGACCAGTTGCCTTTCTGTGGTTCAGTTTGAGACAGCATAGCTGCAAATATTTATCTGGTTTTTGAGGCAGTTGTCTGTGGGTGACTATGTAAACCTGCACTTGGTTTGACCTGCTGACAGTTGGGGCATGGGTCTTAAATGAGTCTTAAATTCATCACACATTAATTTAGTATTTTTTATATTGTTCCTTTCTTGCATTGGCTAGTGAGTTTGTTGTGATGCACCTAAACAAAATAGCAAGAGTTCTTCACTGCTTCAGAGATATAAATCTTGAGACTTCAATAGTAGTCCTTTTTTGCTTTTGTGAATACATAGGTTCTGAGCTTGGGTATCCACTTCAATTTGAATTAATTTTTGAGGGGTAGATCCGCTTGTTTCATCAGCTGAGAATGTATGCTGTCTGCATTCTGCCATATAGGGTTGTCCTGAGGATCCCTGCTAGGAGTTTGTTTTCCATATTAATGCCCTCTTTCTATGAACAAGAGGGACTGAAGATAAAGTTCTTTAGAGCTCCCAGAAATTAGGTAGGTAGTAGGTATACATAAATTATGCCAATTTGATTGATAAACCTCCCCGCATGGACTAAAATCACAGCTGGATATAGCAATCTAAATTTGCTGAGGTAAATTGAACAGTTTCTTACATGGAGGACAAATGAATATATTTCTTTATTTATTTTCTTAAATGAAGAAATTGAATTCTATAATCTGGTTGTGCTGTGCCATTTTATTAAATAGTTACAGAAAACTACCTTTTCTGGAAAAGACAAGGTAAACTTTAGTAGTCTTAGGAATACTCACATGTTGCAGGTGAAATGAGCCCTCTGTATCAATGACCAGTGCAGAGAATTTCAGTATCTTTTAATTCTGCCCCCCAGTTAAGCATCAGTTTTGTGTAGTGCATTATTAAAAAGGTTCCTGCTATGATGAACAGAAAACTTGTCAGCTCTGCCATGTTCTTGATTGCTTGGAGCATCAGGTTTGTCTTCCACCTGCAGTTTCTTTGCAGGAAGCTCCATGTCCATTTTGGAAGGGTGGTTTACTTCAGAAGCAAGGAGAGGTGCTGTAAATGCACTTGGTCCATATGAACTGCACTATGTGGCAAAACACTGAAAGTGAGCAAATGAGGGAGGGCACTCTTTGAAGCTCTCTGTGCTGTTGATACCTTCTCTTCGCTGAGGAGACCTTGGCACTGTGGATGGCCTGGCATGCTCTGATACATGAGGTGAGTGGAAACACTGGTGTCAATTTGTGCATTAAATGTTAGTAAAGCTTAATTTGTTTCTTAAGTGGTTTTGTTGTTGGGATTTTTGTTTGCTTGTATATTTGTTTTTGCTATAAAATAAATATAAATGAAAGGTTCGCTGGTTGCTCCTCTCACCGCAGTGGATATTCTTGCTCACTCCTGGGGTTTGTGCACCCCATGTTGGAGCCCAGGGCTGAGAAAACTGTAGGATGGTATAATTGGCTTGTCCTCTGCAGAGAACCACATTTACAAGGCTAGTTTTCCACACCTGGCTCAGTACAAATGGTGTCCACAGCTCTTAGTCAAGTTTCTAACAGTAATGGGTTTTTTTGCTAGGTTTTGGTAGGAAGTGTTTTTTCACCTTTCAGCCATAGTTGAACTCATGCCCCGACTTTGGTTTGATTCAATACAACTTAACACAAACTTGGAAAGCTCTCAGATCCAAGGTCTGTGATTCAGCCATGACAAGACAACTGGAAAGAGTTTGTTATTCGTGGTTTATTTCCAGATGTCTGGCACCCCAGGGTGCCTTCTGGGGCTCAGTCCAGTCTAATGTGTGCTGGAGTCCCGGCCTTTTGCCTGCACTGTCAGGGAGGGACATCTGGGAGTTGTGGCCTGAGCATAGCCAGAGCAGGCAGTTTCACCAGAGTGGACAACCATGTAAAACTGTGGGTGCCCAAAGGAATGCAGGGCAGCCCCAGGGGCCTGCACAGCTGCTGTGTGTGACTTCATCGGGGTGTGAGGACATAGAGGCCACACTTGCCCATCTGAAAACAGTCAAGGCCACAGAAGGAACTTGCTGTAAGATGGATTAACCCAAGCAGGAACTTGAGATAAGTACAGACAAGAGAAATTTACAACAGGAAGATGCTAATTCCTAGCCTGATGGAGGTGAGATTTGGTTAACTCAACCTAGTGAACACATCCAGACAAATCCCACTCTGGCAAACTGTGGAAAAGGAAGCAACTGATCATACACGTGCCACCCCAAAGTATAGGAACACCAGCAACCAACCTGAGGATACCTGGAGCTTGGACTGTGTAAAGGTGGTTCCCCCAGAAGAAGGACTCCAGGATGCCCCCCACAGAGGAGGCCCAGTGGGACACTGCTGGAAACGTGGGTGGTGACTATTTTCTGCTTGATATCTGTTAAAAATTTACAATCAAAAAAACCTTATTACTGACTTTGGCATATGGTCTCATTAGCACCTTAATTAGGAGAGAAGCATCTCTCACTATTTGGATCATAACGGCATGAAGCTATTGTGTGCCAGGTGTCCTGCTGTTTTTGGGAAGGTGTGCTATGGCTTGGTGAAGGAGCAGAGGCAGCAGAAGCAGCCTGCCAGGGGTCAGGTTGGGCCTGGCTGCACTGTGGGGGTAAAAGGGAGGGGGCATGAGGCTTTTTGGCAGCAGCTGCCCCTCCCAGCTCATCTGGGCTTCTCTGGGGGCAGTTTTCCTTCAAAGCCAAGCCCGCAAAAATGCAGCTGTTGGTCTCCTCTGGCAGATGACTATTTTTTTGCACCTCCTGAGCAGGTGGGGATCATCTCTCCTGAAACGGGTTGTGGGAGAAGAGTAACATCTGCAAAAGCAGTACAAGCTAGTTGCCAGCCTTTGGAGACACCAGGATAGGAGAACTGAAACTTATGCTGGTGAAAGACCAATGTGTATCTTGAAGAGGCTTAATGAGCATTTGAAACCTAAAGCTTAGGCTGACCAAAAGGTTGTGCTGGGTTTCTGTTAAGTAGTAACACCCTTAAGAAGAAAGGGAAAAGAGGAAGAACTAAGTCTCTGAACATTTCCTGCCCTCCTCCTCCTCTCCTTCAATGCCAAGGCTTACCTTACTGTAAGGTGAATTTCTTGTGCCAGAATCATTCTGAGTTAGTTTGTGTGCAGGGGAAGTGAGGAGGATTGCCAGTTAGCTGGGCTTTGCTGATACCCTGCAGTACTGTTCAGCTCAATATCTTGGGAAGGAAGGGCAATGTCTGTCTGCTGAGAAAGTGTGGGTGGCCAAGCCAACAGGAGACAGCTGGTACAGGTTTGTACCTGTATTTGTACTGAAACAGGAGGTAGTACAAGAACTGTACAAAAATGATGGTTACCACTGAGAACTACTGCAGAAGATTGCTTGATGTAATTGCTTTAATAAGGTTTTTTTGGCAACCATTACTTGCTATAGGAGATACTGAGGAAGAAGGTTTTGGGAAAATATTTCTGCTCTGGTCTGTCTTTCATGCCTGCTTGGAAATTATCTTAATCCTTTGTAGATGCTAAACATCTAAAGGTGTTCTGTTTGCTCTGTTTTCTCATCCTTAAGCACAGGAAAAGTTGAATCTGCTCTGGCATCTGGAGCAGCAACCGATGATGATCCTGCTCTCCTCACCAGTAAGAAGGCTGCAGCCCTGCTCTTGCTCAAAGCAACTGGTGGCTGTGCAAGTCTACCCAGATGTTTGAAGTACTCAGGGAATTAGGCTTAGAAGGTTGACATATTTCAAAAGAATTAACTTTTTAAAAGTAAGTGGGACATTTTTTTTCCTGAAAACTATGAGGAGACAGTGTCCTGCTGGTGGAAGTTATCTCCACCTGCCGAAAGTTCAAGGCTGAGGCTGAAATCCAAACAGCAACACTACGGCTCTATTTGGGTTGTATTGTAAAGTTTCAGTAGCAGGGGCTGCGGGGTGGTTTTTGTGAGAAGCTGCCAGAAGCTTCCCCCCATGACCAACAGAGCCAGTGCCAGCTGGCTTCAGGACAGACTCACCACTGGCTGAGGCTGGGCCAGGCAGCGACAGCGGACAAACTGAACAGGGGCAAGAAGCTTTTGTGTGGGAGCAATTGCAGCCAGGGAAGAATGGAGTGAGAATATGTGGTAGAAACAGCTCTGCAGACACCAAGGTCAGAGGAGAAAGAGGGGGAGGAGCTGCTCCAGGTGCCAGCGCAGAGATTCCTTCCCCTGCAGCCCCTGGTGATACAGACGTTCCCCTGCAGTCCATGGAAATCCATGGTGGAGAGGAGATCCACCTGCAGCATCGGGAGAATCCCACCCTGGAGCTGGTGTGTGCCCAAAGGAGGCTTTGACCCTGTGGGAGCCTGTGCTGGAGCAGGATATGTGGCCCACTGAAGACAGGAGCCCATGCTGCAGCAGATTTTCGGTCAGGATCCGTGACCCTGTGAAGGACCCGCAGTGGAGCAGCTCGTGAAGAACTGCAGCCTGTGGAAGGTTCGTGTTGGAGAAGTTGTCTCCCTTGGAAGTGATTCCTGCAATGCATCAGGGGAAGAGTGTCATCAGTGCTCCCCCTTTGGAAGAAGAGTGGCAGAGATGAGTGATGAACTGACCACAGGCCCTGGTTCCTTCCTCTGCACTGCAGGGTGAAGGAGGAAGAGAATTTGGCACTGAAGCTGAGCCTGGGAAGATGGGAAGGATGGGGGTTTAAAGTACATTTTTTACTACTTGTACAGACACAAAACACATATTGCAACTGAATTAGTTTTTGAGTGACTTTTTTTTAAACTGCTTTCCTGCTAAGGGTGCTAAAATAATGTAATTTCAGTTGTGCTGCCATGTTGCCACTTAAAGTGAACATTTGAAATTTCTTATTATATGTACTTTGAAATGGAAATAATTATTTTCAAGTAAAATATGCTTTATTGGGAGATATCATGAGGAATTGAATAAGTGCTTCAGAAAGTGCTCCATTTTGTAGCAAAAACTTTTAAAAAAAACCCCTCATGCAAGCAACATGCACACAAAGCCCCCAACCCAACGACTGATCTTGTGTTAAATATGTTAAACTGTTGTAAATGTAGACACCCTAATAATGTTCAATAGATGTCTCATATAACCAGTCTACAAAATGGTACATTTTTTATTTAAGAACTATCCTATAAATATTTTTATTTACAAATTGTTGGTGTTATTGTTTTAAATGATACATTAGAGCATTTTTTCTGTGACAGAGCATTGGAAACATACTGACAGGGCACAAATGATATCTGCATATTTCAAAATACAGAAAGGAAAAACAACCAATATTTTTAACCAGGAAAACACACTCAAATTTTCAGAAGCTGTCTTTCCATGACAGCAATACTTATTGTTCTGAGCCTTCAGTATCTTTGGGAGTGTGTAATGCAGAAATTAGCAGAGTAGCTATGGTTGGTGTGTACTGATGACAAGCTACGAACTGAGGTACTAGTGTGCAGATAAAACTGAATTAAAAATCGACCACATCTTTCATCATGGAACTAGAGCTGTGCAGTTATTCTTATTGATCTGGTTTAACATGAACACGAAGCTCAACAGCTTATGGATCTCTTTGGGATCCTTTCTTTGCATACCCAAAACGTAAGATTTTGCTAATGGGACAAGAATACATGAATGAAACTCAGGCACAGACAGGCCTAAGCCTCAGTGGTTTGGTCTGGTTTGTTTGTTTTTAACTGTGTATCTCAGTAAGTTTTGAATCTGTGTTTGTTAATTTTTCCCCTATTTGGGTAATATACATAAACTATTTTCCTGACTGAAAATAGAGAAAATGGAGTTAGGGGAAAAAAGAAATTTGCAGAAATGCTCTACTATAGATGATTGTAAAAAGGAATTTAAAACATGTGCCCCAACTGAAAAACATGAAACATTACATTTCCTTTCGTGTGAAGCTTGGTGCGACCTTCATTGTTGGAAATAGCAGGAAGTATTATTTCTGCAATGAATATACTACACTTTCAGTAGTTGTGAAGCAGAAAGCTTAGCATGAATAAATACAGATATAAATTGTCAGGTCACATTTCAGTGAGAGTTCATGTTAAGCAGTAATATAAATGTAAGAGCTTACAATGAAATGAAATTTATAATATAAAGATCAAACCTGCCTATGAGACCCTTTTAAGGAAATCTGTTGTACTGAAAAGATTACAATTTTGTTTCAATAGAGAGTAACATAGTATGACAAAACTAGTGTATTTCTGCTGGATAAATGTGATAGAAATTAGGATCTGATTCCATGTGGATGTTCTTACCATACAAGAAAAAAACACTTTTTAACAAGCAGGAATGCTGCTCTTAGATCAAAATAAAACAAAAAATAAACAGTCATTTGTCACAATTTTTAACTTTAGAATACTCACGCACTGAACTTTATAGTTGCTGAAGTGCTTTAGTGATTTAAATTCAGACATTCCCTTTAGCAGAGGTAAAATGTTCTTGTGTGGACATCGCTGACCCCATGCCTGTTTGCACCTTTCCTTCAGCAAGCACAGTGATGTCAGAGAAGTGAGGCAGTGGGACGTCACAGCCTCTAAATGAGGGTGCAGAGCTAAGGTTCACAATCAGTTTATATGGAAACTCAGCAGTTCGCTTCTGGTCCATGTGTCATGAGGAGATGCAAGGTTGTCTGGATCAACAGCTGTGAAGCTTTTAATGAAATATACTTAATCTAAGATGGCTTATCAGAAACCACAAGTAGTCTTAGCATAGGCAAGTGATTGCAAGGACGTTTCTAGTGAAATTTTGTGATTTTTTCAAATGTAGTGTTTCCAAATATGCTTAATTCATATTAAGAGTG
Source organism: Molothrus aeneus (assembly GCF_037042795.1). NCBI lineage: Eukaryota > Metazoa > Chordata > Aves > Passeriformes > Icteridae > Molothrus > Molothrus aeneus. Next base: position 53,580,126 of record NC_089680.1, on the reverse strand, counting down.
AAAACGGGTTAGGTTTTGAAAGTCACACTGGAAGAAAAGCCATGTTGCAGCAGACTGAATGTGTACATTCAGCACAGTAGTCCGTCACTGTCAGTTCACCCATCACCTAAGAAAGTGAGTGAGAAAAAGAAAGATTGTACTAATATTTCTCCCAGTAATCAACTTTCTCAGCATTACATAGTTCAGGAATTCTCAGTTATAAGCAGTATTTATCAGTTTAATAACCTCACTGGATTTTATTTTTTCTTTGATTAAGTTGCCTGATTACTTTGAATTGCTGAATTCATTTAGATACTAGATGAATGGAAAGTCTTGCTGTTAATCTTTCTACATGAGTTCAACATGTAGGAATGTTTGGATAAGCTCTCAAACAGAGCTTATCCAAAACTTTTTGTTTATTGGAGTTTTTTATTTTGTTTGGGGTTTTTTTATGTTAGGGGGTAGGGTATTTTTTGTCGTTGTTGGCAGTTTCATTTTTTATTGGGATTTTTTTTTGTCTTTTTGTTGGTTTGAGTTTTTTAACTTCTGAAAATGTGCATTAGCACATGGAGGAAATGAGTGACATGGAAATAGATGTAGGAAATAACTGATAATCCTGTGCAGAACTTGAGAAGCTGATAATCAGAAATGCAAGATCATAAAATACTACCCTTTAATTGGATAGTTTTATTGGCTATAAAACATCTCTGTCTACTTGTCATTGTGCTGATGTTATTAGAATTTTTTGAAACCTTTCTTAGACTGTCACTGCATGGCTTTAGCTGGCCATAGTCAAAGGGCCTGATTTCACATGTCCCCTCTATTGCTGTGGCATGGCAGTAGTAAGGAAATTCACAAAAAGGTACAACATTAGTTAAATTGGTAGGTTTTGACTGTAGTCTTGATTGCCCTGACGCATTAACTTTTCCTGCTATATAGTTCTGAATACTTTTTAATGTTTATTTTATGTTCTAGGCTTTGTGTTTTTTTGTTGTTGTTTGCTTGGTTTTTTGGTTTATGTGTGTCTTTTGGTGGTGGTTGTTGGTAGACTTAATTGCTGTTCAGAATGTGTTGCAAAATTTCACAACATCAAGGAAAATAATCTGAAATGGACAGTTGCTATCCTTTTCCTACTTGGAATGCTTGTTTTGACACCTGGCATATTTTGTCTGCACATAGTTTCTAATTTTTCATTTCTGCTTACACCATGGGTAGATTTGTCTCAAATTGTCATGTTTTGGAACTTTCAATAATCAGTGAAGGTCTCAATTTCTGAGCCGCTAATAAATGAGAAAATGTAGTCTGTTCAGTTTCTTTCTAATTATATCCATCTCTGTTTAAAAGTCCTGAAGGCAGAAATTAAAAATATCAGTGTGACATCAGCTGTGATCTCTGAACACATTAAAGAAAAAATATTAATGCTGCAACATATGCGCCACATTTGTAGAGAGTTTGATCTTCTTTGTAATGCCCACTCACTGTTTAGCCACAGGCTTTCAAAAGTGAACTTTTATTCTGGACCTTTTTTTCTTCCAATGTGTATTCTTGATTTAAGTCTTGAGAAAGCTTTTTAAATATTTTATTTTATCATCTAATGAGTGTGCCCTCTATTTCCTTTTAAACAGCAATGTAAATTCTCACTGGAGCTAGAGAAAGTACAATCAACTACCCTTATGCATCTGTGTTTGTAGTTAATTCTAACTTTATTTTGTTCATTTTGTGATGCTATCTTCCCCTGGGCTTCTATTTCTGTACTCATTTTAGCCTGCATATTCATTGACACAAAGACTTGTCTTTACTTGCACTGTAAAGTGCCCTGCTGCGGCATTAATATTTCAGAGGAAATACTGTCTTCTGGCACTATATGTACAAAATCTTGGTAATAACAGAATACAAGGTTTTTGCCCACTGCATTAATATCATAACTTACAGTTTATGAACTGTTTACTACAACATTAGGCACACGAAAGCAAAATTCTGCAATCATAATAGCTGGCTTCACTGAATGCAGTCTGCTAACAAACAGCAACTGGCTACTTCAAGTTTCTGGTTGTAAAACTCTGGAGAGCTTCTAGTAATAATGTAGCTTCATAAATGTTGTATTGGCTGCTTGCTTATTGTATGTTTGCCATTGACTATGTATGATCCTTCTGTGGATAATGCTTGTAGCAATCTGGCTGGTGATGGGTAAAATTTGCAGGTGTATGCAAAATACTTGATTTAGAGCCTCCTGTCTTGAAGAGGAATATACACTTCATTGCAAGCTGTCCACACAGAAATGATGCACAGAGAAAAGCACTGCTGAGCTGACTTGGATAATCTCACTATTTCACAAACATACCAAGTAAATAAAACAGCTCATTCCTCCAATAACTTCTCCAGTAGAAAACTAGATGCTTTCTATCACGTATCTCCATATTTCTCATTAGGCAAATACTGTAAGAATGCTTTTTTAACATTCTTCAGCCCAAAAATGTTCTTTAAGTTTCTGTAAGGAAAGCCGTATCACCTGTTCCAGGCATTTTCACATATTCAGAGTTGTTTGTTTTTTTTTAAAGTAAACTGGGCTTCTATATTTCTCTGACACCTGAAGCTTGCAGAGTTTAAATAATACCTTAAATTTCGTGCCTGAGAAAAGTACAGTTGTGCTTTTTTTTTTTTTTTAATTTTTTTGATTGTGTGTGTGAGGAAGCTTATTTTACAAAGTGACAGGAGGCTTCTCACTGGCAGGAGGATGAAACGTAGCTTACAGGTGTTTTGAGTGACTCAGACGATAGATGTAGGCTTTGGTCCAAGACACACTGAAGGAAGCAATTACCTTTCCTGTTCTTTCTTTTCCTTGAGGTGAGGCTCGTCTGTTTTAAGTTGTCATGGGGTGTCCGCTGCTCTGTTACACCTCTGGCGGCAGTAGCTGGGTCGAGCTCCGGGAGCCCAGCAGAGCGGAGGGAGCTTGGGCAGCGCTACCTCCAGGCTGAAGGAGCTGCTGGACGCTCGGTACCCCAGGAGAAAGGTGGAGCCGAGGACAGGAATCCTTTACGGCGGTCATCCATCCGCCTGGAGGAAGGAATCCTAGGTGGCTGTCCTGCCCCGCTGGCTGTGCCACTGGATGGCAGCATTGGATACGGCTTGGCACCGGCGGCACCGCGCCGAGCTCCGGTTCAGCCTCGTTAAACATCAGCCGGGTAAAAGATTGATAGCAATGCAAATGTATTTATAACCACTAGAGATAGTCACCTTCCACCCCAATTAGCCTTTGAATTGATTTAGTGAGAAAAACATCTATTATGGAATAAAAGTCTTAGTGATTAGTGTTGCATTATTTCACTACATTTGAAATAGCTGTAGGTAAGAGGGTCTTACAGGCATAAGTAAGCTTTAATATTATCACATGCTTTTAGGCTACATCAGAAGGAAATTACAGGTCGATGGTTTGTTTTCTAAGTAAAATATACAGGTACAGTGGGTGTGCTGGGACTCTATGGCATTTACAAAATCTAGCTTATAGAAAATTTCTTTTCCTTTTTTGTTTTTAAAATGGATTATTTAACTGATCACAAAAATGTTCATCTTTCTGCGAGCTAAAAAAATTAATTAATGTTTTGAAGCTGTCTGATTTTTTTTCCTAGTTTTCCTTCTTCCCAAATGCAGTTTGCTGCAAAGAACCCGGAGTGAGATGAGTGGTGACGATTCTTTCTCTTGAGTGTGAATCCTGGTGGTACATCGGGTACATCCTGACATATGACTAGTACTGCTAGGGAAGTACACAGGAGAGAAGAGAGTCCTCTGCTTCAGCTGAAATTATTACAAGGGGCTGGTATGGTTTAAGGCTTCTAATATAAAGACCTAATTTACATCACATTGAGTTTCAATTACATGTTGAAAATGTTATTTCTTTGAGAAGCAAAATTTCCCTGATATTTGATAATACAGCACTGTTTTTTCTGCTTTGCAGCTATGATGTAAATTAGCTTCCTTGCTAAGGAGTACAATGTGAACAAACAGCCTTTGAAAACAGGACTGGAGCTGTAGCTGGGTGCTTCCCGATTCAGATTCTGCACCTCCCCCTGCCGCCCTCCCCCACTGTAAAAACTGTGCAATCTTTGCTTTCTATTTATGTATTCATTTGTGTTTATATAAAGGATGGAGCTTAATGAAGTCTTTGCAGTCACAGCAGGGTAAACCACTGTGAGATCAGATGTGGCCCTCTGCTGTGTCCAAGAGCAAGACCTTTCAGTGTTGTTATTCTCTTCATTGTTCCTCAATTCATCTCTATTTAATATATAGCTTATATAGTTAACGCCATATTTTCAAAATATACTGTTACCATTTTTACTTTTTGGGAAAAATTATAAGTTGTTGTGGTTTTTATGACAATAGGGAAATACTTTTTTCAGTACAGCATGATGGTTTTGAGGACTCAAACCACAAAGACCACCTTCCTTCCACTCCCCACAGCAGCTATTGTGACTGTTTCAAAGCCTAGTCTGAAATTTACCTGAATTCTTAATGAATGCTTGCATCCAGATGGCAGAATGTTTTCATTGATGTTGAACAAAGATACCTTTCTTGGTATAAAGCTTTAAATACATTTTATACGTTTGTATTTGTAGTTTGCTTTGCCACATTTAAACAAAGAGTATGGAGACAAAGAAAAATTATAAAATAGGAGAGAAATGTTAGCAATGTTTGCCAAGACTATCTTTGAATACACAACAGGACTGAAGGGCTTAAAATCTAGAATACCCTATAAAAATTGGGAAAAAAAAAACCCAATCAAAGTGAATAATTCTACTTTTAATTTCTTTTGTAGCCATGTTTTGATATTTACAATGCACTGCAGCATTGACACCAGATAATACAATGATATCCCACTTAGTCATGGTGAAGCATGCTTGACAATCAATCAAAAATCAGCTGGAAGCAAAATCTCCTGAAGGCAGCCTAGATGTGATGGGATTTGTCCTTATTTGTGTGTACATAAGTGAGAGATATGGAAGCTTTTCACATAAATGGCATGCATGAAAACTACACTGGGATTTAAAACATACATTGTATATTCTGCAAAATATTTGCTCTTGCGTATCTCCTATTCTAAAGAAATAAACAGTCTGATAAAAATAGGATCCAGGGAGCTAATATTGGCATTGATTTTTAATTTACACAAAAGTTATTGCAAATATATATCAGTGTCAATTAAAGCAGTTTCATTGCTTACAACATATAGGAAATCAGATTCCATAATTACATTTGCCATGCGGATGGTAGCACTGTTTCCAAGGTTTAAAGGTCACTGACAATTAGCATAAGATTTAAAATTAAATTACACTAAATATTGTTTACTATAATTGCTTGAAAATTTGTCAGGAAATTATGAATGCTTACTATAAGGAATATATTCTGGCAGCAAACCTCAGTTGTTTTTTTTCCTAAGGTTTTCATTTTTAGATGTTTAATTTTGTCTTTTGTTCATAGAAAATAGTTTATGTTGCACCTAGGTAACCAGATAGAGCTTATTTACCATAAAGACAAGACATCATGCAATGTTTGTAGTAGTCTGGGAGCATGACAGTGTAGATAAGATTAATAAAAAAGCAAATGTAATAATCTGGAGCTGGTTAAACATTTCAGTGGACAGCAGCAAAAAAAGTCAGTTCAGTCATAACTGCAGGATAGTATTTGTATTCATTAGAATTTATGGTCTGATTTTTCCCCAACAGAAATTTTTAGCTAAATTTCTTCTTCAATTGTATTATATTTTTAGAGATTAAAATATGTGTGTGTATGTGAGTTGGAAGTTTAGTGGATGCTTTTCCAAGGAAGAAAATATGGAAGAAAATATTAAAATGTGGAAGGCCTTTCTGCAAGGATATAATTTTAAAGCACGTGTTATTGTAGCAGAAAGTAGATTTGAAGAAGAGACACTGCTTCACTTTTCTCCCTAGATACAATTTGAACATTTATAGAATGGTCTCTAGCAATTGACAGCATGACACCAGGAGTATGACAGTGAGGAACCTACCCTGACTGATCTTTGTCTCGTGCCCTGATTGGCAATCTTAGATGTGCTAAGAAGATCTGCACAGCCAGCTGAATATGGGATCTCTCTCCCTTTATATAGCTGTGGAAAAGAAGTGGAATAGACTTGGGCCTATTGTTGGAAGGGATTGCTAATGCTTCTTTAAATAAGGGCAAGCTGTCAGCTGTGTTCAGAGACATGATGGTTCAGCCACTCACGGTCTGTGAAAATGTTGCTTGATGCTAATGCTCTCTTTGATTGTTGTCTCCTATCTGAGAGGTTGGGAGATGTTACAGTCTATGGTATTTCCCATGTGTTACCTGAAGTTCCTTATGTCAAGTGGAAAACAGGGATATGGCTAGAAGTTACTTAGCTTAAAATTAACCTAAATAAAAGGCCAGTTTTTAGAAGACACCTACAGAAGTTCACTTGAATGAAGTTTTCAGACTAAACATAAGACTGTAAAAATTATATCACATGTCCAAACTTTTGAGAGAGGCAGAAAAGTCACAGAAAATGAAAACCTTAGATTTTTCTGAGGTTTTTTTTTTTTTTTTCATTTGTAACAGGTGAGAGTTTTATGACAGATGTGCCGTGTTTTACATATGCAAGATGTAAGAACACTTTGGTTAAAACTCAAAAACACTTAAACACTTTTCCATGTTATGGAACATAAGAAAACATGCCTTGAACTGAAGAACAAGGCAACACAACATTGTGTGATTTAGAGTACTACATATTTCTAGGGGTATGCATAAGGAAAGTACTAGTGGATTCTGTAAGAAGTAATCTATGCTTTACAAACAAGGTTAGTGTTCAAGAGGATGTGTGAAGAGCAATTCTGACATTAAGAGAACGCAGGTCAAAAATAACATGCTTTTAGTCCAAGTTATTATATTAATGAGGAACCAAAGTGTTTTTCAGCTTCTGATTAAAGATAAAATGTGCATTATTTGGGGAATAAGGTGTTTTTCTATTTCCTATACAGGAAAGAAGGATTATTTGTAGAAAGTATTTGAGGATCAGCAGTAAATTAATTTGAAGCAAAGGTGAAGCAAACTTTCAAAAAACACCATGAAACTGCAAACTGGTGATTACACTACACATGAAGGTCCGTTTGAGGTAACATCAGGACTGTAGTCCAACGTTGGCAAAGATTTTTTTGTTAAAGCTATGTTGACTTTAGATGATTATTCTAAAATTACAAAACCAGAATTTTAAGCTTCTGCATATACTGATTTCTGGAAAGGAAATCAATTGCCAATGCAAATAATAGGCATATGAATTACTTGAATTGCTAGAGCATGTCACATTAAAAGTTGTGTCAAATGCATGCACACCCTATTTCTGTGTGAAAAAACAGTTTCAAAATGCATTTGAACACATTACAAATTGTAGGGTAATCACTGTACAAAAGCAAATATAAAGGAAGATGTTCTTATTTCTTTTATGCATGATGGAAGATGAAGAAAAAAACATATGTTGAGACTACAATTTTACAGGTGATCAAACTTTAGAAGAAGAATGGGTTTGAGAAAAACAATGCAGAGGTGCTTTAAAGACTTAAAAACTTAAGATGAATGAATCAGGGACTGGTTTTTATTTTTTTGTTTTTTTTTTTTTTTAATGATGATTACTGTATGTTCTTTTAGCTGGGAAAGAAGTTAAGTTATTTTTTGGTCTAGATAGTAGTACTAATCAGCATCCTCTGTGCTGTATCTCTTGAGACACACAATTCTCAGTTGCCCTCTCTCCCTTCTTTCCTTTAGTATCTGATACTTTTTTCTTTTATTATGACAAATGCTTTTACTTATGAGCTCTGTTGTGAATTTTCCTTAATGACTAGAGGCAGTAGCTAGTCTGAAACTAGAAGGATGTCTTAAAGCCACACAAACACCTGATTTTTTATCCGAAAACATTGAAACATACCTCTAAATAAGAAAAAGTGAATGTTTATGCTGTGCCAACAGTCCTAGGAAATTTGATGGAATTTGCTATTATAGTTGGTATTTATAAAGCCAAAAATATAATTTTCTATATTTGAATTTTTTTAGAGCAAAAATAGTATATGTATTTTTTTGGTTTTCCTCTGAAGAATGATTTTTAGAACCAAGGAAAAAATAACTGGATTTTACAATAGGTTTAAAACAGTTTGAATTTCTAGAAATAGTTTTACTGTATGCACTGAGACAGCATGGAAGAATAACATTGAGGATTTAAGACATCCCATTTTAGCCATGCCTGTTTTTGAGAACTGGAAAAAGTTAGTCTGTTCTAATATACAATTAAAGTAAACAAATTCAATCCTTGTAATATTTATGCATTTTATTTTAAGTAAAGAAAGTACAGATTCTTTAGATACTTACTATTGTAGGTTTACTGTTTTAGCATTGAGGCTGAAGAAAACATTTGTTTTATAAGAATTTTTAAACTGGGAGAAGTAAAGAATAGTGAGGAAAAAAGTGAAGTAGAAATGAAACGGCTTTTTTTTTCCCCTAGTGCAGCCAGGGTAGCACTGTAATGCATTCCAAAGATCTGTTGACTCCTTGTCAAGTTTTGATCTTAAACTTTTTCAGCTGATGTGACTCGTAACTGCATAACTTAAAAATTCCTGGCAAATGGCTAGCCATGTTTCAAAGTTCTCTTAGAAACAGCTGCTGAAATAAAAGGAAAAAAAATCTGTGTGTTTATCCTTGGGTTATGTTAAGAGCAATAGCTATCTGATGTACTTCATTGTTGAGAGTGTTTGGAAACTGGCTTGAAATTGACAGGAATTCACATGGTGTGAGCCATTATCAGGACTGTCACATTGTGGGCATTCTCAGAAGACACAATGTGCAAGATCAATATAGTGATTAAAAAAGGTTAAAATGAATTATGGGAATTCAGAGGACAAAAATTCAACTAGATCAGGCTTTGAGCAACTTGGGCTAGTGGGAGATGTCCCTGCCTGTGGCAAGGGGCTTCAAATCTTTATAATAATCTTTAAGGTCCCTTCCAACCCAGACAAGTCTATGATTCTGTGAAATTAGATATTAAGCTGAGCATGATGATGATGTACCTCAATGTTGGATATTTTAAGAATAATGTCTCCCAAAGGCAGGAGACTCTGCAAGCAATTGTCATATCAGAACCATTTCTGATTACTTTTGAGTCTTATGGATAAGAAAAGAACTGCTGCAATAGCAAGTATTCCAGGAGTAATTTATCCAATTGTAGAAATTTAATGGACTTAGGTCAAGGAGGGGTATCTGATCCCCATTTGTGGATGTTTTGGCTTTCAGGCCTTGTTTGAATTTTTCATATACTTTTAGGTCATGTACAGTCTGAAATGTGTTGAACCTTGTTATAAAATAGATATCAGGAGATGCATCTGTTCACCTCTGTGGACATAAGAGACGACCTTGGGAGTTCCAGCTGCTTTGTATTGCCCAAGGTCACAGATAAACATCGTGGAATATAAGCACAGCACAATATGGCAATTGAATGACGTTGCATGACATGCAGATAAACATTAAGCAGTCCCTTTCCCAAGTATTATCTGCTCTTACAAGCTGTGCCATCCTTATTTTATAGATAGAGAGCCAAAGCTGTGAGAGATTATATCTCTGTAATTCTCTGATGTAGGCCAGACTTTGAGTATACACTGCTTGAATCTAAGCTTCAGCCAGCAGCTCTGCCTCCACATAGTTCACAGGATAATTTGTGTTTTAGTGGCAATATTAACAGACACAATGGCATGTTGTAAATGCACTGCAAAAAATGCTTATTTGAATGAAACACTGTAGCTTGTTTCTCTTTCTTTCTTTCTTTCTTTCTTTCTTTCTTTCTTTCTTTCTTGAAAGCCAGTCTATTTTGGATCCTTGGCCAATTAATTAATTAATTAATGAGAGTATCACACTCACTATGTCTATTTAAAGGCTAGTTAGCCATGGCCTTCTTAATACATTGATTAAGACATAGTTAGCAATGAGTTAATATATTTTTTTTTTTTAGTTTAGTTTTGTTTTGTTTTTAACTGGCTCTTCCAATTTGTGGAAATGGAGAATTTGTTTCCATGGTAACTTTGAGACTGCAAGGCTCGTGGGAAGAAGACTCGAAGGTGTATGATTTAGATTATACTTTCTGGGTTTTGTTGTGTTTTAAATGTGTTTAAGTTGGAACAATTTAGAATAGTGGGATTTGGAAAGCCTGACTGAAATGTTTTGCTAATGTCTTTGTTATTCTGAGGTAGAAATAATTCCAATGAAAATTTGACTCAGACTAGATTTGGTGGGGATCTTTGATAGTTTTGTGTTTTTTTAATAAAGAGAGCTTATTAAGCAATAGTTGCATTTGTGTACTGAAATGTTATTTTTTCTGAAATAACATGCTGCTATTTCACAAAAAAGCCATCCTTTATTTTATGAACACTGAACTTTTTATGAATAAATATTGAACTTGAGGCTTAATTAAGTACCTCATATTTATTGTTATTAGTTCTATATATAAAGTGTTTATTTCTTATTATTAATTCAGTTGTCCAAATTACCAGGCCCCAAATATTCTTATACCATTTGCTCTCAAGTAATCCTAAAGTAGTCTAAATATAAGCCCTAAAGTAGTCTAAAGGAAGCTTTTGAAGAAATCTAAAAATAGGTCTGCAGGCCTACAGTGATTTCAGCATTATGAAATACAAAAGTGAACGTGTTTTTGATTGAGCTTAAACTATATTTTTTATATATTGTGAGTAAAGTTACTATTCTCTTTTGTAGGCATTTTTAATACAAAACTCACCTAGTGGTCATCAAGATCATTGTATGTATGAATGTACAGCTGGTCTTCAAGGTAGACTTCAGTTGATCTTCATTCAGGGAGCACCTTACATCTCTAGTGTTTTAATGTTAAAAAAATAGATAAGCAATTTTGAGAGATGACAGGGATTTATGGTTCAAAAAGTTAAGGAACTCCTGACATATGTGGACTATTGGTTACTTTCATTATTCTTAATGTAAGAGATTTTCTCTGACCAAACAACTTGATCAAACCCAAACACAGCTGAACTGTTGTAGTAGAAATATTTGTTTTTCTGTAGCTTGCTTTTCTTTGGTTAGGCTAATTTTTAATGGTTTTCTTTAGCTTTCATAAGAAAAAGCTTGTACTTAAATGCATCTGTTTGTGGTATGGAAAACATTTATTCATAAAACTGAAGGCCTTGTGAAGAGTAAGAAAACATAACGTATTAAGATTTTGGAAAAGAAATCATTCTGCTTGAGGAGCATTTGGCATTGCCTGGAGTTAATGAGTCATGCAATTTTACTTCTAATTTTGTTTGGATCCTCTCCATAGAATATCTTTTCTTTCCCAGGTTTTTGCAGTTGTGAATATGCATTTGAATCTACAGAATGGATACCAAATCAGTCCACTTGCTACTGAAACATACAAGATTAGAACAACTACTTAGGTAGGATTAAATATGCCTAATTGTGTGTTTTGGTGGGTTGATCTTGGCTGGATGACAGGTGTCCACCAAAGCTGCTCTATTACTCTGCTCCTCAGCTAAACAGGGGAGAGAAAATACAGCTGAAGGTTTATGAGTTGAGATAAAAACAGGGAGAGGTCACTCACCCATTGCTATCACGTCCAAAAGAGACTGGACCTGAGGAAATTAATTTATTGCCCAACAACTCAGAGTGGAATACTGAGAAGTAAAACTGAAACTCAAACCACCCCTCACTTGTTCCTCAGGTCAGCTTCATTTGTGTTACCTTACCTTCCTCACTGCAGCAGCAGAGGGGGGGTGGGCTGTGTCAGTTCATCACGCACTGTCTCTGCTTCTCCTTCCTCCTCAGGAGGAGAACTCCTCACACACTTCCCCTCCTCCAATGTGGATCCCTTCCAGGAGCTGCAGTTCTTCAGGAACAGGCTGCTCCATCATGGAATTCATGTGTGGCCATGAGTCTTGTCAACAACCCTGCTCCCACATGGGTTCCTCTCTCTGTGGCTCACAAGTCCTGCTGGAGCCTGCTCCACTGTGAGCTTCCCACAGGATCACAGCCTTCTGTCAGGTGTCCACCTGCTCTGGAGTGGGGTCCTCCCTGTGCTGCAGGTGGAGCTCTGCTTTCACATGGACCTCCATGGGCTGTAGGGACACAGCTGCCTCACCATGGTCTGCGCCACAAGCTGAGGAGGAATCTGTGCTCCAGTACTTGAACACCTGCTCCCTCTTTATGGTACTTCATTATATGTTTTAGTGGGCATGGGAATATGCTGTCAAAAGTTGGACTTGATGATATTGGAGGTATTTTCAACCTTAATGAGTCTATAATTCTATGATTAATTGACCTTGGCATCCACAGGGATGTTGCTCTCTCAGTCTTCTCTGGCTGCAATTGCTTCTGCACAATAAATTCTTCCCCTTAAATCTGTTATCCCAGAGGTGCTGCCACAGTCACTGAGGGGCTTGGCTTGGAGAAGGCTGGCATTGTCTCCATCAGACACGGATATAGTTTCTGGCTGCTTCTTCTGGAATCATGGAATCATAGAATCAATTAGGTTGAAAAAGACCTTGGAGGTCATCAACTCCAGCCTCTGACCTAACACCATTGTACCTACTAAACCATGGCACTGAGTGCCACATCCAGTCTTTTTTTAAACACCTCCGGGGACAGTAACTCCACCACCTCCCTGACCAGCCCATTCCAGTACCCAACCACTCTTTCTGTAAAGAATTTTTTTTTCTGATCTCTAGCCTAAACTTTCCCTGTCACAGCTTAAGATTGTGTCCTCTCATCCGGTCGCTGGTTGCCTGGGACAACAATAGGACAATAGGACAATTTGGTATGGAAGTGAAATTTGATATGATGTAATTTGGAATGAAATGTAATAGTCTTTAATTGGTTGAGGGTTTTTTGTTACAAATCAGAAACATCAATGATGTTCTTTCAAATTCTGTTCAAATTCTTTAGACTTGAGAAACACTTATTATTGTAAATGTGTTATGTGTTGTCCTCTTTGCTCTTAGAGTAGGGGAATGAATATAATTCACCATAATACTGTAGATTGTATGTCAGCATCAGTAGGTCTCTGAACCAGATCTCTGAGTTTTCAGGTCTCTCCTGATTCAGTGTTATTTCTTCTCTGTTCCTTTCTTTTTTCCCCTCCCATTAGTATAGCATTAACTTTTAAGACACTAGTTTTCATTTTACTGTTCAAGTAGATGGAAAAAGCAGCTAAAATAAATGAATACTTGATTACTGTAACAATAAATCATCTGTCAAACTTTGCTCTTTTTTGTCATTTGCTTATCCTAAAAGCAAAATTCACATGCCATTAAGCGAAAGGAGGTTGTGACAGAGATGGCTAGTTATAGAAGTTTCCAGCTTAGTTTCACATCAGTGAATAGTATTGTTTTGTTGTTATGGACAATATTGGTGCATAATGATTTCTCAGGTGGACTGTCATATATTAATTTACTGAACATTTAAGGGAAAGTCTGAAATAAAAGTCAGTTTTCAGTTCTGAATGGTTGATTTTCTGTTTTATGTGAGGTTTTAATGGTTGTGGGGTTTTTTGTGCTGATGTTCTATTTTTATTGATACATTGAATTTCTGGGAGAAAGGAGGCTTCAATATAAGCAGTGGATTCTTTCAAATTGAAAAATATGAAATGAGGTAAAAGTTTCTGGGGACCCTACTATGAATAATCAGTAGCAGGAACTCTGCCTGTCTGTAAGACCCAGATTTGCTTCCCTGTAAGAGTCTATTGGTCCTTAGGGCCTGAAAGAAGAAAATGTTGACAGCAGTGCTTAAATCAGTGTGAGGTTTTTTACTGTAGGCATTTTTTTTTACTTTGCAGAGGCATAATGGTCATGCTGTTGTATAAGTTTTTCTGTTCTTGTCATACATTTGATTTTCCAGGTGAATAGGACTTCAGGCACTCGATGGACACATTTGCCCGAGAAATTATATAAGCAAGTTGGAATCTTCTTTGAACAATTGCAAAATAAACTCACTTTCTCAATAAAAGCTTGCTGCCAGTAAACACTTCCATGCTATTGTTGCACAAACGGTAATGGATCATGCTGTCCAAGTTTATGTCATGTTGGTGGCAGATGGCAAGTAATAAACAACCCGCTGTTTGATTTCTGCATGCTTTGATTGTTTGTTCAAATGAGCAATAAATGTAGCTAATGTTTAGGCTCCAAAATATCTTTGACTGTGAGTGGAGAATACTTCACTTGCTTGGCTGAAGCAAATATTCTCTATACTTGTTTTCCTGTCAGAGTTCACAAAACAATGATACCCTTGAAGAAGCTGCAGTATTTGGTTCTCTGACCACTTGACATTATATTAGGTATGTGCTAATAAAGAATTCAGTCTCTCCTGTCAAAGCCAGAAGGAAGGATTAAGTCAAGGAGACTTGTTTTGCCTAGTCTGCTATTTCACTCTTCTCTTTCTTCTTACATCCAATCAAGAAAAAAGTTAAAATTACCTTTTATTCTTGTTCTTTCTGTAATAATACCCAAATCTATATTTTAAAATATCTTTGGATTATCCTGACCCATTCTTTTTCTTCTGCTTTATTCCAAAATCAACCAAGAGGGAAATTTAATTGTACTATTATTTGATTTCCAGATAAAAAATTACCTTGTAAAATCCAATTCCAGTTGGTGCTGATGTGTTTGCTTTTTGAAATATCGAACATATGAACATTTGATTGCTTAGGATCAGATTGGATGTAATTTCCTTGGCTTCTTTGATCTTTAAAGACAGCAGGAGTCTACCTTTTTGAATGGCACTTGAATATAGGATAAAAAAGGAAAAAGAAAAGTAGCATGTGTGAATATCAGGGCAAATTATATTATTATAACCTGAATGACATGCCTTGCTATTACTATGCTAAGCACAACTTTCTCTGTTCTCAATAAATAGAATTATTTAATTCAAATATGTGTATGAAAATTGCCATTTGTACGATTTAAGTCATGACCATTTAACTATTATAATTGGAATTGATTGCCCAAGTCTTTGTAACTCGGTTCCATGGTAACAGTTTGGATATTAGAGTGCTACAATAAAATTGCCATGGCTACACTGACTGAAGCCTTGATCTTAAAATGAACTTCACACTCAAATGGGGATTTACACTTGTCTAATCACTGTAATTTTCACACCCTGTTGAAATTTGTGTGCCAGACACTTCGGCATGAGCAGGAAAGACTGCTGCTCTGAAACACTTAAATCTTAATATCTCTGCTCTTGGGTCACATTCAGGTGTTGTAAAAAGTTAAGAAGTTTAGTAATGGCTGAATTGAGCATTGAGCTGGTGTTTGTGTTTGTAATAAGTAACAAATGAGAGTTAAACAGGGCAAACTATTTTTCATATTATGAATGAGCAAGATTTCTGAAATTCATAGACCCCCACAGGCTGTAGGTGGCCATTGACCAGGCCTCCACCATGTGAGTGAAAGATGCACTTCAAGTGCTTTCCTAAGCTGCCTTTACAGGGTGTATAGTCCTTTTTAGAGATCTTCTCACTTTCTGACATTCAGCCCAATTTTACCTGACTAGGAATGTGAAAGATCAGTTAGAGATGAATGAATATACAAAAATGAGATAATTAGAAAATCTAGCAGGAGTCTTTCAAAGTGGCACTTAGGAGAGTTCCTAAAGGAGACAGTTATTGTCTGAAATGTTGACTTATCACTTTTTCTTAACCATCATAGGAAATCTCTCTGCTGGTGTCAGCATTTGATATCGGAAATGGTATATGGAAACCCCCGAAGATGGAATAGGATAAAAATTTAAGCAACCATGTAATAGATACATATGATTAGCAATTGCTGGTTAATTAGGTCAGGTTATCTTTGCCTAGATTAATGCAAGCACAATGACCACGGGGTGTGAGGTACAGGAGTTTTACATAGGGAGGGATTGGATGAAATAGCTTCAGTGTGAAGTTAACCATAAGGTTAATTTTTTGGGGTCTTATTTGGTATAGAACATGACAGGCTTGCATCTGACTATCTTGTGTAGGTATTTGACATCTTTTAAGACAGGAGGGAGGGTTCCATCTTTAAGAGAGTGGTACTTCAAAAAGCCTGATTGGGCAGTCTGAGAATGAAGGGATTTGATTCCCTCAAAAGGAAAGCTCCTCCTGGTAAGAGCTTTGGTTGCAGGAGAAGGACTGATAGAAGGGCTCTGGTGTGTGTTTGTGTATTCCACATTTGTGTTTGTGATGTTATGATACACAAATCAGTGTGGTGTTAAGCAAAAATAAGTGAGCTGATTAAAATCCTGAAAACTTTATTGCTGCATCAATAGTGTTTCATCAGTACTGTTGAGCCAGTTAGTCCTTCTTCTCAGGGTGAATACAATTGCTGCAAACTGAGCTACCTTCTCTGCCTAGCAGTATTCTCTGCCTTGTAGGTACACTAGTCAGGTGTAAAGAGTATACTTCTGCATAGTATACACTGGCATGAAAGATTGCACATCCTTGATAATGAGAAAAAGATCTTGTCATGAGAGTAATTGTTGACAACATAAACTGTTGAGCTGAAGATTCTCCCATTCCATCATTCAAAGACCTTGTTTTCTGTTAAGAGGAACTCGTAAGAGGTTATATATATGTTTCAGAAAATTGATTTCATTCCTGTTTCCATTTAATTCTAATGCAAGAATCTTACAAGTTCTATTTGACTGAAATAATATCCTTTTAATTTAATCTCTGCAATTTATAAGCTTGTTAACAAGATTTACTTTTTCAAAAATTTCCAATTTGACTCAAGTCAGAGTCACAATTTGAAGTAATGGTATTGCATGTGAAATAACATTTTTAGATGTCCCCAATGCCTCAGAAGCTTTATTGTTAAGTGACTTGTTAGCAAAATGTCTTGTTAGCTGGTGTAGAGTTGCCTGTAATACTTTTAGATTTCCTGTTGCCTTATAGCTTACACCATTAATAACATGTAGAAGAAAAGAATGCAAAAAAAAAAAAAAAGACATTATTTCAGAAGTAGTTGGTGAAGTGATGACAAGCTGATAACAATTGTCCCTGTTTCCCAACTGAAGAAAAGTTTCTTTCAAACCCTCTTTTTTCACCATTATCTGGAAAACACTATTGTCTTTGAGGCACCAAAATTAATCTTTCTGTGCATCAACACAACAAAGTGCTTTCCAGGAGTAACAACAGGTCAAGACTTAAACTGTAAATAAAAGGGAATATTTAAATCTTTCCAAGTAAAAATGCCCTTTACAACATTAAGTGAGATTGTGCATTATGTTAAATATCATAGACATATGATTTTGAAATCAAACTGAAGTGCTTTTCTCTGTTCAAGTCTTAGGCTGCTGTTTATTCAAAAAGGCTGAAATCTTTCTTGATTACAGGCTTATGCTGTGCAAGTGCATCAAATCAGAGATCAAACCATGCTTTTCCCTTTGCTGGGATGCATCCTGCAAATCCTTATGCTTGGATCACAGGGAAGTGACACCTTCTATACCTAAAAGCTTCTCATGGGGTTTGGTATCCATCTCCCTTCTTTGCTAGCTGACAGAGCTCATGTGGCCCTTACTGACTAAAGTCCTTTTCCCAGTTCAAGGGGTAAGAACACAGATTAATGCAAGAGAAGGAAGTTTTTTTGAAAGACAATCAGCTAGGAGTCCCATCAACAGGGATCCTTTAACTTTAATGTTGAGAGCTGAGATTAATATCTACCCATCTGGTTAACTTTAACTTTGGAAAATTATGTTCAGGCCTAATTATTTTCTCTATCTCCTCCAAAATCGAAAGAAATTTATGCAGCTAGATATACGTTGTTAAATCAAGTTTTTTTTTACTTTTTTGATCTAGCTGATCAAAATTAATGGGAAGAATTCAACAAAAAGCTGACCTAGACTTTTCAAAGTCAAGGACTCCTTATCCTTCTATCACAAGTTATAAGCATTTTGCAGAGAGGAGGGAGGATTCCTTTTGAAGTAAGAGGAAACAATTTGTCAGGATGATTTCCAGAAGTCCTCTTAGTTTAGCAAAACAGTTTGACAACAGCAAGGT
Source organism: Molothrus aeneus (assembly GCF_037042795.1). Lineage (NCBI taxonomy): Eukaryota > Metazoa > Chordata > Aves > Passeriformes > Icteridae > Molothrus > Molothrus aeneus. Next base: position 53,562,098 of record NC_089680.1, on the reverse strand, counting down.
CAGCAACAGTGCCTTGCCAAGTGGCTCTGCATCTACTATGGTTGAAAGTGAACGGCAAATTGTGGAAATCAGTAATGCAAAACCCGATGCCTACAGTGTGTAAATATATTTCTTCTCAGGATAAGATACGATGTGAATATAGAATGCAAAACTAGCTCAAGTTGAATATAAACATGCAAATATTTAGTTTAGAAAGAGAAGCAACAGGAAAGTTTAGTGAGGAATGTAAAATCAAACATTGCTTTGTAGCATTCTGTACAGTAAATTTATAAATATCCCGTTTATATTTGTGAATATAAACACTTTCAGTGCTGGATCATTTTACAGTGATTTTCTTTTTAAATTTTAGTCCTTTATTGTATCAGTATTTCAAACACAGGAAAGTCTGATTCAAACCTTGTCAGTAATTTTTTTCAAATAACAGGTTTGACAACTCAATTTTCCTGTTACTGATTTACTTTAAGAATTTTCAAATCACCAAAGTGTATTCATTATTCCTGTGTTTATTGTGACCCATATTTTAGTTGCCAAAATGCAAGCAGATTCACAGTCTTAGTTACATTTCAACACAGTAATTGCTAAATCATTTAGGAAGGAGGAAATAAAAAAGTCCCATAAGCAGTTGTTATTATGCATGTGTATTTTTAATATCTAATTTTCAGCATAACCTTAGATTACAGTGCAGGTTAAATTTCCCTTGCTGATTTGTAAGTATAATGTAAACTCTAGGCTCAGCTAATGATATTGCAATATAAAACTGTTCTGTTGCAATAAAAGACCTTGCTTAGCACTGCAAAGCTCTGGGTTCATTTCAATGTGATCATTCAGGCGCTATGGAGGGATTATGCTTTTATTGTATTTTGTTTCATGAATACATGAATGAATAATAAGTTCAACAAACAAGAGTTCCCTACTGGCTATCTCAAAGAAATCATTTTGCAACATGTTATGAATTTCAATCAATCATCCTCAACAGTCCTTGTCCTGCTGAGGTCTGTGCATTAACCAAGTCAGCATTTTTGGAACTTGTAAATAGCTTGATATTTGATAAGAATGTCCAAGATCAGGAAGATGAAAAGGAGTGCTAGAGAAGAAGCATCCTGTCTATATTGCATATGTTTTTGTACCTACCTTTCCACACTTTTCAAGCTTTGATTGTATTGTAGTTGCGTGTCCAGGACATGTCCTTGTTTTGTGTGACTTCTCTTTCAATGAGCTATCTTCCTTAAGAAAGAACTAAAAAAGTAATTATGGACCGCAAATACATATAAATGCACACACATACCTGTAAGCTTGTGATTCAGAAAAAGAAGGATGAAAATGTACAAGAATGTGGACTATGTTTAGGAGTACTGTTTTATCCCATCTCTCTGGAAATTTATCAGTGTATAAGGTAAGGGTAAAATATTAATTCATTTAAATTGTGATAGCAAGAATGAGAACATTGGTAAGAAGGTTAGAACTTTGCAATATTTGCATGTAGGATGGCATCAGTATCAAATTATCAATTTCTGATTTGTTTATGTCTTTTACAATAACTAGTGAAAATAAATAACACAGTACATGATAACACAGTACAATGCATGCCTTGTTCCTGGGGCTAAGTGTCCTGTGGGTGCATCAATTAGGAATTAAAAAAAACCCCAAAATGTTTATAAGATTTCTGAAAGGAGAGATGGAGGAAAAACAAAGATGCATTCTGATGGAATCCACAGTCTAGTATGGTGTATTAATTCTGTGCCTTGTCCCAACTTCATCCCATCTCTTTTTCTGAGAGGGACAAAGTTTTTCTCTCTATTAATTCTCTATACTTCCCCCTGCCTTTCCTTTCTCAGGTTATTACTGAAGTATCTGTCTTGGTTTTTGTTGTTTTTTAATAAGAACAAAACCTACTTATGCACCATGATTTTGCTTAAAATATATGTTTATCAACTTTTGTAGCTATTCTTAAAAAAACCCATGCCATGTAAGTGCCAGGCTGTATCTCTGCAAATTGAAAATGATGGCTTACCGTCTACACTTGTCAGAGAAAAATAGTTATGCCAACAAGTAGTTATTTGACAGCTTGCTGCTGTTTACAGGTTGGTTGTTCTCCTCAGCTGGTAAGTATTGCTCTTGCATCTTCTCTTTTTTCACTAAGAAGTGACTGCAGGGCACAGATCTGTTCTTTCAACACTTTTATAGAATCATAGAATGATTTAATTTGGAAAAGACCTCCAAGATCATCGAGCCAAATGTTAAACCTGCACTGCCAAGTTCAACAGTAAACTATGTCTCTAAGTGCCATATTTACATGTCTTCCGAATTGCCTCCAGAGATGATGACTCCCAGATTGTCAAAGGGCTTGAGAACCCTTTTAGTGAAGAAATTTTTCCTAATATGCAGTCTAAACCTACCCTGGAGAAACTCGAGGCTGTTTCCTCTTGTCCTGTCACCTGTTATTTGGCAAATGTGGCAGACCTCCACCTGGCTACAGCCTCCTTTCAGGCAGCTGCAGAGAGCAGAAGCTCCACCAGCCCCGTTGCTCTGTTGCCCTCTGCATTCACTTGAATACCTGAGTGTCTTTCTTGTCACAAGTAGCCCAGAACTGAACACAGGACGTGAGGTGTGGCCTCACCAGTGCTGACTACAGGGGTATGGTCACTGCCCTCATCCTGCTGGTGGCACTATTGCTGATCCAGGCCATGATGGCAGCAGCTTTCCTAGCCACCTGGGCACAGCTGGCTAGGAAATTCAGCCACTGCTGACCATCGCCCCCAGATCATTGTCCACCAGGCAGCTTTTCAGCCCCTTGAGCACTGCCTGGGGTTGTTGTGACCCAAGTACAGGATCTGGTATTTTGCCTTGTTGAACCTCATCCGCTTGCCCTCAGACATGAATCCAGCCTCTCCAGGTCCCTCTGAAGAACTTTCCTGCCCTCCAGCAGATCAACATTCCATCCCAACCTACTGACACCTGCAAAGTGACAGAAGGGGCACTCCATCCTCTCATCCAGATCATGGATAAAGATATTAAGTAAGACTAGTTCCAACACTGAGAAACACAGCTGTTGACCAGCTGCCAATGGGACATGGCACCATCACCTCCACTCTCTGGGCACAGCCACACAGCCAGGTTTCACCCAGTGCCCCTGTCCAAGCCTTGAGCAGCCAGTTTCTGCAGGCAAGTGTTGTGGGAAGTGAAGTCAAAGGAATCAGCAAAGCACAAGTATACACAGCCACAGCCTGTCTTCTGTAGCCTTTCTATTATCCATTAAATGAGTCCCCTTGTCATAGAGGGAGATTTTGGTCAATCATGAGCACTTTTCATAAACTGGCTGGTGGCTGTGCTGCACAATGGCACTCAAAGTGTCTGCTCCAGCATCTTCCCCCGCACTGAGGTCAGGCTGACAGGCCAGACCTTCCATTCTGACTGTTCTTTTAGATGGAGGATGTGTTTGCTAACCTCCAGTTCACTGGACCCTCCCCTCTCAAAGTGTCTTAGCAAGCACTTCGTCCAGCCACATCAGTACCCCTTGAGCAGGAGAGGTCAGTTAAACTGAGTGATGAAAATATTGGCTTTATTTATAGGCTGTATAATGCTTGTGTATGAATGCCAAAGATGGAACCTCTCTTGAAGACTGTCTTGCTCTTGTAAATACTGATCTAAGCTCCACTGACAATACTTGTGTTTATATTTAAGTAGTAAACTGGGAGGATGGCCTTAAGATCTAGTTCTAAAATTTTGTTTATTGGGTGTAAATGCTGCTAACTTTTTGAGTTCCTTTGTCTCATCTTAGGCAAAGGAACTTTGAAAAGTGTGGATGTTTGCATGGAAATGATCTGGCAGATAAAGTATGTAAATCCAATATTTTGGATGTACACATTTGGACTTGCACTGAAGTATTTGCAAAGTGGTCCTTGCAGGTGATACAGTCATGTTGTCTGAATAACAAGTAGTGTGTTTGTCCTTCTCATATGGCTTTTTTTTTTTTTTTACTTACATTGTAGAGCTGATGTTTTGGTACCTACTTGGCTGAGAGCATTATGGAATCATGAAACAAACATCATTTACTGATACGTTGACTAATTTTGTCTTGTCAAAATTGTCAAATCTCTTCAAAGTGATTGTCACCACCTCTTTGACGTGGCACTCTGTTCCATACATAGACACTGTTCACATAAATTGTGTCACATTATGCTTTTCTTTTACCTCTGCCATTTAACTCCAAAAGGACTACTTTGTCTTAGTTAGTGATCTAGTCAATTTTATAGGTTGGCCTCATTTCATGTTCTCATTATGTTTTTCTCTCGTGTCATTCCCCTTAATTGTAGGAAAAAACCTTACATTTTTTAATAATTTTGGGAGCTATTTGCGATCTTATTGTTATCCTTTTTGCAATATATTGACCAAACCAGGTAAATTTTATCTGTTGCAGTCTTGTTAATGCCAGAACATATTAATCATTATAATAGGATTTTCTTCAAAGGATGCCCTTCCCTTTGGTAATTTCTCAGCCTTGTTTACTGATTAACTCCTCTGTTCAGGAATAATGCAGAAAGACCATTTCTTCCCACTAGAGGACAAAGATGATATATGCTCCTGGGTAGTAAACTTAGGTGTTACAAAAAACTGCATGAGTGCCCACTGGGTGTTCTGTGATTAACCTAATTAGAAACATCTTTTTCTCAATTTTACATGGCTTGTAGGACTCCATCATACTGGAGAAAGAGCTACTAGAATTATGGGGTGCGTTTGCTGATTAAATTTCATTTTCTTCTTTGTAAACCATCTACAAGGAATCACATCTTAACACTTGTCACTCCTTTTTGAAGCACTAGCTAGTCACATAATTCCTTGAAGAATTGGGCCCTTCTCTCTATAAAAGCTTTGTTTGCCCCAGAATATTTCAGAGTTCTCTCACATACTTTGAGGTTTGATCTTCTTGGTATTAATCCATCTTCTTGGTGCATGGATTAATACCACTTATGCTTATTTTTTACGTCTAACAAATAGAGTCATAGAATGGTTGGACTTGAAAGGAATGTAAAGATTGTCTTGTAACAAACTCCCTGCCATGGAAAGAGACATATTCCACTAGAGCAGACTGCTCAAAGCCCCATCCAGCCTGGCCTTAAACACACCAGGAATGGGACAGCCACAATTTCTCTGGGAACAGGTTTCCCATCAACCTCATGGTCAAAAATTTATTAGTGATATCTAATCTGAACCTCTTCTGGGAGTAGGTTTAAAATAATTTAAGCCAAAAATGATTTCAAATAATTCTTACTTGTCTTGTCACTATATGGCCTTGCAAAAGATCTCTCTCCACCTTCGTTCCCTTCTGGAAGGCCAAAATTTGGTCATCCTGAAGCCGTCTCTTCTCTAGGCTGAATGATTTCTATTCACTCAGTCCTTCCTCATAGCAGAAGTGCTCTATCCCTCTAATCTTCCTGGCCATCCTCTGGAGTCATTCAAACAGGTCAAAACAGGTCAATTTCCTTCCTCTGCTGGGGACCCCAGAACTGTACACACCACTCCAGGTGGGGTCTCACCAGTGCAGAGCAGAGGGGCAGAATCCCCTCCCTCACCCTGCTGCCCACCCTGCTTTGGTTGCAGCCCAGGACACGTCTGGCTTTGTGGGCTGTGAGTGCCCATGGCTGGGTCATGTCCAGGCTCTCACCCACCAGCACCCCCAAGCCCTTCTCAACAGAACAGTGCCTTGCATTTGGCCTTGTTAAACCACATGGACGATGTTTTTTCCTTCAGGACTCTTGAAGAACTCAGCTTGCTGTCATCTGCAAATTTGCTGAGGGTGCATTTGATCCCTTCATCTATGTCATTGATAAAGATGTTAAATAACGCTGGTGCCAATACAGGCCCCTGAGGGCACCACTTGCCACTGACATCCACTGAGACTCTGAGCCATTGACTACTACCCTCTGGAGGTGACTATCTATCCAAATTTCCCAGGGTATCCCATTGACTGTCTCCTTCATGAGATGGAAGTTTGCTAAATTTCAGAGACATATCTTTATTTGACTTATAAACTTGAGGACTGCAAATTCCACCTGCAGGCCAGGCTGTCTCCAATCTTGATGTCCTCAATTAACTCACTTACACTGCTGACCAATGGATCTAGAAACGCATCCCTTTTGCTAGGGCTGTGACCTATGAAGATATCCTCCATTCCTTCCAGGGATCTCCTGGATTGCCTAGACCTTGCCATGGTGATGTCTCAGTACCTTATGTAAAACCAACTGCACTGTGCTGTGCAAAGGTAGCTGCTGTATTGAAGAGCTCACAGCCTTGTGGGTAGCCATTGAATGGGGCAAGAGCATTAGTGTTATATGGAGCAGGAAGGAGCTGAGAAAAAAAGGAGATTAAATGACTCTCGGAAATAAATCTGTAATAAAATTGTTTGAACTGGAGAAAAATCTTCCTGAATAAGGCAATCTCACAGTCCAAATATGTTTCAAAGTGTTTTCTCTTAGAGAAAGGAACCAGATACTTGTTGGCAATAGGCTCCCCTTTTAACCACTTGATGTAACAAATGCTTCTGGATAATGCCCTGGTGGATTCATGCAGATGACTCCTTTTTTTGCAAGGTGCATAGGGTACACTGTGCTAATTTACTAGCATGAAGTAAATTAGATAGAAATACCTTTGTGCACTGATCATTTTTTAACTCATCTTCAGGTTCAATGAATTACATATTTGTTTGTTTTGGTGGCTTGAGAAATCCATTTATTCTTTTTCCTATCTGAAATGGTTTATACTAAAGCTTTCATAATACCCTTCAGTTTCTGTGTTAAATTGATGTTTAAATTGGAATGAAAGTAGGAATCTTGGCAGTTTAGATAATTTACTTCATCTGGTGGCCAGCTATGTTAACAATCACATCATATGCCAGCATTTGCACTAGATGAAAGAAGTCCCTGGGGTACTGGAACTGCATTTTAGAAGCAGAGTGAAAATACAGTTATGGTCTTTGTTTCACTGTTTTATTCTGTAAAATGGAAAATTATTTTAACTGGAATTTTTAAGTGTTAAAAGCATAATGTAAAGGTTTTGTTGAGGGCTAATTTGGGTGTATTTGCCTTGGAAGCTGAATGACAATTGATCAATATTCTGGACAGGAAGTGTTCAGCACAATGTTAGCAAATTATGTCTTTTTATTCTGCTGTATGAAGCACTTGGAGGAAATGGTATATTGTTAGCATATGAATAACATCAAAACCCCACATTGCAAGATGTATTTCAGTCTTCTGGAATAAAATGCATGGCCTCCCCTTTATTTATTTAAGTGCCTCCCCTTGTAATACAGTGCATGCTTGAACCCGAAAGCTATTTCTTGTCAAATACGGACAAACTGAATTTCCGGATTCAATTGCTGGTGCATGACTGCACATTCCATCACTAGGCAAAAAAAATTTGTAATATCAAATTGACTTCCTGCTTGAAGAGTAAAATGTTTTTGATTAAAAGCAAGGTTGTTGTGAGAAAACTGTCTGTGGGGCTTTTTTGGTTGTTTTTTCTCTTTTTTTAGGAACAATACTCAAAGAATGCATTTATGTAATCTGTGTTTCCTTGATACTAACAGTGACTATAACTACGCTGCATGAAAAGTATGAATTTAAACAGTACATTACATCTGAGGTTATTCTGCTTTTTCCTTTGCTATTGTCTCCTGTGATTACATTTCTTAAATTAAACCAAATTAAGAAAATAACAAAAAGTAAATCCCAGAGATTTACTGTACTGCTGTTCTTCAGGAATATGCTTGTCCTTCTTTTATAGTCCTCTAATAAAGACAAGCAAGCACTCTTTTACCTTACTGTGCACCAGAAGAAATTCTTCTATCTGGAAAATCTCAGCTATAATGTGACTGTAAGATGAGTGCTTGTTTGACAATCTTTCACAGACAAAGAATTTTCAAACACCTAAACTATTTAGTCCATAGTTTAAAAGCTATAGGCAAGAAAGTTTACAGTAACCATCAACTACTTATTTACAGATATGTTTGGTTTGTGAAAATTTCACTAATTTTCCATAGTAACATTTTTTACTGGCAGCGTAGAAAAACCCTTGTAATTGAGGGCTTACCACCAGTATGAGACTGGTAGAAATTGAAGGTTCCTCACTGATTAGGAAATTTTCAGTATTCTGAATCTATTCCAGCTCACATCAATGATGTGTCTTTCTCTGATAACTTTCTGTATCAAACTGATTTTGGTTTCTCTGCTTCTTGAAATTGGTTACTACAAATTTTCTCTTATTTTAATTACACTTTTAAAAATAGGAACATGAAGCATTTCACAATTCTGTTTGCACTCAAATTTATTGTTAAAAAGTTCAAAAACCATTTCACCTGAAAAAGCTATATTACTACTGTGCAACATTACCAGCACTAGAGGCTCTTGCTGCCCTTGTTCAGCAGCCCTCTGATCTGCCAGAAACACTTGACCAGAGGTTTCACTTGGGGTCCATGAAGAAGAGCACTATGAAGTCAAGGAGACTGCATGACAATACAGGTGAAAGAACAGGGGGATTGATTTGTAACCTGGTTACTAAACATGGTGTTGCATCCTCTCTCAGATACTTAGGAAATGCTTACTAAGTGAATATTTTGAAAGATAGTTTTTTTTCCTAAAACAGTTAATGCATGATGCGTATTTTAAGCTTACAACTAGACACTTCTAAAACTAATCAACTGATGTTGTCTCACATGAAATGTACAGTTCTTGTTTGATACACGGCAAAGAGAGTGAATGAAAGAAAATTAAATATGGAAAATCCATCAATTTGCTGTCCATGCATGCCTTGCTTTAAAATAAAATTTTACCAGGCACTTTTGTTTTCCCAAGTGTTTCTCCATCACTTAACTGATGAACATATAATAAACCACTTCAATTTTTTTAAAAAGGACACTTGGGAAAAATAGTTCCTTGAAATGAAGATATAATTTTAAAGAGTGAATCAGCCAATAGTGTGATGACTGCATATTTGGGATTATTTCTGGTCTTGATGCAGTTAAGCATGTGCTGAAGGTTTAAAGACATCCCAGGTGGTCTAAAACTCTTACCACCCAGTCTGACTTTGGTTTTAGTATACTATAAATAAGTGTCAGAAACCACACATTGTTATTAAGCAGTGCTGCAGTAACTCTTAGAACTGGCAATAACTGAATAAGTCAGTGGAAATGGTGTGTTAAAATGAATGAAAATAAGACTAATAGACTTATGTTTTTAACAGAATGACTCCCCATCACAGAAGCCCAGCTCTACTTCTATACGTCATTTGTTTAAGTAAGGTGTGATTAAAGATTATGCTAACTGACCGTCAAGTGCGTATGAAAGCAGCAAATGAAAGTACACAAGGTAAAGTCCTCTTTAGACTTAGAAACATAAAATTATTTGCATTGACTTCCAGATCATCAGATTCGTGGTAAAGGCCCCTGCAAGAATTGTACAGGTATTTTCAAGATGATCTAGAAAAATGTTAGAGACAGTTTTGGCTTAACTTTTTGGTTATAAGCTGTTAAGTAGGTAGATACTTTTCCTAACAGATCCCAGTCCCGGAAACACCTGTGCTAAAGAGATTTCTGCTCAATTCTCAATCCTGTGAGAATTGGCAGAATACTCAACAAATATTGATTTGCTGTATAAAACTGGGATGAAAACCTTTCGAGTTAATTCTTGAGGCAACTTCTTTGAGATATAATGCAACAATTCTACTCTCATAGAATTTGCTAAATGGAAATAGAAAAAATTCTGCAATTGAGTTACTGATAAAGTGAATGAAGCAGGATGAAAAGGGAACTAGGGACTTTATTTGTCCGCAGAAGAAATACAAATAATGGTACAGATTCCTTATGCATGTTTATTACATGCCAAAGATAACTGAGAAAGAATTAAGGATTAGAAAAGGTACATAGGGTTACCAAGAGCACACACACTTTGTAGATGGAAACATTTATTTGTGCTAAAACTTTACAGAAGAAAAGGAGATGAAAATATTTTCACTGAGTTTCAACACAAGTTTCTGTTTACCATTTGTTTAAACCCCAAAGTACCAGTCTGAAGAGAGAGGGAAATAGGAGCAGACAACAAAGGTAAGGATGACTTCTCCCTCAGTTTGTGAAACCACATTCTAGACTCGTCCTCCCTCAGTGTTTACTTGTTCACTTAGAGGGAAAAGAATTTTTCTTAAATTCAGTTGAGAATGTGAAAAATCCGAAGGAGACTGCAACCATGTTAAGCTTGTTGGTTTGGAGTACCTAACAATCACCCCAAGGATTCTGTATTTGTTGCAGTCATTCATAAGATCTTTGAACTATTCTTTCTATTGGCTCCTGTTATTTGAACCAGCAGGAGACTGAAAAGGACAAGACTATAACTTACTGATGTGTTCAGAGGGCTACAGTCTTATGAATTCTGTTTCCTGCTGACATGAAGAATAGGAAGAGAAGAGTAGAGTAGCAGTACAATATTTCATGATGGTATCAAACCTCTGTGCTCTGGATGGTTTGTTTGATCACCTTTTAAAAGATCTGTAATTTTAACATTATTATGACCCCTTCTCTAGGTCAGTGGAAGAGGACTTCTGTCCTTGCTTCTGCCCTTCTTATCCTTCACTGTTATCCAAAGGCAATGTATTTTTTTTCAGGAGTGAAGCTAATGAAAGCAGAGCTCTAACAGGGAAATAAAGTAGTGAGAAGTTGGGAAGAAAATAAATTAGAAAAACTCCACAGTGAAACATAAAACTACTCAAAGGTTTCTTCCTTGCCATTATATTACGGTCAAAAATGTTATTATTTGTGATGAAAGATCAGAGTAGGTTTGTAGCCTTTCCAACCACATGGGCTCAGGCAAAATGAAAACCAGACTTTTTTTACAGTGTTACAACAATTTAATCCGAAATTACAATACTAATCTGAAAGTAAAGTGCATCAAAACTGGTACTCATTAGTAGTGCTTCCTTTAGATCCCGAGTATGGTCTTTTCATTACTTTAATTTGACTCTATTCACATCAATAACCTAAACAAAGGGTCATGAAGAAAAGCAACACTGAACCACTATCTCACTTCTTAATTCTTGACAGTTTACTGTTGTCTCACATGTATTGTAATCTTGGGTCTCAGCCTTGCACAGAAGGCATAAACATTTCTCTATATAATCTTCAGGTGATATAAACATAAGCATATATATTTCTCTATATAATCCTCAGGTGAATCTAGATAGTTCAGGGCAGAGGAATTTAATTCCCAAATTGTCAGTGTTTCCTTATGGTCACCAAGTCACTTGGTGACCATAAGGAAACATTGACAATGACAGACAAGATCAAGTGTATAGAAAAAAGATTCAATACTGTAAAATTGTAATTATTCTGAAGACTGGTTTTGGCTTTACTGTATGTATTTATGAATAAAAATAATGCTCACGCAACCTTAGACTCATTTTACCTCTGCTAGTGCTGAACTTTGCTTATGCCAAAGCATAACTTGATGGTGCCCATATAAAGATATATTTTGAATTTTGTGATGGTCATGAGGTATCTTTGTGTGGCATTTCGTTAAAGCATTTATTTGGGTTAGTTCTGAGTAAACATTTAGCTGGATAAGTTCTTCCTGTGGTACTTACTCATGTGCTTGCACAACTGTTTCTCAGTGAGAAATGTAAGATATGTGACAGAGATCTGAATTTTAACTTGTATACTCTATCTGCAAATCATTATTTGATTGAATGGAATTTAGTCGTTGCATCTGTAACTACAGTCTACATTTTATTTCTGCTACTGGCATGTAAACTACAGGTTTTCTAGTAGAATCAATCAGTCATGGGACAAATGGGAGTAAAATATGTGTTGTGATCTTTCCCTGTCAGTCAGTCTTGTTTACTAGGAATATGATGTTTGTTGGTGCATGTAATTTGCAATTCTCACGTGACTTTTATAAACTTATTAGAATTATAGGAATATTCAGGTAAGTTGATTTTTAGAAAGTGTTTTAAAAGGAGGTCATATTTGCTTTGCAGGTAATTGAACCAATGTCATAATTTACCTTTTTATTCTCTTTGAAATTTTTGGTTGATATTTATTTCTCACATGCACCAGTATGGAGCTGATGGTGTGCTATTTGTAGAATTAAAAAAATAGGGTTGCTTTTGTTCCTGAAGAGAAAGCTGAAATAATTTTCCTCAGATATGAGGTATTTTAGTACTAATTAGATTCTAAGGAGTAATGACCTGTTTTTTTCCTATCAGTTTTCTTTAATGGACTTTGCTTTTGATAGTTAATAGTGTTTTTTTGTTTGTTGGGAAGTTTTTTGTGGGTTTTTTGATTGTTAGTTTGGTTTGGTTTTTTTGTGGTCATTGTTTTGTTTTAGTTTTTGCTGGATTAAATTACTGTCTTACTAAATCATTAGGGCTGGATCCCATAGCCATGAACTTACTGATTTGTGTGTGTGTGTGTGTTAACAAATAGAAAATGCTAATTAGTTACAGAAATTGGTTTGATGACCTATTGGTTTCTTTTCTGATAAATGACTTTCAGAAGGATGATTTTGACCACTGGATTATATGGCAGGTATATTTTGACACATCTTCTTTCAAATCTGCTTTAAAATTTTGAGGGGAGTGACTCAGTGACTGTAAATTTTGGAAGAGGTAAGAAGAAGTGTTGAAATAACAGTAAAAGGCCTATGTGTCAGGTGACTTACATCACTACGTATGATGAAGTAGCTGAGCACTGGATTTTATTGCACACAATATTCTGTGAAAAGTGCACCAGTAAAAGAGAGCCCTACTCTGTCAGTTAAGGTACATATTTCACTACTGGTAACACATACAAAATGCAGGAGCTCAAATATTACAGCGTGGAAATTAATATGTATTGGTGATCTTCAGACAATGGTGGTACTGTGTCTACAAAAGTCTGGAGTTTCTGCTGTGAGCTTCCATAAAGCTTATTGGTCTTTCATGCAGCATGTCCATAAATCAGTGAGGTTTAAATAGCACTGCCCTCTTGAACACCTGCTTGTTTGCCTTGAGAAAATTCTGTAGCATTTTAAACATCACTTTATGACACTGTAAGTAATGCCTGCTCTAGAAACACTTGGAAGAGCCATTAAAGTTAAGGGTCTATCAGCATTTCATTATAAAACTTGATTTCAAGGGGTTTGTAACTCAACCATTTGAAAATGCATTTAACTGAAACTTGTTATGTGACTTATTGTGTTTTTTTTAGTGTTGGACACATTATTTCAGGTGGTCTTTTTACTTGTGGGAGGAGGAGTGGTAATTTCTCTTACAGAAGAGTATTTTCTTACAGAAAACAACCTTTAAATGTAGATATTTTATTTCCATCCAAAATATCTTTCTGACTATGTACTTTGAAAGATCTTATCATGTCAAATGAGCTTGCAGGTGTCATACTCTATGTGGGCATCCTTAATGAATGCTAAACTTATTTTTGAAGAAAATTTTAGGAGACCTTATTTCTTGCTTTTGGTTTCAGCAAGTGGTATTAGATGCTTTGTGTGATGGAACACTAGATTGAACTTCTAAGTTAGGGCTTATAGTGATTTTATTTATAAACACCACTCTTTTTAAAAAAAAATCTCTCAAGCAACATCTTTTTTGGCTACCAAGTACCTTGGTGTTGTACTTTGTTCACTACCCATCTGATTCTTGATAGGAGATTGAAGGGTGACATTTGAAATACAGAGGCTGAATTTCTTGAGGACAACACATCAGAAGTAACTTTTTGAAGAAATTGGTTAACAGAGTTTTGTGAAATCAAACAAAAAGGAATGAAACTTTTCTTACAGCTATTTTATGGAATTTATATAAAGGTTATACATACCTTTTTTGGGAAGGTGTGCAAAATGGAATAGTGGAAGAAACAGCTTTGTTCTGAGGTGCTGGTAAACATTCTAAACTTTAAACATAAAACAGCCCTTGAGATTCAGCTGTAAACTTACTGAGAGTGGTTGTTAGTCCAAGATGTAAGCACCGTATACCTTCAGCAGAGAACATTGTTATGTGAGTAAACCATACATTGCATGCTATTTTCAGTGTCAGAATTATCTGGAAATCTGTTGAAGGGTAGTACAAAAAGTCATCATATGGAGATTCCTCACCTGAAGCATAAAGAAATTTTTTTAATATGATATTTATTTGTGCTGTAAGTTATGACTTTATGTTCTTTAATATGGTATGTTGACAAATGACCCTGATTATGCGTGAGTGGGAAGCCATTGTTTTTTTATTTTGGTGAAATTTGATTTAGAAATTGCTTAGTATTCACTCTCTCTTTTCATTTGTTCTTTAAACTTAAAATCTGGATAATTGTGACTCAAAGCAGATGTTTGATCTTCATGCATGAAAGTGAATTACTTAAAGGATACTATAAGGATTTTTCATTCCCTAATGAGGATAAAAGGAATGTGAAGGGGAAGTGGTGACTTAAGTTGATCTGAATTTGTGTTTGAATTCAGTCAATGGGTCGCAGAGCTGTAATTAAGTCAATAACATTTTGCCTTGTTTTGGCTTTCATAGAACACATCCACATTTACAAAATCAAAGACTAGGGAGAGGCTTTGGTACATGTTACGTCTAATATCAGCATTTGTAGGAAGCTTCTAGTAAATGGGAACCTAGGCAGTCTGAAGATCATCTCGGACCCCATTCTGGATGGAGAAGATATTTCATTTTCTACTTTGTGCAGCATCACAGTATGAATTTCCAGCACAAAATGATACAGATGTGTGGGTGGTTGCATGTGTGCATGTTTATATGTATTTCTAAGTAGTATAGAACTAAATTATGCATAGTGTAAATATGTCTCACTTGTATAATATAAGTTTTTGAGTATCTTAGCTCTTTTCTTCATGAGCTATTTTCACAGATGACTCTGACCTTTCATCCAGGTTTAACTTTGCAGTCAGCATCCGGAGAGGTTGAAAATAGAAGTAATTCCTTACAAGTTAGAGGTTACTTGTGCTTTTCTGTACTGTTCTTATATTTTTGGCAGTCCAACTGAAATCAACTTGTGTTTTCTCATTCACCTGTTGTATCTAACTGTCATATTGTTGTATTATGCATTGGTTACAGAGATTATCAAGGCTATAGAACAATGGTGCCAGTTCTCTACTTTCTCCCTATGTCCCAGAGATCTGTCTGTTTATAGACAAGCATTCAGTGTTTCTCCTTCACACAGCAGTGGTGTTTCTGCACTTCACAGTCTAGCTGAACTTGAACAAGAAATGTGTCATTGCTTCTTGATCAGGGAGGTGCTCTAAATGACTCCAGAAAGCTGTTTAGTCCTGTATCACTGTGAACTCTCTGTTTGCCTGTGAAGGCTGTACATATAGTGAGTCAGTGGGAACCAGATCAAAGTAAAGGACATTGAAAACACACTGGTATTTCCATATTGACTTGCACTACTACAGGGCCTTTATCATACCCAAAAGCAGAGCTGGTTACCTCAGCCGCCAAGTGGGTGAAATGCAAATTTTATTTATTTATTTAAAAAAAATCTCTTACTCTAAATCACATTTTAATACAGATCATGACAGCCAATGTATGAATGACCTCAAGCAAATGAGACAATTAACATTTAAGTGATCCTAGGTTAATATTCAGGGTTAGACTGAAACTAATACTACTGCTGGGTACAAGGCTAGCGATAGATTTGTGGAAGAGGGACCTTAGAATTTCATGGGTTTATGACCAATGCAGTTGTAGTTTTGGAATGTGTTCTCTGATCTGAGGCTGCTGTTGCATTTTGCTACCATTTTCTGATTAATCCCAGAATCACAGAATATGCCTGTGCAAAAGTAATGAAAACATGTAACACATAACTAGTGAATTATCCTAGCAAAGATTTAACTGGTTACTACTAGCAAGTATACTTAAAACTGGGATTACAGGCTTAGCAAAAGCATGAATGCATTGCTAAATGTATATCAGCTGCTTAGTGTTTATAACTGTGATATTGCCACTAGCATTACAGCAGTGGTCCAGACAGAAAGTGTTATAAATTCCCCATTACACTAAATGTAAAGATGTCTTTAGTGCTGACAGTGATTGCCCTTACATACACTTTCTTCATAGCTATTCCTCCTCTAAGAGGAGGGAAAATAACTAAAAAAATGCTGATTCAGCAATCCGTTGTTGATTATATGACATTATAGTTGTTCTTATTCTTACCCAGTGAGATTTTCCTTCCAGTATTCAGGAAAGGCAAATATAATATATTTTATGCCTACCTTTCTAACTTCCTTCTGAACTCTTACTCCTAAATCCTCTTCAGTTAATGATTTTCTGTTCAGTCACTAGGCACTGAAGTATCTTGGGCTGAGATTGTCCATTTTCCACGGTGGGTCTGGAAGTGAAGTCACGGTCATCTACCATGGGCTCCAGACTGGAGTGTCTGCTGCCACTGCAGCTCCCTCGGTGCAAGACCACAGTACAATCTAGCTGTATTCTTTTCCTGAAAAAGGCAAAGCAGAGTGGAAAACTAACCAATTTCTGTGTATTGGTGGCTAGGAGTGACATGGTTTCTGATCAGGAAATGTATCGATGTGAAATACAGATTTAGGTATCTGGAGTTATAATTGTCTTTGTGCCACAGAATGCAAGATGAGCAGAAATAATAATGATAAATGCTCTGTCATTGTCTTGCCATTGACTTATCCTCTGTAACACTGGAAGGGGAAAGACACATCATTAATTGC
Source organism: Molothrus aeneus (assembly GCF_037042795.1). Taxonomy (NCBI): domain Eukaryota; kingdom Metazoa; phylum Chordata; class Aves; order Passeriformes; family Icteridae; genus Molothrus; species Molothrus aeneus. The sequence goes on along the minus strand of NC_089680.1, from coordinate 53,545,380 downwards.
CAATTAGGCTGACACAAAGGTAAAAATTTCTGATGGCCAATGGCATATTCTTATCTATTCTGCTTTCCTTGACAGTCTTAATTCATAATTAGAAGCTCTTAGCATGAAGATTCACTTTTGGAAGCTGTGCATATGAGCCAGTGTTTGGTCCTCCGCACCATTTACTCCCTCTGTGAATATCAAATTCCATTGACATGGAAGATAAAGTCCCTGTGGCAATGACTCATTGTAGTTCCTATTTTCCAGTACCTATAATTTTGCTGCCAGCTGTTTTTATCTGATCCTTAATTGTAAGGTGAGTGTTTACACTTTGAAATGGAGTAAGTCAATTATTATCTAACTGAAATCACTGAACTGCCTTCACTGACATGCAAAACTGGTACATTTTTCATAAACCTCTTTCCTGAGATTGGAGTGTAAAAAATGCCTTCAATATCCATCTGAGTGAAGTGTCTGACTACTCTGGGTAAGTTCCTCCTTTTCTGTCATAAAAAATCAGCTGACTTCAGTTCAGATATTTATTTGTCAGCTAACAGTTATGCCCCACTTTCAGAAACATTAAGAACAGTCACAAATGGAAGTCTGAGGAGGCTATAGAAAGATGAGGGAATGGACTATATTTATATTTTTCCTGTCCGATATAAAATTGGAAATGCTTCAAGTCAGCACTTTAAACAAAAACCCTCTTTGGAATGGTGATGTGCTCAGCAGCAACTCAGGAAAGGTGCAAATGAAAATGTACCAGATGGCAGAAGTTGCTGAATACTGAATTCTGAATTTACTTCATTGTATGCATATGTATTCACAGGTCATTCTATCATTTTATAAATAATGGAGGAAATTACTTATGCTTCCTTACATAACACACCAAGAACATGGAATAGTCATTACATCATCTGACTGTCTGAGTGCAAAGTACTTTATAAAACCAAATGTGCCCATGGGAGACTCCCACTTATATATGCCCTTTTAAAGGGTTTTCCAGTTGCTTTACAGAAATATATATTTTTTTAAAGAAAACTGTAATTTATTAAAAATAAAAAAGAGGCAGTAAAGGTAGGAACAAAAGACTAAGTTCTCACTGTTAAGGATAAGACACGCACAGGACAATGTGAAATGGATAAAGCATGCATGACTTGCTGGAAAGATGATACAGGCACATGAATGTGATGTGTACACAAAAAGTGCAAAGTCTTATATGTCATCTATATATTTTACTCTCTTATTCAATGAATACTTCTAACTGTGGATCCAGAGCATTGTTTTCCTTTCCAAGTGAAGTGTTCAAAAAATGCCCCAGATGAGCCTTGATAAGGAGCATTGTCTATGCTGGAGAGGAAGACAAAAAACCTCAGGGACATAATGTACTAAAGTGCCCAAATTTCTTTTCATCCTTGCTCAGATGGCATATCAGGAAGGTGGACAAAGCCCTGCCCCAGATCAGGTACTTGCCCCTTTTTCTGCTCTGCACACCCTGTTGAGCCCTGAGACTCCTATGCCATTGCACCTCCCAGGGGTGTAGAGGGAAACAAGAAGGAAACCTCCCCATGACTTCATCCTTGAGCTCTTAAGATAATGTTTGTGCAGTAGGGACAAGCAGAAGCCCCAAAGAAAATGAGTTCAGACATTTATTTGGCATCACCATTGCAGCTTTGTGCAAGGTGGCAGCTGGCAAAGGGACTGACCTGTCTCCTCTTTACGGCTTTTCTTTCCAAGGACCAAGGTGTCAGCTAGCCCGTGCTGTGTTGCTCGAAGTGCTGCCCTCAAGTGTAGCAGCCCTCCATTGCCAAAGGTGCTGGCTGCCCTCCCTGCAGCAGCCACGGACATTGCTTGGGAAGGTAACCCTGCCAAAGCATGAGTCTGGACAGGGTTACCAGTCACACCTCTGGGACAGCACAGTGAGTGACAGCGTGCAGCTGAGAGCTTTATGTCTGCTCCAGTATGCACCAAATCCAGTGGAGAGCATTTAAAGTGCTTGTACACTATCACTCACAGCATGAGGAATAAACAAGAGGAACTGGAAGTTTTGGCTCAGTCCCAGACCTACAACACTGGCTTAAGTGAGACTTGATGGGAAGAGTCCTGTGGCTGCAGTGCTGGGGTGGGCACCTTATAGACCCTTCAGGAGAGACAGGCAGGGCAGGCAGGGCAGAGGGTTGGACTGTACAATGTTTGCATTACAGGAAAAGCAAGTAAAGCAGATATTGTTGTGGGAGTTTACTGTAGATCAGCCAGCCAAGATGAGGGCACTGATTTACTACTCTACAAGGACTTAAACCCCCGTTCTAAATCAGTTGTCCTTGTTCTGTCACTACATACCTTAGTTAAATTCTCTCTCCCTTCTTCTTATGAGCCCCTTTTAAGTGTTTAAAGGTCACAATCAGGTCTTCCAGGAACCTTCTATTCTCTAGGCTGAGTAACTCAGCCTTTCCTCCTCGCTATAATCATAGTCCTGGCTGTACTCTGGATACAGTCCAACTGGTTCCTGTCTTTCCTGTGCTAAGGATGCCAGAATTGAACACCACATGCCAGATGGGGTCTGAGCAGAGCAGAGCAGAGGGGCAGAATCCCCTCCCTCACCCTGCTGCCCACACTGCTTTGGATGCAGCCCAAGACACGTTTGGCTTTCTGAGCTATGAGCACACATTGCCAGTCATGTTTAATTTTTCATTTACTGGTATTCCCAATTTCTTTTCCTTCTCTGGTCTCAAACCTTTCATCCACCTGTCTGTACTTAGACTAGGGGTTGCCCTGGGCCAGGCACAGGATGTTAAACTTGTCCTTGCTGTTCTTAAGAAAGTTTGCGTGGGCTCAGTCCTCCTGTCCAGGTCCAGAAGAAGTCCATATAGAAGATGACTTCTGATAAAGTGCTAAGGGAGCTGAATAGGGGAAGTGAATTCCTAGGTGTGTTGTTTTTATCTGGAGGTGATCTCATGGGTTAAGGGAAGATTGGTGACTGTCTTGGCTAAAGTGAAGCTGTTAAGTTTAAGATAGCACTATGAAAAAATCTGTCAGCAGAGAGGCTGCTAAGAGCAGGCTTTTGGCTGATCAAGGAACTAATCAGTAAGGTATATCTACTTTCAAGGGTTTCTGAGCCCATAAATACTGGGGACTTTTTAAGAGCCACCTTTCAAAAGAGCCCGGGAGAAGGGAATTCCCATGTTTTAGAAATTGAGGATGTGCAGCAGAAGGCTGGGTAGGTAAATAGGCAACTGAACACTGAACTCTGGATAACTGATTCTGAATATTTAGGTGAAAAAGAAATTGTATGGACTTTAAAAGCATGGCCAGGCTACACAGGAGTATTACAGAAGTGCTATTGTCACTAGGGAGAAAATTTGTATCATGAAATATCAGTTGGAATTGAAGTCAGTAAAAAAAAAGTAAAAAAAAAAAGGCTTTTTTGGGCATGTTCAGAGTAAAAGGAGGGCTAAAGAAAAGATTGGTCCTGATTATGTGGTTTTTCACCTCACAAACAGGGGTGAATGAAGATAAAATTGATGTATCTTTGCCTCTATCCTTTATTGTCAACAATGGGTCCTGGAACCACAGGAACTGTGGGTCTGAGCACCACGACTGGGAGAGGGATAGACTCCCAGCTGTTCATGCAGAATTTGCTGCTGCAGCCCAATTGGAATTGGGCTTGAATTGAATCCAATTGGGGCCCAATCCCAATCCAACTGAATCCAATTGGGGCTTGAATTGAATCCAATTGGGGCCCAATTGGATTCATCCCAGGGTATTGAAAGAACCAGGCATTGTCATTGCAAAACCTCTCTCAGTAATCAATTTTTGGAATCTGAGGAGGTCCTATCCCTCTTGAGTGGGAGGCAGCAATTTTCAAGAATGGCTAGAAAGATGACCCTTGTAATTCTAGGCTTGTCACTCTCACTCTAGTGCCTGAAGATTATTATGGGAGCTGCTAAAAAACTCTTGAGAGACAATACAGCCATCAGTCAAAGGCAACAATAAGTTCATGAAGGGAAAGAAGTGCCTTACTATCTTGATATTCTTTGGTGATAAAGTTTTCTGCCTAGTGGAAAAAAGGGAAGACAGTGGATGTGAGTTGTTTGGTTATTGTGTTAATTTAATTTAATTTAATTTTATTTTATTTTATTTTGGTTTTTGATCACAGAATCTTTCTGTATAAAATTTCCAGCACACAGCTGGACTTATACATAATATGATGGGTGAACAGCTGACTGACAGATTGGGCTCAAAGAGTTGTAGTATTTGGGATAATATCTAGCTGATGGCTGTCAGTAGTGGTGGTCCCCTCAATTTTAGGTTTAATTTTGGGGCCAGTTCTGCTTGGTAATTTTATTAATGACCTGGACACACAAGTTGAGTGCACAGTAAGTAGTTGCAGACAATATTAAACTAGGAGGTATCATTGATACCCTCAGGGGCAGAGAGACCTTAGAGATAGATCTTGAGAATGCTAGACAGTCACCAGCTATGGGAATTTTGGCAAGATCAGATGTCATATTCTGCACCTGGGACAAGCTTCCCAAAGAAGTGGTCATATCTGCAAGTCTGTTGGTGTCCAAGGAGTGGTTGGAAAATGCTCTGAGAGATGTGGTTTAATTTTTAAGTTGCCATGTGTGGAGCTAGGAGTTGGATCCTCACGAGTCGCTTCCAACTCGTGATATTTTAAGTACCTCCAATGCACTGCCTAATTTGTAATTGGGATTTGTGGACACAAAAAATGCATTTTCCTTTTCTGCTTCCACTTGTGTGCCTTTAAACTGACTTTATTTTGTTATCCTTCAAGTCACTTAACTCCAGGATTGCATTCTTGTTCTCCAGGATTAAGCATTCTTATTCAACCATTTTTTTCAGTTTGCAAGCCAAGCTTTGAAACGTTAATATGTCAGTCATTTTTGTTCCTTGGTGGCAGAGCACTACTACGCAAGTGGCTTACCTTGCTAAAAATAATTTAAAAAAGCACCTTAAGCTGATTTGGGGTTAGAGTTTGGCAATCAAAACATATGTTCCTCATGCTTTCTGAGGTTTTGTTTGCAGAGTCTGCTGTGAAAAATTGAGAAACTAACCTTCAGAGGTTCATATGGGTATAGTTTTGGTTTTGGTGTTTTGAGGAGGAATTTATGTGTATGTTCACATGTTCTTGTGCATGTGGATGAGATGTTCAGCTCTAAACTTTTGGGTTTTCCTATTAGGAAGTAGTGTATTTCGAATTCTGATTGAAAGGGAGACACTGATGCTTAGTTTTGATTTGGTATTTTGTGTCAAATGTGGATTTATTTATAACATATAGATTCAGATTTGAACTAGGACACTTGAGGACATTTATATGGAAAGACATGTATAGTCATGGGAACACCAGAATAGGATTTCTCAGTCTTGGTAAACCCACTCATTGATTATGGTGAGATAAACCAGGCCTGGAGGTTGTTTAACTGGGTCTTAAGGCTCTCTGTAGGTGCAATACCTCTCCTGCATTATGGAATAAACTTTGACAGGTCTCTGGGAGAGGCAGTCTTCTAAATACTCTTTTTAGCTTCTCTCTACACCAAGAATATGACAGTGGAAGACTAATTTTTAACATTCTAATTTAAACTGCTATCTGCTCAGTTGCTGTGTGTATTTAGCTGTGGCTACCAACCAGTGATTTTAGGATAAGATCGAACAATATGGCTAACAGTCCTCTGTTTTCATTCATCAGTGCATTTCAAAAGTAATTCTTTATTGTTCCATGTTCTTAAACATTATAAGAAGTTTTAAAGTGTGACCAGCCTCTTTTTTTCTAAACGTGCAAGATGATTGGCATGTTGCTGATGAGATAGAGGGAGATAGGTGATGCATGTGATGCATTCAGGATCACACAGTATAGCTTCAGCTGACTTGCTTAGCCAAATCAGGACCATGCATGTTCTTTCATTTCTTGTGCTTGTTTTCTAGACTTGAAAGTGCATTTATAAGAAGATGTTTGACATCATGTTGCAGCTTTAGATCTTGTCCACATTCCAAAACCATACCAGGGCACATCTGACTTTGACCATGTCAGGCACATATTCATGTTATGCCTGCTAGAACTGTTGCGCTGTCATGTGCTGAGAAGCATGGAAATGAAAACTGTGGAAGAAGAAGCTTCTCCCATTTATTTATTTTTTTTAATGAACTAACTGGACTTCAAAAAATAATTAGATCGTATGAGTTTTATACAAATTATTTGAGGTACTGGATATGAATTTTTTTTTTTTTTATTTCTTTTATATAGATCTGGTAATTCTTGTATTCAATCTATTACTTACTAGTCTACTAGACCTACATCCCAAGCCTGGGGAGTTTAAAGTGGATCAGAGCATCTCTTTTTGACAGGAAATTTCAGCAGGAGACAGTAATTCTGAATCTGTTTTTGTTCTGTTTGTTTGGATATTCTCATTGCAGTTTCCAGTCTCTAGGCGCACTGTGAAAGGGAGGATCCTGCATGCTGGTGTCTTGTACCTGTTTTTCTTGGAGAAGCACTTAAAGGCTAGGGTTCACATTGGGCTGTCAAAAATGTAGTGAATAACTATTGGAGGGGACTGGGTGGATGAGTTTACAGTGTGTCACTTTCTTTAGGTCTTAATTCAGTGATTTTCATCTTTATCCAGCAGAATAAATGACCAAATTTTTGCTTCCTGGTTGTATTAAAATTCAGTGCAAAAATAGTTTCTGATAATGAAATCACTTCCTTCCAGATGTGTCAGAGGCTGATATGAATGAAGAGAAAAAATGACACCTCTGGTCTAAGAATTGTTTTGTGTTTATCTCAGACTTTCCTAATTTTTTGGTAATTGAGTCTTGTTTGACATGTTGCCGTAAGAAATGTATGTATCTGTGTACGACACAGACCTAGAGGATCCTTCTCTTATAGTAAATTTTGCTGAGCTTTTAGAAGCTTGTTGGTCAAGCCAAGAATTTTTCTAAAGTAATAGAGTTTTTCTGAGAGTTTCAAAATTTCCAAATATTCAAAGGAGTTTACTAATCCATTTTCTCACATTCTGGTAAATATAGAACTTCCAAGTCGTATTGCTTAAATTACATCTGTCAGATTATCAAATCATACAAGTCTGGACACAATGCAGACATTTTATGCATATCTAACTGGCAATATGCCAGCCAGTTATCATGAGCTTTTAACACTGTAGTGCACTTCTACATGGAAAGGAAATTTGATCCACATAACCTAGTATTTCTTGCAAATTATTGTATCTGGTACTATGTGTGTGTGTGTGTGTGTGTGTGTGTGTAACATATTCATACTTTTTACCTTCCTGAGGGAATTCAGGTTTAAAAGATTGCTTTGCCACATATTACAGAAAAACACACATAATTCTTGTATAAGGAAACCTTTTGTGTTCAAAAGCTTTATTAATCACAGACATCTCTCAGCAATTTTAAAACTGAAGGATTTATGAGAGTCATTCTTTAAGAATGGTTGGAAATTATTAACTCATGTTATCTGAAATAACCTGGTATTTCCCTGGTTTTGTTTACTTATAAGTTTAATGGACTTTTTTGTAGAAAGTCTGGATCTGCTGTGCTAAAAATATGAGTCTAATCTGTCAACCCTTGTTCATGTAAAAAATCTTGTTGAGGTGATGAGGCTCTGTGAAATAATAGTTTGTGGGAGCAGAGGTTGCCACATCATGTCTGATCTGATCTGGGCTGCAGCATTTTTTCCTTCCAGCTATGTACTTTGTTGAAAGATCAAACGAAGCCATGAAAATGATGGTAAGATACTGTAAAGAAGAGTATGTCTCAATATTTCTATCATCTTGTATCATGTGCAAGAGAGACAGCTGTTTTCTCCCCTACTATGAAGACACAGATGCATATTAAACTGTGGTTTCTGGCTGCCTTTCAGAACAATAAGAAACTACACACCTGTCAGCTCTTGGCAAGCAGGAGTGGTAAAATTACTAACTTTGTTTCCACAGCATTCTCTCACTGACAAACACACCATTGGCTTCATTTTTCTCTCCATCACTTCTCAAAAGGCTTAGATTTCTCCCCAGAGGCACAGAAGAATTAAGCAGTTTTACTACTGCTTCTCATAAATGGCTTACTTTTTAGAAAGCGTAGGTTTTCATGCTAGGCTTGTTTTATTACAGCTTTTCTTCTGGAACAATTTTTTTTTCCAATCAGTGTTTTGCATCTGTAAGCCTTTGTGCTATATAGCACCCTCCTTTCCTAAGGCAATCCAAAAACCCTGCAAGCTAATGGCTCATTTAGTGATCAATTTGTCAAATAATATTCACAGATGTTTTTCTTGTAGTACAGTGCAGGTAATACCCATGTGAATGATTTCTTCTCATAAGTGGCTAGGTAGTGGATTTGTTTTGTACAGTGCAGTGTGGAGTTCTCCAGCAGCCAAGTTTTCTTTTAGCCTATCAAGCTTTAAAATAAAGTTCTGTTTAAAATATAGAAATATGAATGAACATTGCATAAATTTTCTGTCCTTCAGAAAAGATCCTTAAGCATAGGACCTTAAGGAACTTACTTCAACTGATTCCTAAAGTGGAGTTGATCATGGACTTTGAATCTTTGCTCTTCATTGCTATTTTTTGTTGTCTTGGATACATTATGAAAGTTATAAGAAAACTGGTAGTCTTTTTATTGTTTGTTTCAGTTTTTGTTTGTTTGTTTGTTTTGTTTATGGTTCCCTCCCCCTCCCCCCTTGTCCACCCATATTGCCAATAAAATCAAACTGAAGAAAAAGATTTTTCAAGACACTTTAAAAAATGATTAGGATGGTTCAAGACACTTTAAAAAATGATTAAAAGCTTCTACAGGACATTCCTGCCCTATCTTCCCTTCTCTTCCCAGTTCTTACATCTCCTTCACACTGCCCCCACACAGTTAAAAGCACAAACCAGGAATTCCTCAGAAAGTCTTTTACAAGGCATGTTGAAAACTTTGAAGACATTAATCTGAAATGATCTGTCAAAGATCCAGGGGAATGGAATCTAACTGAACTTTAACTACTTTATCCTACTTAAGCCGGAACAGAACTGCTGAGCTGAGCAATTTAAGATTCCCACAGCTGCACTAGCAATGTTTTCGTTCATGGTACTAAATTGTTTCCATTAGCCTGAAAAGGGTTATAAAACCTACAATCAATTTACTTTCTGGGGCATTGTGTTTTGAATACCGTTTAATAGGGTGTGACAAAAACACATAATTTCTCCACATGTTCTTACATTGCAAGCAGATTTTGCTTGGTACTAGGCAGTGAACCAAATGTTCCAGACAGACAAATATTCAGCAGAGAATGCACTGGAATTGGAAATAAAGGAACAGTATCAGACAGCTAGAATGCCCAGGGCATGACAAGAATCTTAAGTGGAAGAGATGAGCACAAAGGAATAATAGGAATTTTTATCATCCATTTGCTCATCAGCTCCACATTTGCTATGGATAGGAATCATTAGATTTGTTTAACGTAGGGGAAAAGAATAGATTCAAAAACTGGAAACATGAGTGAACTCAATTGGACAGGAGTATATTTAATACTAATATGAATAACCAGAGATGGCTAAATATGATGAACAGCTGCAGGCAGGAGGAGGATTCTCACTTTCTTCCAATGAACTCAATGACTTGGATTCCTTTCTCAGCCTAATACACCCACAGCATTTTTGTTACATGAATAACCATATTTATTTTAAAAGGACTTCTTGATAGGGGAGGACAGATTGATTTACTTACCTTTACTAATACTCCTAATCTGTTTATATCCTGTATCTCCTTTCATTTTAAGCACTTCAGCTTGTATTTTGCATATGCAGTGTATCTTAAATCAGTTTATTGAGCAGGAAAATAAGACTGTTTAATGAGGAACTCTGAATAAACATATTCAAGCAAATTATATGATAAAATATTTCTTAATAGTGATATGGAAAACCCCCCACATTGTTCCATGACAACATGTCTCTAAAAATGTATTTTGATGTTCCTGTAATTGTGTAATTGTGTGCTGAGGTACACTGTAAAGCATGTGAATGCTGACCATTTAAAAAGCACTTCATTTTATTTTTCACTGCAGATGACCATAATTGTCCTTACTAGGTGTTTCATTGTCTTTTAATTTAAACAACTGTTTTTAAGAAAGAGAGAAAGAAATCTGCCAATTTTAACTCCACATCTAGAAACTATTGCTATGTTAGCAAGCCAGCTCCTTGGTAAGGAAGAAAGCAATAATCAGGGCAAAACTGAATTGGTCAGTTCTACTGCACTGATTTCAGCACTTTTGTCAAGGTGTGGTTTGTTTGCTCTTGTAAAGGCTTTAAGGGATCCTTTCACGGATCTTCAAGATTTGGTGTGACCTTTTTCAGACTGAATTTTTAAGCAGTGAAAATTAGCTGCTGTTCATAGAAATTTTTAAGCTGCTTCTCCATCGCCTGTATTCTGGTTAAGTGGTAAATGGCAATAAATTTTTTCACTATTATTTTGTTGGATGATGATAATAAAAGCCAGATTTGCTCTATTTGACATATCAAAGCAGCAACCACAAAACCATATTGAGAATTGCTATAATTTAATGTAGCAATATTTAAGATCCCAAAACTTTGGTTCCAGTGTTCAGCTCAGTGGCCTAACTGCAACTAGCTGAGAGAGATAGGAATCTACTGCTTGAATGGGGTTAGAGAAGCTGTGCACTCCACCTTGTTTTCCCAAAGCTGTACAGAAAGTACATCACACCTAAGACTGTTCCTTCTCCTGTTCTTACACATTTCCAAGTGCAGAAACATAGCAACCCCTTCGAGGTTTACTCCAGGTTTATACCATCCTTGTTCAATTTATTCCAGTTTGTCATCATCAGGCTGGATGTGGCATACACACATGTGATCAGGGTCCAAGAAGAAAAAAGTTTTTATTCTGCATGGTCTCCAGCTTATAAAGTCTTAACAAAGCGTGATCTTAAGTCATCAACTACACCACAATAACTTATTATATTCATTGGTGTATTAATATAATTGGCAAAAGTTTTACAGAAATTTAATAAGGTACGTATACACATCTACTTAGGCACGTAGTCTAGCTTGCAAAAATTTTCATGGCTCTTTCTAATGGGTTTCCATGCTGACAGCCTTGTCTTCTTCCTTGCTATGGATACACTTGAAAATCATCAATTGTTATTTCTTCTATTAACTCAACGTTGCTTGCAGGCCAGCTCTCAAGCCCCTCCATACCAGTTCTTCTCTGTGCTTTCCGGTGGACATGCTTTCTTCATAATTCACCTAATCTCCTCTACTACCATTCAACCCTACACCTTGTCTCAAACTTGGCAAAGTTCTTTCTTTGCAATTGCATTTTGCGAAAGAGAGTTACATCAAATCTCTTCTACAATTTCTCTCACAACAGTCATCCCCATTGTTTTTGTTTCTTTATCATGCTTTTCAGAATCAATGAATCCCCAGTAGAGCGGTATGGTCACTGCCCTGGTCCTGCTGGCCACACTATTGCTGATAGAGGCCAAGATTCTTTTTCATGGTAGTCATGATTAAAAATCTCATAGACAACTGATTTTGTTTGCTACTATTTTTTTTCCTTCTATATTTCCCATCTCCCGCTGTAGCTTGCTTTCTACCTGAAATGTACTTTATTTTTAAGGAACATCCAAATTTGTGATGTATTTTCCTCCCACAGGCTGTAATCTATTGCTTGCTGAAATTTCCTTTATCAAAATGAGTTATTATTTTGCTACTTTCCTCTCATAAAAATGACTATGATTACAGTAAACAGTGTTAAGTACTCATACTAACCATCTGCTTTCAAGTGCTAAAATTCCTTTGAAAAGTACAATAAACATAATGTCTAACTTTGTTTTTCAGGCTTGCATTCTGTGAAAGTGTTTTTAGAGCAAAACATCTCATCCATTTTTTGTGGGCAAGTTTTCAGGCTTAGTCCTATCCTCTTAACTACTTTGTGATTTTTCTAGCATTGGGATTGACCTGATGAAGTAAATAGGGACATGGATGTGTGGATGTAGTGTGATCACTTTTGCCACATACGAAGTGTAAACATCAGCATTTTAACTCATCATACCTATGTCATACATCAATACATTTTTTTGAGCAAATCATGCAACAGCTGGTAATAGAAATGAAGATCCTATAAAAGTGTGTGATTTTGGAAGTCTAATGAAACAAAAGAGGTAATTTCAGCTTTGGTCTATTTAGAGTGCAGGAAGGCTCTTTTTAGGAAAGAATGTTTTTTAAGTTTTAAAAATTGCCTAGTCATTTGACCAAAATCAACTGTTTCATAGCATGATTGAGAATGGAACTTTGTATACAGAAAGGCTGGAAAAGAAAATAACTAATCTTTAAGTGCTGAGAGAAAAAGGTGACTTCACTGAAATGTGTTTGGTGACATTGTTCTAAACTATAAAATTCAGTACCTACTTAATCAGTAGAAAAAGTTTGAGAAACATTCTGAATTTTTAATTGTTTAAATATACCCTAAACCCCCTAATGACTGCAGAAAACTTTAAATTTTGATGATAACTGAACATTGAAGTATGACTGTGATTTCATAGTAATGAAATCATCTAAACAAAATAAGATCTGATACTGGTGTAATGACAGCCAAAACAGCTGAATTTGTTGTAATAACTCCTGCAGATATTAGGAAACTGTGACAACTTGATGTAAACACTGAAGGGCCAGGAAGGAGATGATGCCTGTAAAGACTATTTCTATCATAAGAAAGAGGGACAGAAAAGAAGTGACCATTTTCCCAAATACAAACTATGTGGCAATCCAACTAAATTGTATAATTAGTATTTTGTAGGTGAATGTATTGACTGGAACTGGCATCATGGAACTCTACATGGCAGCAAAGCGATGTATAGCCCTCCTGGCCAGTTATAGAGCTTTTCAGTGCTGTAGCAGTCCATTCTGAAGAACCTGCAATATTCTGAATCTAGTAGCAGTAGTTTAACTGTAAAAAAAGTCCTTTTGTTAGAGAAGACCCATGACAGTTGGAAAAAGGGACTCATCCTTAAGTTCATGGTGATGAAAGATTTTTTCTGGTGTGCTGTGGTGACTGAAATGGGGCATATTTAGCATTGCAAGAATGGAAACAGGGCAAGACCCTCTAGAAAAAAGACAGTAGTAGACCTTGTAGGAGTGTGTGAGCCCCTAAGCTGTCATTTCTGCTTGGTGGCTGAAAGTGAGCAAAAGCCTAACAAAATACACTAAAAATTCAATTTAACACATTTTCTGAGAAAGCCGACTGAAGTTAACACCAGAAACTTATGAAGATATGGTGTGATGGAATTTGGGTCTGATTTTTGCTGGTCACAAAGGTGCTATATTCATGTGGCTTTGAGTATGCAGGTTTCATCTGAGTTATGCATGCAAATCAAACTGATGAACAAGCACCTAGTTGTTTTTATGAAAGAATCCTTTTAGAGAAGCCTGACAGTAATATATATTAAGTCAGTTCTACCTCAACTAAAACAGCCAACTTTTTTTTCTAGGAAAAAGTTTTTGAATGTGGGAGATTTTCAAGACTGTGTTCTTTGTTTTCAGTTGTCATTTTCCTCTGTGTTTTGGCAAGTTTTTTCCTTTTCTTTAGTGAGAAACAGTATAGAATGTGCATTCAAATTATTTCAATTAATGGATCAACTTCAAGCACTCTTTCTTAAATTGTGATTGTTTGTGATATCTTCCTGTGGGTTTAAACTGCATACTATGAAGCATGGTATACCTGACTTTTGGTGTCTTAAAACCAGAGTTCTGTAAATAATGCAGTCAGTACAAGTGAAACATCTGTATTAAATACCTACTTGCAGAAGTCAAACTCTAAGTTTGACTTCATTAAACAGCAAAGGGCTTGCCATTAAATTATTGATCATCTTTTGCAGGGTCTTAAGATTCTGCAGATGAGATTGAATCCTTAAATGTGCTTCAAGACACATCTGTTTATGCTAGCATTTTGTCAATTGATAGTAGGAAACGATACTGGAAGAAGATGTAAATTAATTTGGCTGTAAGCATAGCATGAGTTCTTCAGGACCATAAAGTTTCACCAAGAATTTGAAAGCTAAAAATTATGACTGTTTGTATCCCACTTCCTAGGCTTCTGTGTTGCTCCGCTCCTCATTCTTTTGGTATTCATTATTATTCTACCAAGAGAAATTATAATTTCTTTGCCATTACTAGTTTCCATTTTTTTTGGTAGATAAGATGTATCTGAGAGAATGGAGACCCTGCTGTTGTATTTGTTCTTGTTCAAAGAGAACACATGGTCTGCAGGCCACATATTTGTGAAGTAATTTTTCTGGCTAAATGGATACCACTCATATGACATGCTGATAGGGCAGTGAGAGATACTGAGAGCTTGTGGTTTCTGTTTCTGTCCTCTTACCTGATTTTCACCATCAGACTGACTCCACCTCTTGAAATGTAACTTCTGGTGAGGATGTAGAATGGGAAGGTCTCAAGAATCTCAGAGGAGTGGGAAATATAATTGAAGATTAAAAATTCAGAGTTTTAAGTGGCTTCTCTTTTTGAAACACATGCCTCTCTGCTAAATACTCATTTGATAAACTACATAATCAGGCTTAAAAGACAACAATGAATTAAGATATACAATTTGATATTCTCAAACACTGTGGGTATGCAGGCCAAAGGAAGATCCATACTAAAACTTCTTTTGACAATGAGTTGATTTCACACCTAAAGAATAGAAGAGAGATGATCAGTTTCTTGGTGGAGGTAGAATTGCCATCCATGGAAAGTTCTCCATGAAGCACAGCAACAGGAGCCAGCCACCAGGATTAGCTTAGTTAATTAGAGTATGGGCTATTAATGCCAAGGTTGTGGGTTCTGTGGACTGTACACTCAAGAGATGGACTTAAAGATCTTTGTGGGTCCTTTCCAATTCAGAATATTCTGTGATTCTCTCTTGGAAATTTATTCAAGTACTATGTGAACCCTACAGAAAATTTTTTTACAATATTTTTTAATAAAGACAACAGTTACTTTTAACTCAACCTAAGTTCAATGCATTTACTTTTGTTAAGCATTCTCACCCATCAGAATGTAGTAAATTTTAGTAATGCTGATTGGGATGGTCTGTGAGAGTTTTTAGTTGATAGATCCTGTCCTTCCTATGGAGATAAAATCATTTAGCAGAACAAGTTAATTGAAATAAATTGCCTATATTTTACTTCTACAGAGGACATCTTTCACTTTGGACTTCCTTTAAAAAAGTTTTTTCAAAGATCATGTAGACTTTCTCTGTGCACCAGCCATGGAAATGTTGAGGAGATACCATAATATGTCAAATATCTCTTTAAAATAGAAAATCACCTAATTTGTAAACTTTTTTTTTGTTACAGAGATCCTCGACCATCACGGCATAAGGAGTGAGTAGCTTCTTTTCTTGAAGCCTCCTGTTTATTAGCTTATTGAAAGAGTGGTCCACTATTTAGATGACTGTAAGCTTGCCTGATCTCAATCTCCTCATTTATTTGAAAACGTTTCCATAAAGACATCTTCCATACTTAGAAATGGCCTCTAGTCCTTATACTTTGTTATGTTTATTTTCTAAACCACTGGAAATCTTGTCATTAATGGCTACAATGGACAGACAGTTTACTTATTTCATTTGTTTGATGATATTAATTCTATCTCTTGTAATATGAGTACTAGTCTGTTTGTGTTTTATGCAGTGTAATTTGATTTGATGTGGTTTCTTTTCCCTCTTATAATTTCAAACATATTGAATGCTTTTATTTAATTCTGGTTACATGCATGGGATTCAGGTTATGTGAGCTGGATCTTGTCTGTGCTCTGAGTTATTTGGGGTAGATAAAATGAGATAAAAAGCAAACTTGTGCTGTCACTACAGACAAAGGTCTACAGTAGCAAATAGTCTAGAGAAGTAACAAAGAAGAGAAAAAAACAACCTCATTTCTATAAAAGAGAGAAAATAGTCAACATCAGAGAGGGAATAGATACTAATTATAATGAATTAAAAAGAGAGGAAAAAATAGTTCATCAAAATTGTAAAAAGCCTACTACATATAAAAAACCTACTACAAGTGATAATGACTGTTATTATTCACGAGGTTATTAAATTCACTAATGGTATTTCCAGTGGTACAGTAGATACAGCCATATATGTTCATGGGTGCAAATTCTCTTTCCAGAAATGAAATTCTCTTTCCCTATGTTTGCTGTAATGTAGCTCTTGCTTCCAGGCCTGCATTTGAAACTTTACAATTTACTTTCTCCAGTGGTTAGGTACTTTTCTATGGAGGATGAGATTCCAGTGGTTTTGCTCTTCCCTGAGGTCTGACTGAAGAGGTTGGAGTTTTTTGTGAAGGAAAGTACCAAAGAGCAACTGATCTGTTTCCCTTCATACATCTTGAAGGTTATTAACTCCAGTTCTTTAACAAAAAGATTCTTAATTGCATCAGAGGTGTAAGAAGTTCAATTAACATGTGTTTTTTTTCTCTAATTATTCTGATCTTGATTTTATTATGCTGTAATTTGGATCTGTTGATTCGGGGCAATTTTCCCCTCCAACTAGTTTTCTTAAGCCTACAGCCACTTGGGGGTCTCTTTTCCTTTATATATCTGTTCTTTCTGCATGCAGTCTCTGATTTTGCTTGGGAAATTGTTCTCAAAAAGCACTTTGGAGATATCTGCAGCTTTGAGACTGTTCAAATCAAGTATGACCAGAGGCCCCATTGCATCCTGTTAGAAAATATTTTAAATGGTAGGGAATATAACCACAAACTGTCCTATCATCATTGAATCATAGAACGACTTTGGTTGGGGTAGACATTAAAGATTATCCTATTCCATCTGTCCTGCCAGGGCGGGACAGTTTTCACTAGATCAGCTTCCTCAAAGCTCCATACAGCTTGGCCTTGAACAGCCTCCGGGGATGGAGCCTCCACAACTTCTCTGGGCAACCTGTTCCAGTGCCTCACCATCACTACAGTTAGGAATTAATTCTTAATATCTAATCTAAGCCTACTCTCCTTCAATATAAAGCCATTCCTCCTTGTCCTGTTACTACATGCCCTTGTAAGTAGTCTCCATTTTTCCTGTAGGCTCCCTTCAGCTAGTAGAATGGTGCAACTAGTTCTTTCCAGACCCTTCTGAACCATCCCAATTCTCGTAGCCTTTCAACAAAAATAGGTTCTCCATTCCTCTAATCAACTTGGTGGCCCTCACTGCCCTTAACCTCACAAAGTGTAGCTGCCTGAAGGGAATGAAAAGAATAATCTTTGCAGCACTAACTTGTCTGTTGTGAAGCACAGAAGACAAATATTTAAACTGCCAGGATTTTCTACTTGATATGGTATTTGATCTTTTTTTTTAGAAAATCCTACCTCTCCATTTGGGATCTTTTTGGAAGATGTTCTTTCAGCTTTTAAAAGGGGAGAGGTATTAGCAATTTTCTCATGAATCAATCCTTTCCTTCTTTTCAGTTTATATCTGAATTAAACATTTGTTTAGAAGAAATTTTCTTGTTCCCTCAATGATTGAATGAAGTCAGCTAGGAAGTTAAGGCTGCTAATGCCTTTCTGTCAATTGCCTCAATTAGTCACTTGCTCGTATTGGACTACACTGAAATTGTCTCCTTTGGTCTTTAATACCTGCTTTTACTTTACACTCCTGTGAGCCATAAAAGTTTGTGTCATTTTGATAGTGAGGATTCAATGGGGGAAAGGTAACAGCTACAAGTCTAATGAGCACCTAGACAATGAACCAAAACATCAGTGCTTGTGTAATAGGTGGTTGTATTTCTAAAGGGCTGTAAACAATCAGTGAAAGTATACTGAAGCCCAATATATTTTGACAGTGATGGTTAGACATTTTCATAGGTTAGAAGTTTTCAGATAACCTTTATCTAGTGGCAAGTTGTGGATAGCCTTCCAAAACTGTAATGCAGAGATGACATAAGTTGTGGCATAGTGTCATGATGATACAGCAATGTTAGATCTTCCCATCATTTCAGAGTATTTTTCAGTGTTTCCAGATGTGGGTAAATGCGTGAAGAGCTGGATTGTATTGTGAAAATAATGGCAGGTAGATACACCTGGAAAAGCAAAGCTGTTGAACTATTGTTTTCTGATCAGACTCTTAAAGCTAATTGTAATTATAACAAAAAGCATTATGTTAATTCTTTCCTGACAAGGTGACAAGTCTTTCAAAATTGCTCTCTGACAAAACGAAATAAATGTATACTGAAGTATAGTGCTTGTGTCGTAGTTGTGTTTGTCTAAAACTAAAGTGAGGAAAAATATGGGAATTTGTTTAACCGAGTACTGCAAATGGAAAACCAGAAAATCTATCACATATTTAAAGAAGATTGCATTCTCCCATTCTCCAAACTTCAAAAAAACACTGGATGTTGTCCTAGGATGTTTAGGGAACACATTCTTTCATTTACAAGGACACATTTTTTTCTCTAAACATAGAGGCATATCTTTGTGAATTATTTGAGTGAGAGTGCCAGGATTCCTTTCTTTGTGTTGCAGAATGTACATTTACACAAATGGATATTGTTCTTTCTGAAGAAAGCATATGAAATTGCTGGACAAAGAATGATAATCTGTTTAATTTATTTTCTGAGAATGTAGCATACTTGCTGACTAACCTTATTGGCATTCTTGCTTCTACTTGCAGGATATAGCTCTGGAAAGGGATTAAGAGAGAGACAAAGATTTAATTTTTTGAGAAAATGCTCATTCTGATTTTTACATAGGAAAGCAGAGATAAGCAGTACAATCCATTTGTAGGGGTGCTTATGTGTGAATGTGAGCAGCATATCTATGTGCATATGCTTGATATCTGAAATCTTGAGGAACTGTGCGTCAGGAGAGATGGATGTGACAAAATGAGGAGCTCCTGATAGGAATGCATCATAAATTCTCAGAAAGGACTGTCATTTTGACTTTGGATGACAGCATCTCCAGATTGCAGACCACACAACTGGGATTTGTACGTGTATTTGTTTAAATATAGAACAAAATAGGGTGGCCTAGAGAAAATGTGAGCAATGACCAGTCTCTGTAACCTGTATGGCTTTCCCATATTTTGAGCAACAAAACAGCTATTGAAATCTGGGCATGCAAAGCATGTAGTTGTTTCAGTAATGATAAACAATGTCAGCATAGTGTAATTAACATGGGGTGGTATAATTTATAAGGAATGTTCTATGCAGCTTAACACAACACAGGAAGAAGGGAAGGAGTGAAAGAATTGCTCATCTGCAAAATCAAAGTGTCTGTCCTTCTGATGTAAACATTTTATTTTCAAATGCTCATTACATTTTTGTAACTAACTAAAGGCCTCTGTCATTATGAGTTAACACAGTGGCAAGCAAGAGTGAGTCATGAAGATGACCTCTGTCCTTTTGCTTCCATATTAATCTGAAAGGGAAAGTCTCAGCAGACTGTTTTTACTGTACATAATTAAGCAATTCTGAATACTCAGTGAAACTTGAATGGTATGACATAAAGCCTGGTAATATGACAGTTAATGAGATGAGACTTAAACTTATTCAGCCTTTATAATAGTAGGTGAAAGCTTTTGCCTTCAGATTGAGGGCAGACATATCCTGAAATATTCATTAAAAAAGCTAAAAACAACAGCAAGGGCACTGTTCTATGTGTCTTTGTTTTATGACTCTCTCAAAGAAATAAGAAACAAAATGAAATTATTTCTTAATTATACTTTTTAATCATCTATAACAAACTGCGACATTTGCATTCATGGCTGAGAAATCTAAGGAAGGAAACATTCAAGAAGCTGTTAACAATACAGGGAGTGATCTATGTTACTGTATCTTTCTTTAGAGCCCAAAGTATTCAGGCTGGCTGAAGCTACGTAATTAATTTCACTCCCTTTCTCTTATAAGGAGACAGTTGCTTTGGAAAGACTTTTTTGTCTTTTCTCTCTGCTGTATTTCCACTTTCATATACTAAATAATTTAGCTTTGTGTAAGCCTTCTAGTTGTCATTGGTGATTCTTGTGTGTTTGCAGCATGATGCTCTTTGCAGCATGTATAATACACACCTGGGGAGGGAGCTTTCCGATGATTCATCCAGCTTAGCTGATACTGATTTAATGTATTACCTAAAATTGCCTAGGTTAATGCTGGTAAGCAAAAATAGATTGTGTATTAAAAAAAAACCCAAAACAATTAAACAAACAGAGCCCACAAACAAGATATTGTTAATGACTTTCTGAATGTTTATTCTTATATTAATAATACGGGAAACCTCACGGGTACCTAGAGTTAGCTAGTTTGGTTATGCAGCTTTGGCTGCAATCACAGAATTCCAGACATTTTCCCAGAGAACAGTGACCATGTCCATGTCTAAAAATGTAATCAAGGTCAGAGCCCTAAACTTATACTGAGTGAGCCTACTGAGACAGTGCTGTTGTGTTCAAATTAGGGCTTTGTTCTTAGACTGAAGGAGGCAGCTGGGTTCTATTCTTCTCCACATTGCTTATTCCCCTGGTGCCTTAAATTAACTGGTGCCCTTTGATTTTTCTCTTAACCTGTTTATACTTCATGAGCATTTATACTTTCTCTTCCACAGTTTTCCTAGTCCTGCTCCTGCTGGAAAGATTCTGAAATGCTGCATGGCGACTGTGCAACCCCAAGATCATGGTCTAACTGCTGAAAAATGTTGTGGTTAAGGACATAAACTCAGACTTGGTCTCAGGCATACATTCACTACCAGTGTACTGTATTGTTCAGTAATTCAGAGTCCTTAAAATTCAGATGAATTTTTGATGTATTGCCCAAGGTTGGAGCACATGAGCTCCCTGAATTTTTAGTTTTTTATTTTTTTTAAGAAGAAACAAATGAAAGCCAACCTATTTCAAATGTTTTAAGCTCTAAAGAGATACTGGTAAATAGGTGACTCATAATTACACAGAGATTATCAGATACAGTCATCTCTCATGATCATGTAGTGGCAGGACAAGGGGAAATGGATTCAAACTGAAAATGAATAGCTTTAGGTTAGATACTAAAAAGAAGTTGTTTACTGTGAGGGCGGTGAACAGGTTGCCCAGGGAAGCTGCGGATGCCCTATTCCTGGAGGTTTTCAAGGCCAGGTTGGGTGGGTTTGAGCAACCTTTTCTAGTGACAGGTGCCCTGCCCATAGCAGGGGGCTTGGAACTAAATGGTCTTTAAGGTCTTTTCCAACCCAAGACATTCTATGTTTCTATGATTTTATGATCAGTGGTTTATACAAAACTCTTTTTGTCAATTGTTCCCAAAGGAGATTTTTGGAACAGAAACTCTGACACACTATTTTTTTCTGCTACATATTTTTCTTAGATTAAATGGTACTTTTGCAACAACACCAGGAGCATATGTGCCGAGGAAGCACTTTTTATGCCTTTCAGAATTGTATTAGTCCAGAGTTTGTTTCACATTCAAATTTGTGATAAAAAATATTTTTGTTACATGAAAATGAAACTAAAAAATAGCAAATATAAGACATGTATAAAACTTCTGTAAGTCTCATGATCCTTCTGTAGCAGAGGGGTATAGTTCAGAGTGAGAGCACTCTGAGGCATCAGGCTTCACACCAGGAAAGTGGAGCTGGAAGCAAGGCTCCTGATGATAACCATGGAAGTCTTGCCTGGGAAAGGCACTAGGGATGTTACAGTATTTGTTTGTTTCTCACTGACACTTGGTGTATACATCAAGAGAGAAAAATGCTCCTTCCTGTTGAATTATTTTTTCCCCCTTGATTATTATAAATGCTGCAAACACCAAGTAAATTTGTGGAGGAGGGGAACTGAGAACATTTTGTAGTTCTTGAAAGGTTAATTGCACTATTTATAGACCTAACTGCAGAGGGAAAAATCTCTCAGTATGACCCAGCAAGGTCAGTGTGGTAATAGGAACCTAAATGGAGCTCTGACCAGTCATGAATTACTGTCTGTGATACTGGGAATGCTGACAGTTCAATCACAGCACTGTTTCAATAGAGAACTCCATATATTTAAAGCGCTGATACTGTTTTCCCTCTAAATGACAGGCTTGACAGATGGGCCGAAAGCACTGCAGACGTTTGAACAAGGAAATAGAGAGGGAGCCTGCTGGAAGCAAGGCTTCACGCAGCCAGCCGCGGATGATGAATAGAGTGTGATTGTGTCTGACAGGTAGTAATATAACTATTCATTCACCACAGAACACCTGGAGCACACTATATTAAATGGTACAAGATGGAGAGATTCTGTGACAGGAATGGGAAGTGTGAATCCCATGCTGAGTTTAGGTACAGCAATATAGAAGGTCAGGGGTCTTGCAATATAAACTCCCTGAGAAAAGGATGTAATTAAATTATTTGCTTACTAAAGTCTTTCTAATGTTTTGCTAACATGTTGCCAGGATCATTACTTCAGCATGTCTGCACAGCTAAGAGGAAAATAGCAAATGGTGCTTGCTGACTACTATGCTCCTGCTCTGTGCTCATAGGCTTGCTAATCAAAGTGCCATCATTATTGCACAAAGCTGCATTGCAGGGTGGGGATGGCGAGGGGCAGAAATGCCTAATTGTAGCCACAGTTCTAGAAGCTGTGTGCTGTGTTTGTCTTATATTTTGAAGCTTGTAGCTGACCTTATTTTAGGGCATTTGGGGCCAAATATCTACTGCGTTCAGCACGTACATGGAGAATTAAAAGATGCTGCACTCATGGATAATGTGGAGCTGTGTAGCATCATAAATCTGTTTTGTTGGAGCTTAAAGAAGCTGCCATTTTCACCTTGCTATGACAGAGCTGTAATTCAAAGCCAGAGACATTTCATTTTGCAAATATTTGTTTTGTATTATTTCTGTACTGAGAAGCAGATCAGGCTTAAAGTCTAGAATTGTTCTTTGTATATAGAAAGTGAGGACCTGAGATTAAGTCCAATGTTTGCATGAGTTGGAACTGAGCTGCAAGGAGTTGACTTATAACATTACTAAATATATTCCACACAGGAGCTACTGAAAACCTTTGGAACACTTAACTTTTTTGGAGTAAACCCAAGATAATTAGAGACCCTTTGAAAGATTTCAGTGAGCACTTTGGTGTAAGAATATGTGCTAATAATAAATAAATAACATCCAAAAGGAAATCTTGCTAGCAGTCATATGCAAATGAATACTTTTACCACTGTTCATGTCTTGCTAGGCAGGAGTGTTAACCAATTTGTTTCTGTATACTTGTCGCTGATAACTCTTAAGATATAATGACAAAGTGCAGTGTCCTTTTGAAAATACAGACAGCTAAAGCACACATAATCCCTTCTCTTGGGTGTCCAAATCAGGGGTTTACTTCTGCAAGCATAGGTGACAGAACAGAAAAAAAAGAGAAACAAGCAGGCAGGTTTAAATTTTACTTACTTATTTATTGTTTCTTTACAGGGACTAAATCGCACCGTATAATTAGAGATGTTACTGTGTCATGTGTGTTATTACTCTCCTTTGACCCTACATTATTGACAAATGTTGAATAGAAGATTTACACTAAAAATGTATTACTTTTGTCAAAATTCAATGTATAGAGAAGGTGTTGATAATTTTTTGTAAATTCAAAAGCATCAAAAGGGTAGGCTACCAAAAAGCACTCTGCTTTTGCTATTTGAAACATCTACTTTTATGTTAGGAACTTGAGAGATATGATCTAATTTTATGCCCCACGATATATATATATATATATATATTGACATTATATAGATAAATTATTTCACATTAAAATGTGTTTTCAAAGCATCAGAATGTCTAGTATGAATGATTTATTTCTTGATTTTATTTTCTTTCATTTTATAATTGCAAGTAGTTTTTAATGCTGGTTTGGGATAAAAGTCAGATTTACATTGTGCCATAGACTGGATATTCCAGTTTCCTTTTTTCATGTGAAGTAGCCCATGATGTACATAATGATGTACCTTGTATTCAATGTAGCTAAACTCTTCAATGTCTGCTCAATTTTTTGCCTCTACTTTGTCCCCATATCTTGTTATAGCAATGCTGACATATTTCAAATTGTTTTGAAATTGTTGTGGAAAATGTTGATTCTGATTGGTTTTCTCAAACAGTATGGTTTCGTGATTCTTTTTTAGCATTTCTTCTACTTAGACAATCATTGCAGATATCTCCTGCAGCATAATCAAGAGAACCATATTTCTAAATATATGCAGTGACATGACTGTTGACTTGTCTTGGGAAGTCTTTGTGAAATGAAGTATTTGGCTGTCAATTTTCCATAGGAAGTTATTCAGTAGCTTTCATCTCAAATTAATTTTGCTTGTCACTTTCTTGATTTGCTGAATTCTCTGGCTAGGTCAGCTACTCTCTAAGTGCTTACTAAGTGGCCTTTCCTGAAAGCAGAAGGCATACCAGGCACTCTTTTTTCCTCTGTCTCCTTCCATTGCCAAATCTGGCAACATAAGTAGTAGTTAAGGACAGGAGCAAATAACCAAATATAATTTAAAAAAGAAAAGTATAAGTCACCACTTTTTAAACGATGTTTTTGCATATAGATTCGGTATCTCTTTTTCATGAAAATAAAATACAAAAATAAATGTTCTACATGCTCAGAAAATTAATGAAACTGCTCTTGAACCTCCTGCTGAGAAAGCTTGTTAGACCTGGTGCACTTGGACTCTGTAAGGTAGTGGCCAAATCCATTGCATTTCTTAGGACTTGCCTATTTTACCAACAGGTTTCATCATAGTGGGATACATACTGGACTGTTTTCTTGAAAAAAATTGGTGTTTTCAGGTTTTCTGGTACTTATTCATTTTCTCTTCTGTCTCAAACCTTGTTTCAGGCTGAATTCTAATTCTGTTAGATCAGCTGAAACAAATAATGAAGTCAACACTTTTTTAGGCCAAAAAATTATTTCTTTATCTATTTATTTATTTATTTAGTTAGTTTGCTTATTTTAAGCAAAATAAGCAGTATTCCAGGCTTTTATACTCTGTCAATCTGGGACTACTGACTCAGTGTATTTGTAAGTCTACACTGAGGCTGCACCTTCCTTGAGGGTTTTTTTAGGGTTTGTTTTTATATAATTTGTTTTAACAAACAATTTATCACAGTTTAGAGTAAATTATTAGAAATATCTGTCTCTTACATTAATTTGCTTGCTTTGCTTAATAAGGGACATCTGATTATTTGTTGTATCAGGAACACAGGCAGTACGCTGAAGAGTGTCATTGAGCATGAGAGAGCTGTAAAGATTCCTGCTGTGGGAATTGAGGACAACTGTAGACTTACATTAACAGAATATTAATTACCAAATAACAGTGTTTTGCTAGGAGCAGAGATGGTTTTTGTCCCTGTCAGTGTATGAAAATTTCATTCTGCATTAAAGGAGTTTGCAGATATGGCTGAAGACACTCTATCTGATTAACCCATAGTATTTTGTGGACATTTAAAACTCTCTACCAGGAAAAGAGATCCCAAACTTGCAGGAATCATTAATGTAATGATAATTTTTTATCATTAATGTAATGATAATAATAATAATAATAATGTTTTGCAGTAGAATGATGTAATAAAAGTAGAGAACATGGGTCTTTTATACTAAGAGTCTTACATTAATTTTGCTTCTCATTGTCTATAAGATGCTACAAGGTTATGGTTACTAAAACAAGGACTTTATACATGGTTTATGAGGAATGTTGTGGCTTTAGAAAATTAAAGACTAAGCCATAAAATGTAGGTGTCCTCCCTATTTACAAGAGTGTTTTCCCTTAGGTAGAAAGATGTACTCAGCTTCCGTTCCAGACAGCCCTTCCCTGAATGGTGGAAAAAGTGAAGTCAGCTTTCTCCTTTTCCTGGAGTAGGTCTGCACAGTACAAACAAAAATTTTGCTCTCACTATGTTTGTTCATCTATGAACATCACCCCAGGTCCCCACCAAGGACACTGCATTGATGCTTCCCTACAAAAGTACAAAAAGTGAGGAAAGATTTAAAAGTATGTTGCCAATATCTCTTGTTCTGTAGATATGTATATTTTGTAAAAGACAGCAACAATTCAAAATAATTTCCTTGTCTTCTCATTTTAACTGTCTGATAAGATACCTGATGGCTTTGTCAGCAACATTCAATATTTGATGTTTGAGATTTGAAAATGTTTATTTTCCAAAACCTCCATATGTACAGAACTTCTTTGCATTTCTTTGTGTTTGCTGCTTAATTGGATGTTGGGATGCCTGTGGCATGCGCTCAACATTTTAGGTTAAGAAGAATATTACCACCTACAGAGTAGAGTAATAGGAAGCTATTCAGAAGATCTGTAATTTCCATTAGCCTACCAGCTGCCCACAAGGGTCATTGGACCATATCCTTTGTCAATGTTTAAAACTGATTAAGGAACTTTCTTTGCAATGCTTAAATCAATGCTTAAAACTGATTAAGGAACTTTGTTTGCAGTGTGTTCATTCTTCAGGTGTCTGCCCTAACTGAACATTTTAACTTTAAAGATCTTGGCATGGTCAGAACCGCATGAAATATTATTTGCTTCTTCATAAAAGGTATTTCTGACTAGTCTTCTGTCTGTATGGAGCTGTTCTGTATTGAACACTTCCCTAATTACCTTTCATCTATGTTAATAACAGAAAAGTATTTAATGTATTCCAGAACTGGCAGTTAGAAATAAACCTGCCCCTGGTCCATCTTTCTCTCTTCCAGACATCCATTGTGTCCAAGTGTACAGTTGTGCTCCAAAAAAATTTATTTATGCAATGCAACAATACTCCTGATATCTATGAATTTCAGCCCTGATGAGTCTTTTAACTGATTCCTGCTTCTAATCATAATTTTTGGAGTTCATTTACTCAGAATTCAGAAATCATTCTAAACCTGGGTTCTAGCTGTTTGCTTTATTGTCAGATATAAGCTTCTGTACAGACAATAACTGAGTGCAGTTTGTCAAAACCTCTCAGGCAACAAGAATGGAAGTAAGACAATAGAAATATATAAGTGGTTTCAAAACTATGACAAAATAAAGTGTTTTGTCCAAATAAAAAATCTTGGATTCTGTGAAGGAAAAAAAAAATATCAAGCTGGATAATTTTGCAAAAAGCTTTGCATCTTGTCATGGTTTGAGAAGAGAAACCGTGAGCTAGTGACACAAAAAATGCATTCTAGTCAGGGCCTTTATGCCTTAGTACAGCTTTATAGAGGTATGACCTGGTTCTCACTGCTTCTTTTTATTTCTCAAGTGCACAGAGAGTCTGCTGGGGTCTTGGTTATGTCAAAGTGAACTACTCACACTTGGAAAAAAAATAAAGAAACTGCTATTGTTTGAGTTGAAAGAGCAAAGGCATTGCTGAAAACTCTAAACCTTTGTCTTATGCTGAGACTTTTTGTTCCACAAAATCTTTAATCGCTATGGTTGAAAGGTTTGCCTGTGGTGCAGCACTTGATTGCTCATCTCCTGGTGGAGGCCCATGGCCACCAACTTGGAGGCAAAGAGGGCCACTGAGCTCTGATAAACTGAGAGATACAGGAACCTCTGGAGCTCATGAAAGTCTTAAGCAGGCAGTGCACTGTGGTGCGGGGACATCTCAGTGGCATTGAGCTGGTGTTGTGAAGGGGGACAGAACAGCTGCAGTGGTGCTGTCTGGTGTTAGTGTTCTCATAGAGGAACAGTAGTTTACTGGATGTGTATCCACTGTCCTTGTTGCTGCTTTGTGCTGTATATCTGCAGAACTTCCATCTCACTTCTGATTCTATCACTTTTATTGGTCAAAAGTTTAATATCTTTCAATATCCTCGACTCCACATAGCTGATTAGAAAATATTGGCATGTTATTATGACTTAGAGGGCTCCTGTCCTGTGTTTTTCACCCTGTGTTTTGCTGTGAGGGAAGTAAGTAGAAAATTACTCACACTTGAGAAGAGAATTACATATTTCTATGTGCCATATTGTGAACTCAATAGCATACCAGTTTAATAATTAAGGATTGAACTTGGAACACAAATGTTGCAAATTCTTCAGCTTTTGATAATGTCTCATCTTTATTGACTGGAAGAAGTGTAGAGGGTAAATGTCTGCTTAGCATCATTTGTGATGAATGTTGTTATTGAGGAATCTTTTGCTTTCTGATACGTCACTTTCACTGTTTATAGCTGCCTTTCCTCTTTGTACGTTTCTGAAATCTGTCATTGTCTTATGGACTTTTCTATTTCTAAAATATAATTTTTTATACACTTTTCTGGAAGGATTTTTTGGTGCTTTTTGTTAAGTTTTGTCTAGCCTGATTAATTTTCTATGTGACTAATTTGAACTGGCTTTGTTTTCATAAGCTTTCAAGTATGGCTTGTGTACAAGACACAAGACATACTTTCAGCTGAATGTTTTTACAGTATTGCTTCTGTTTTGCATTTTTGGTGGTTTTTAGTTGTTACTATTTTGTCCAGAAGGGCCTTTCCCTACTGGGATTTCATGCCTGTATGGTTAAGCAGCTTAATCCTATTTCAGAGAGTCTAAATTTCTCAATTTTTGCTCCAGGATGTTCTTGGTTCGGTTTCTTGTCTGAAGTTTAGGCCAACAGTTCTTGTTTTCAATATTTCCTTGTAAAAGAAAGGTTAGGTAGGATGTGGCCAGTATTACTTAATGGGTGTTCTGCAGATCACTTGGACTTCTTCCTTCTCTCTAATAATAGCAACGGCTCTTGTACACTCCAGAGCTAGTTATTCTGAGCAGACAAGCACTGACATAGAGTCTTAAATAACATTTAGTGATCTAGGACTTATCTTTTTAGACTTTAGAATAATCTCTCCACTCAGAGTGGTAGTGACTGTGTGAGCAGAGTAGAGGACTATGCAATTATTTACTGCCTTGCTGTGTGCAATGGAAGACGAGTGTTTTTAATGTATGGAGAAACTTTTGTGGCTTAAATGTTGGAAAATATATCCAGTGGGCTTTTCAGAAGTAAATTTTCTGTTGAATGGTGATGCCTATTCTAGTTCTATGGATCTGATCTGAAGGTGCAATTTGGCCAGGTCGGGGCTATAATACAAGTTTATTTATCACCTCTTTGTTCACATTTACAGCTGTAATCTGCAGGTTTTACATGATCTGGAGATTACCAGTTATACTTCTAATAACTGTAATACTTTTGAAGATGTTGTCATCTTTTTATTCAGTAAAGGATCTGGTAACCCATTATTGTGATATCAATTACATAACAATCATGACACTGATGAATAATTCTATTATGATTCAACTACCTATATTGGCAGCACAGTATCACTGAAATGTTTCTGATTATCCTCTACATTTCTGCTTTTGATGGCCATGGAAAATGTAATTTGTGTGTTTTGCAAGTGAATGTATTTTATCCCTTTTCTTTTCTACACTGTCTGCATTGTTCAGCCAATATGCTTGAGATGGGAATTTATGTTCACAGACTGTAAGCATGAAACATCACTACAATCCATAATAAGGCCATTAGTATTCTGCTCATGCAAGCCACTGTAAGTACAATTTTCAGTGGCCTAATGTAACAGGTAATCATAAATTAGTATTTGCTTTAAAACAACACCAGATTATGCAGACTGCATGCTTAAGAAGAATGACTCAGTAAGTAGTGCAGCTCTGTAATGAAGTGGGAGCTCATTAAACAGATGCTATCTACTTCACTGATCTACATAAACGGCAAACAAACCAAATGGAAATGTTTCAACAGAACACTGCAGTCAACCAGAACAAGTTCAGGTTCATTTACTGTGGCACTGTCTACAGGAATTAGTCACAGCAATAATTGAATAGTTGCTTGCTAATTTATCATTTTACATTTGTTATTGAATTTGCATAATGTGTTGATTTTTTATGTCTTTGGTTACATTAAATGCCCTCATCTGTATTTACAAAACCAGAACACAGTGGGTGATTTTAAGATTCATCACACTGGCAGTGTTCAATGTTCATTGCTTGGAATGTATTTTTTAAAATTTTCTTTTTTTTTTTTTTTTCTTGTTTGTGTGTTACATCACAGCACATGCACACTTGTAATTAATATTTAGAAAAATTGAAACATTTACTTTTTTTATGAATCATAGGTAGAAGCATGCAGACAGGAGCAATGACTAGGCATTCAGTATTTCTAGTGTAATGCAGCAGAAATGACATAAGATGTTTTCCCAGTAGGTGGAATAGCCAGAAATAACAGTCCTTTAGAACTGAACTCTATGAGTAATTTGAAAGATCACTGCTAGTTTTGGAGTGTATTACCTAAAGGACATTTTGCTGACTTTAGAGGCTTTGCAGCTGCTTAGGAGAAACAATACTGTATAAGACCATTATACAATTCTGTTTGAGAGGAATGAAATGTAATCTAGCTAAATGACTTGAATCTAAAAAATAATTTTTGACATAGTTTCTGATATGCATTAATGGTAGGTTTTACACAGTATGTGTGAAATATAGCTGATAAAGCAGAACTAAATGTGTTATAACTTGGTTTTGGGTTATATATGGTTTTTTATATGGTGATACTTTTTATTAGACTGTGCTTTCAGGTATGTGCGGCACTATTCAATGATGCAACATCTAGCAGAATCAATTTTTAGTGTTGTCAGACTCTTTAACGACCTTTTTTATTTTTTTAATGCTTAATCTTTTGCTTATAGCTCTTATTATCTAGGGGAACTATGATCCTGCAGATAACATCGGATGAATTCTGACACGTCCCAAGTTTTTTGTCCTCTGCAAAATCTCTTAATGTTGTGAACACTTGTAAAAAATTGCTGTTTTACAAGTAACAAAAGATACTGCTTGTGACCTGTATGCAGACTGTGCTTGCAGTAATTGTGGTTTTCTTTGTGCAAATGTATTTTATGCAGAGTACTAGTCACCAAGAATATGTGGAGGAGCTCACTGATGCTGAGAAAAAGAGAAAAAATTCCAAAGCACTAGTGTTTAACTTAAATAAATATCAAGGAAAAACATGTATTTGTGAATCACCTTTTGTCAGGACTGGTTAGATTTCTTTCAGAAGACAAACCTCACTCACTTGCTACTAACAAAATGCGTCGTCAAAGGAAAAAACCCTTCTGTTAAATGATTTCAGAAAAATTTCACTCCACCTTTTCAACATGTTCGTTCATGTGTTCCACAGAAATTGTGGACTTAACAGACCTCTAAATTTGTAGCTAACCTTCTTCAATAACCTGCAGAGTTGAACAATAATTCTGCTGAGATAAGCATTAGAGGTAGCACATCCTTGAACACATAGTGAAGAAATCTAGGACCAAAAAGTAATATCAATATTGTAGTCATTCTGTGTTAATCTACTGAAAATTTGTTTGGATATGTTTTTTAAACACTCACTTGTAAATTATTCTGTTCTCTTGAGATTTATCTGGGTTCACAGAATCACAGAATTGGTCAGGTTAGAAGGGACCACAGTGGGTCATCTGGCCCAACCATCCGGTCCCCCAAGACCGAGCCAGAGCACATTGCATGGGATTGTGTCCAGGTGGTTCTTGAATATCTCCAGCGAGGGAGACTCCACAGCCCTTCTGGGCAATCTATTCCAGTACTCGGTCATTCTCACAGGGAAGAAATTCTTCCTCATCTTCTGGTGGAACTTGCTGTGCATCAGTGTCTGCCCGTTGCCTCTTGTCCTTGCTTGACACCACCGAGAAGAGCCTGCATCCATCCTCTTGACGCTCTCCGTTCAGATACTCATGGACGTTGGTGAGGCTCATCTCATCTGTCTCTTCTTGAGGCTCAACAGGCCCAGATCCCTCAGCTTAGCCTCATAAGAGAAATGTTCCAGGCCCTTGATAACTTAGTAACTCCCTGCGGGACCTGCTCCAGGAACTTCATGCCTGTTGTGTGCTGTGGAGCCCAGAACTGGACACAGTATTCCAGGTGAGGCTTCACCAGCACTGAGGGGCAGGATCACCTCCCTTGACCTGCTGGCAATGTCCTTACAAATGCCGCCCAGGATACCCTGGGCCTGCTTGGCTACAAAAACACACTGCTGGCTCACAGACCCTGGGTCCTTCTACACAGAGCTGGCTCCAGCAGGTCCCCCCCAGCCTGCACCAGTGCCTGGGTTTATTCCTCCCCAGGTGCAGAGCCCTGCATTTGCCCTTGCTGGATTTCAGAAGGTTCACCTCTCTGAAAGGCCACACTCTGAGCCATTGTGAGTTTATTCAACAATTGAAGGAGGCTTGAGCTTTCTTTTTCCTGCCATCAATTAAAGTAGACAGAATTCTGGTTTATAAATATACAATTACATGAAAACATTCATGTTCCATGTATGTGAAGAGTCTAAGTAACTGAAATATACCAGGAGTTTTGAACTGTTAAAGGAGAACCTTGCAGTCAATACACTTGTCATCAAACTGTGGGAGACAAATTAAAAAGCATTCCATGCCAAAGTTGTATAAGCCCTTTCCAGTTTATGGAGTACACCAATACCTCAGAAGAAAGCAAAAGAGCTGGAAACTCAAACTCAGTTCATTCCTACTTATTAATCTAGTTTATTTAGAGTATTTTAAAAAGAGGTCGTCAAGTTGTTATGCTGTTTTGATGTTTTTCCAGCTTTTCCTCTATGATGTGGATGACAGTTCCATTAAACTATTAATATTCTTGCATTTATTAATATGTATAAACAGTTCTGCACTTCATTAAGATCTAGGACACAACTGTATTACATTTCCACACTTGCTTTATATTAACATTCAGTTTCACATTGCAATTTTGCACAAGAGCGATGAGCATTTA
The DNA here is from genome assembly GCF_037042795.1 of Molothrus aeneus. Lineage (NCBI taxonomy): Eukaryota > Metazoa > Chordata > Aves > Passeriformes > Icteridae > Molothrus > Molothrus aeneus. The sequence continues at coordinate 53,512,632 of NC_089680.1, read as the reverse complement.
TTGGCACTAGTTGAATTTGTCCTTTTTCTGACATAAAACAAGCCTCTGGTTATATTATTATCCTATATAGTTAAGTTCAACCCACGTAAGTAGCACCTCATTGATAAGGGAATAAAATTTAGCTGTGAAGATACTGTTTGAAGAGAAGCAAAGAAATACAGGTTGAAGAAACTTTCTTTGAAAGACAGTACAGTACCTCAATATTAAATTCGTAGGATCTTCCCCCCTTCTTTTGTTAGATCCCCTACTGTTCCTGTCTCTGGGAATACATAAAATAAACTCTGACTCAGCTAAATATATTCACTAATTTTTGACAAGTAGGGCTTAATGAGTCTACTTCTGAACTTTTTCCCTAGATTGAGTCTGTTCTTATTAAAGTTATCTACTCACCCCTGAGGATGGCTTGTATCTCTGCCTTTCACCTCTGCCCAGCTGACTAGAACAGTGTTAGCATAAGCTCAAGGGACAAGACACTTTTGTTTTGCTGAAGGTCTATGCCCATCATCAGGAACAAGTAATAATGTACAGATGCAAGAGGGCATTTCTACGGAGTCCACTTGTGAATCACCTTTTGGAGAAGATAGCATAATGTCTATTTTCTCCTTGATTTTCTTCTTCTGCTACCTGCCCCTAATTTTCTAATCAACCTCTCTAGTTATTGAGAATTTTCATCTGGGGCATATCTTTTAATATGTTTTGCTTTTGTTGTTCATTTATAACTTTCCAATGCACCAACAAAACTGCATCCATAGCATAGCCTATAATATAGATCATTCCATATGTGCAGGTCCCTTTAAATAGATTAATAGCTCTGGTGAAATGGTGATCCCAGAATTTTGATACTGCTTTGTCAACCACCTTTTCAGTGGAAATTGTGTTAAATAAAGTGTTGATTGATAATTTCAGAGAAGTATTGGATAAATCACAATAAAAATCTGACATATATGACACTATGATTTCTTTCTCTGATCTTTGTAGTTTTCTTGATCTTAGCATCTCTGTAGTCTTAAGGCCATTATGTTTTTTTGTTTACAAAATTTAATGCTGCTCCTGGACATAATTAGCTTCTCTTCTCTCCTGCAAATTCTGTTTAATTTTCTCATTCTGCATGTACCAGTATTAACTGCCTGAATTTTGCCTGCATTGCATTTTTGTGCTTGTCATAGACATTTGCAAGAGAATGGACAAACCTAATATCTCTTTGGGAAAATATTGGTTTAAAATATTAAGCAGGTTAAATATAGCAGCTCATGAGATGAGGCAACTAAGAGATTTCAAACTGAAATACTTTGTAAGATTTTTTCTCTCATCCCAAGTAATAAGAGTACAGAGGCAGATCACCTTTTTGAAAAGTGCCTTATCTGCAGATGCTTCTGGGTCAAGCTTTGTGGAACAACGACTTTTTGATGTGTGCTGCATGTTCTGCAGCAATTCAGCCTTGAAATATGCAGTTCAGGTTTACCACTGAGGATGTAGGATGCTCAAGCACTTATGTAGTGATTCAAAGCACGTGTCTAACTTTGAGCAAGAGGAGGTTTCTGCAGTGTTTGAAAAATATCACAACAGACAGAAAATGTGCACTGTTAACTAAGTTAACATTAGTTAACTTCATTGTTAGCATAAATGAGAGTGAATCTGAGTCTTATGATAATGACAACGACTAAGGTTACACTTTTATTAAAGGCAGAGAATGAGAAGTATCTGCTCTTTGGAAGTAACTATCCATTTCCTTCTGTGACTGCCAACCAATGTGGAAATTTGACATACCACAGGCTAATGAGCTGTGTGTCAGGAGGTGAGCAAAGAAATCACTAAAATTGGGTGGGGAGGGGAAGAGCTCTCTTAGTCTCATTCTTTTCAAAGGAGAAAAAGTGAAATTTCAGCCAGGAGGGAGCAGTCACAGAAGACTGCTGGATTTTGGGGTGTTGGTCTGTAAAACACTAGAGGAAAAGGAAACAGCTTATTAGATTACAAGGGTGTAACAAGCACAGGTATAGGTTAAGTGACCCAGTAAATGGGTAAATTATGCTTGTGACAGTCAAAATCAAAAACCAGAACAAGACAGCAAATTTTATTTTCCTGAAGAGCTGTCTGTAATTACTATAAACTGAAAAAAATTGTCAAGTGCAAGGTAAAGCTAATTGGGACCAAGATCTGGCAACCAGTTTTTATCTAGGTATAAAGCATATTTGCAAAGCAGCAAAGATTTATGAATACATCTCTTAGTACCAAAAGTAAAATCTCTGTGTGTCCTCCTTTTCCATTCCTTGATGTTTTAAAATTATTCATGTTACTGCTACTTACTCTTTGTGAAGAGATTTGAGCCTGGGTCATACAGAAAAAATGATCCAGAGGACTTCTCAGAGTGTTTAACCTGCATTTTAGCTGGCTGAACATAACTTTTAAATTATTAAAGAGTTTCTCTGTCAAAACACATTTTTAGAGAAAGAATGTGCTTTTACAGAGTTTCCCTCTTTTTCATCCTTCTCTGATTTTAGGTTTTCAGTAGCCAATTAATTTTTTTATTTTCCATCCAAAGACTCATTAGTTTTTTGAACATATTCTCTCCCCTCTTTCCTCACCCTAAAAATGCTAGTCTGGGTATATCCAGCTGAATTTTGGCATAATAGTTTTCACTGATAACAAAATAAAAAGACCAAACAGTGTGTGGTGCTTATTTATACTTTGCTTTCACTGTATTTGGTTTGTGTGCATGGGAAAGCCTAGATTTTTTTTGAAATTTGGGAGTGGTCAAGGGACATGAGGAAAGATATTTAAAGAGCAACTGTGATAGTTTCCTCAGTCCAAGTGTCACAGACTGAGAAAAACTCTTCTGGCCAATTTACTTCTTTTGACATTTTAAATAGGTGTGCTTCCAACTTGAATAGAGAGGATTTTTGGGGCTTTTTTAAAATTGAAAACACAGGAAAACATTGTTTCTGAGAAAACTGTGTTTCTGAGAAAAAACCAAGGAACAGTTACAGAACATGGCCAAGACTAAGACTGAAAAAAAAGAGATAGCCTTTAAAAAAGAAAAAGGAGTTTAGTACTCTTTCACCATCAATCTCTGGTGTGTGCATACAACAGAGAGCAGAAGAAATGTATGATGAAACTTAATGTTCCTCTGCTGCTTTCTTTCAAAAGTAACAAACAAGCAAACCAACCTGAATTTTGTTAAAAGGGTCAAAGAACAATTAGGCGTTGCAGATACCCTGAGACATTAATTTACAAAGACTTGTCTACAATTTTGAGCTGAGAATAACAGATGTAAATGCAGAAGTAAGGAGAATAAACACAGGCTCCAGACCTTGTACATCATGTGAAACCCCAGTCATTCTTAGTTTTTGCTATGTTCAATAGAGTGCCTCCTCAATTCAGGGTACAAGCAGTACTGCAACACTCAGAGAAGCTGCTGGCTCTCTTTATTATCTCCCCTAGTCAGTGTTGTAGCTGATCAGTTTTATGTGTCTGAAAAAGAATTTTCAGGAGTTATCTGAAGTACAGATGATATTTTTATGTGAGAAACAGAAAAGCTTATTTTTGGCAGACAGGAGGGAAGCAAGAATAAATTGCCTCAGGTTTGTCCCAAGTGTATTAAATTGCTAGAGAGATGAAGAAAATGACAAGAACAAAAATTAGAAGAGCTATACTTACGTGTTGCAAATTTTGTGGCTGTCAGCCAGAAAAGCAGAGTGTCCATGGCTGTCACAGGAGCATGAGTGAACAAAGAAGACTCTTTGGTTCAAGTGAGAAATTATAGACCTGGGAACAAAGAACTTAGGAGGGAGCTGAAAATGAAAACTTAACCCACACAAAATGGGGACAAAGGAGATTTGAGTGTTCAAAGTAGGTCCATTCAGAGTCAAATGGAGTTCAATGATCAGTGAAAACTTCAAAGATGTGCTGTGTCCAGGGTTTGTTATTCAGTGCCCTGATCTCATGCTTTGGAAGAGATTCAGAGGTGATGTGGATGTCAGACACCAGTAGTGGATGGAAGGTACTCAGCACTCAGCTTTGAAGCCTAGAAAGTGCAAGTAAAAGAATGGCATATTCTTCTGTCCATCCCATCTCTTTATTATGTTTCATTTGTCAGTCCTCTTTGTACATGTAAAACTTGACCTGCTTATGCCTAGAGCAGGAAAATTACTACCTAGAAGGAATAAGTGTTATACCAACTGCCTGCTCCTAGCTTGGATGGGTGGACTGTGTGATGAGTAAAAAACTGGCTGGAGGGCTGGATGACCAGATCCAGAGACTTGTGGTGAATGAAGCTAAATCCAGTTGGCAGCTGGTCCCTGAATTCCACCTTAGAGGCTCTTGGCAAATATGAGCCAGTGAGAGCCAGGAGGGCCAATGGCATCCTAACCTCTATCACCAATAATGTGACCAAGTGGGACCAGAGAAAAGGTTTTCCCCCTGTGCTGGGCACTGAGGCCATGCCTCAAATGCTGTGTCTCGTTCCGGGCCCCTCACTACAAGAAAGACATTGATGGGCTGAAGCATGTCCAGAGAAAGGCAACAGAGGTAGTGGAAGGTCTGGAATGCAAGTCCTGTAAGGAGTTGTTGAGGTTTCCAGGGTGTTTAGCCTGGAGAAAAGGAAGCTCAGGAGTGAACCTTATCACCCTTTAATACTGCCTGAAGTGAGGTTGTAGCCAGGTGGGAGTTGGCATCTCCTGGGCAATGACCAAAAATACAAGAGGATATGGCCTCAAGCTGCACCAGGGGAGGTTCAGGTTGGACATTAGGAAGAATTTCTTCATGGAAAAGGTTGTTAAACCTTGGAATGGGCTGCCCAGGGAGGTGGTGGAGTCATCATCCCAAGTAGTTCAAGAAGTGACTGGACATGACAGTATTATGGTTTAGTTGTCATGGTGATGATGGGTCAAGGGTTGGACTTGATGATTTTGGAGATCTTTTCCAACCTAAATGTTTCTGTGATTTTTTGGTTCTGTGATTTAGTAGTGAAATTTGCAGTGTAGCATTAAATGTTTGGGTTTTTTTCCTAAATACATGAAAGCTTAGGAACTTTACAAAAAGAAAAAGCTAATACCAAGTCTACATTTCTCTGACAAATACTTGAATTCCTATTTTTATAGATTACTAAAAGTGCTTTGAATTATTTGCCCATGATGATGGTTGTTTGTTGGTTTTGTTTTTTTGAGGTATTTTACAACATTGCTGTCTGACTTTGGTGTCACTAACAAAAAAAACAAGCTAGTGATATGAATGAGAGTAAAAAGAACAAAACTGCAAAATTGCTAGGCTTGAGCAAGTTCAATGCATAATTACAGTACTATTCTAGGTTTTTTGTTAGTTGTGGCTGATCTCTGTTTTTACAGCTTTTCCAAAAGAGAGAAATCAAAATCTCATCCATCACAATCATGTGTGATGCCAATACCCGTAGTCAAAGTTTCATTTCAAAGAAATACTGGAATAACTATTATAAGTAAGTAAATAAATAAATAAATAGTCACCATATATGAAAAATTAGGCTACCAATGTTTACCAGTTTGATTTGTAATCCCAGGTTTCCTAGGAGATTTTTTTAGAGTTGAATAGGTGTAGTTTTGGTCAATGCTAAATATCAAGCCTCAAGCCAGTCAGCTAACTGAGCAAAATTTTGTGATACTATTTTGTGACCTTGCTTTTAATTGTTCTGCCAACTTCCATAATATTGTATGCAATAACCATTAAAAATTAAGTGTTGAAGGGTCTGATGTAATTCAGGATCAGAAGTGTATTTTTCATGCAGACAGGCATGTTTGACAAAGAGTAAAAAGTAATTTTGTACTGATGTAAAGCTAAGACGTTTTCTTACTTCAAGTGTAAGCATTTAATAATGTTCTCCTATGCTGCCAACTCTTTTTCATTTTAAAATTGAACAGCAGTCCTCCCCAGTCTGCCTGCAGGTTTGGAGTCCACTTGTACTAGATTTGAACAGTTCCGTCTGCTTTGCTTTGGTTCATTTATTCATGAGCACCTGAAGAGCTGTCATTTTTAAAGCCTTTGCACTACACAGGAAAAAAAAATTTGTGTGTCAAGCTTGTCATCATTAGAAATATTTGTAATTTGAGTGCCATGTAGACACATTTTGTTTTGAAAAAATGGAAAGTCTGAAAGGCAAAGTAGACGAGAAAGTAGTGATATTCTGGATGAGTGAATGGTTGTTAAGGAAAACCCTCAGTGAAAAGGAGATAGGGCAAATCAACAGTGCAAAGGGTTGTGTTTTTTTTGGTTTTTAAGGATTTTGTACTTATTTTAAGCTTAAAATAATGACCCAGTAGATTGTATTGGAGCTGATTTTGATTTTAGGGCCATTGCTGATAGAACAAAACACTGAGACATAGCTCAGAAATGCACTTTCTTTTCTTCTGTAGTCCCTACACTAATACCTCCCACTATACCCATTTTAAGAAGTACTTCTTAATTGACTTTCTTCTTGTATGGGAGAGATTACACATATAAAGGGCCCCCTTATAATCTCAAATCCCACACCCTCCATTTGTTTTGGACTTATATTGACTTATGTCAGAAAACTCAAGTAAGAAGCAGTCCTTTTTGTCTTTTTTGATTGTCCAAATAAATTGTGGAGAGATAGCAAACTATTTGCCAAGTGTTCCTTTGGATATGCTTATTATTACAAAATTAAAAAAAAAATCACTATTTGATTCTGAGTTATTTTCTCATTTATAAATAAGGAGGAATACATTTTGGATCTATGACAGTGAATTCTAAACTTTTCTAAGTAAAGAAATATTCTCCAGTAATGTTCTTCAACAGTAGTGGGAATGTTTCTGCCATTCAGGCAATAAGATATAAGAATTAAGTAGTGAGGGTCAGATTTCTATGCTGGTGATGTGGATGTCTTAACTGCAAGGACTTTTCTGAATTTTCTATATGTAAAATGTTATCACAAAAATAATGGTATAGTCTTTTCATACATGTATAATTTTTTTTTATTTCACTCTGATGCTACAGCAAATCATAAGCTAAAGTTAATTTCAAAGCATATAATTCTTGAATACTTCTGGCACTCAATCTCAAATAAATGTAAAAAGTATGTCATGTAGATAAAATGCAGTAAATAGGCAGAATTAATTCTTGCAGGTCTCTGAGGGTTGCACTTAAGATGATGGAACTGGCCTCTGTGGACTATGGACGTAATAAAAGTTGAATAAAACTTCATAGAAGAAAACTGATCTATTCTCTTCCAGCTATTTCAAGCTCTAACACTGGTAAGGAACAGATAGAAAAGTATTCCCCAGTGGAGGACATGAAAATGTTTCATTCTCTTTTGGTTGCTCTGTGCCAAACTAGAATTTAATAAGTGTATCACTTGCTATTTGCCATTGTATAATGATATCATGAAGAAAAACTGAAAAAGAAGACAATATAAAGTACTTTTTTCTCAGGAAAATGTACTCATTTTTCTGTATGTCAGATGAAAACAAAGTGCCTTTAGATCCCAGTGGGACTGAAAGAGTGACATCTCATAAAATTTCAACTTATATGCCTGTGAGGATCTTCTGCTGTGTCTCATGGCCTGACTATCTTCACAACAACCACCCACTGCTTTAAGCTGAGAAGAATGGGTGACAAAATTTTAGGAGGGGAAAAAAGCCAATTAGGATTGAAATGAAATGCAGAAAGAAAATGTCTAAAAATACTTCTAAAAAGATCAACCCCCTTGCCCAAGCTAAAACTGGATTCCAGTGCTGCAAAGTGGTGTGACAGCAAATAGCTTATTTTACTTCCAAAGCAGCAATATTCCTCTCTTTTTTCCTATCTACAAGCCACATAAATTTTGTCAAGGCAGCAATAAATGGGATTTTCCAATTGCAACACAAGTGGTAAAAATAAATGTAAATGTTCTAAGGGATATAATGTCATCTGTGGTTTAGTTTTTTCTTGATTTTAATTAAAAAGTTTTTTTCATTTTTTCCTTGTTATAGCACAACGCAGTAATTCCCTGGGATGCTTTCTGAAACACAACAGTATCCAACAATACTTAGCACTTGATAGACTACAGGTTCTGGCATTTTTTTCTTTTTTCTTGAGATTATCTGTGTCAGAGTGTAGTTTCAATTTCTCTGTTATCTTCAACTTTGCAAACATTTGTTTTCTGTTATATTATGCTGTACAGCAGGAGGAGGAGGGACAGGGAGGAAACCCAAACTCTAACAGATACTTATTTGCATTAAGTTAAACATAATAAAAGATTAATTTAATTTGAAGGAACAGAAGAATGTAATATTAGACTCTTGGAAAAAAGAGAACTAGTTTTCAGGCATACTCTTGCATCATCTAAATAGTATACATTTACAGTGCTCTGTGATTGCATATTTTCATCCTTGTTGACTAATGCAATGAATATGTTGATAAATACACTTAAAAGATACACACCCCTTTTTACACAGAATGTTTTCCTTCTGAATGGATACACTGTTGTATGTGGCCCTACTGTTCACCTTTTTTTGTTTGTTTGTTTTTTAGAGCATGTGCCAGGCCTCCAATAATTTGTTTTTCCTCTGTTTGCCACTGAGCTGCATGGCCCCACTTCAGAACAGTGTGAGTAGCCAGCATTGGCTTTGGGTTGCCATGAAGTGTGTGTGAGCAGTTGTGTTGTATGTCACAGCTCTTATTAACTCTAGTGCCATTGCTAATGTTTTAATGTATGCCTATATGTGCCTTGAGGGAGTAGTTTGTGTGTTTTACTAGCGTGATACACCAAAATACTCCCTTCCTTTTGCCTCGATTATAAATTAATACATGCCATCAGGGGACCTCTTATGATGTGAAATTGTCATCCTGTGAACACTACGGATGAGATTCCATGAAAGTGCAGCTGAGCAGCTACCCATCCTGTGAGCACACAGAACTCTCTCCATGCTCGCCCTTGGTGGCTTGCATTAATTTCTTATGAATAATTCACATTCCTTCATCACAGTTATTATTCCTTAGTTATTATTCCTTCCTTCTTCTTTTGTTTCCCAGTTTTGAAAGGCACACCAGCCTCTGCAGTGGTGAAGTGCTCTCAGGCAAAAGCTCATCCACCAGCCCCATGGCAGGGCTTGCTGGAACTGGGCAGTGCCTGGGTGGGATGTCACACTGGCACAGGGAAGCACCCTGAGGGGTTCTTAAACCTGCCAGTGCCCGAATTAGTGTTTTAATTGGGAAGCTAATGGGTTAATCAGCATCCCTGAGCTTGTGCTACTTAATGGATCTGTTGCCTGGCAACGACACCTGCCAAAATGAGAACGTTTTGTTCTTATGCTGCTGTGTGAGTCAGGCTCTTATCTTGTGAGGGTTCAGAAAAGGGAGCTGCTCATATGCTGAATCTCTGGGTCTTTCTCTGCCCAGCTGGAAGTTCTACAGGGCAAACATCAAAGGATTTCCAAGTCTGACTCCTTAATTGTAAGGCTTCCAAAGTTCAGATGCATATTTGAACCTTTTGAAGTCTCACTTTTGCCTTGTAACCCGAAAGGGTCACTTCCCATTCTCCCTCTGTTTTTCTGACCTGAATTTATGTCCCTTCCTAAATCCATACTACTTACATTGATTTTTTTTGCATTTTTTTCTCAGCAGGCTTCCCCTTATCCAATTTCTTCTAAACAACTAACTAAGCCCCCTCTAATTTGTTTACCCTCCACCAGGAAACATTTGTCTCTCTACCCATCAGTCTGTGTTACTCTGTTGGTATCTTTGCTCAAGGTTTGATTTACCTTACACATCCCAGGAAACATTTACCTTGCCAGAGAAACAGTTGAGCACACAGTTGAGGATACCTGACTTAACACAGGCTAGTTGTTGGTTTTGATGGCATTTTTTGAGAACTGGAAGAGAAAGTCTGCTGTGCTTGTTTTCAGAATTTAGCTGTTTCTCCAAAGGCTTTGTAAATCTGTGGAGTTTTGAAAGTGTCTGAGCTCACACCCGAAGCCAAGGCTGGCTGTCTTTGAACACTGGTGGAAATCTCATTAGGAAATCAAAAAAACTGTTTCACTGGTTTGAGGCAACTCAGTGTTGCATAAATATGTTCTTTGGCATGTTAATACGCTTTCTCACAAATACAGCATGTAGAGTAATTTTCTGCTTATGCAAGCTATGCATTTCAGTTAAAAAGCCCATCCTGTGGCACAATATGTTACTTTGCCAGTCTGCTTCAAAAAGATCAGTGTTGCATTGATCCTATTTCTGTGGTACTTCCTGTATTCTTTGATATGTAAGCAAGATTTTTAAAAAAATCTAACATTTCAAAATGTATTAAGGGGTGTGTATACTTACAGAAGTATTTTTAAATTCTTGTCCCATGACTCTTTCATGTGTTCTGTACCTGGGTCATTCAACTTTTACTCTTGTGTTAACAGGCTATTCTGAATAGGAGTTCTCTAGCCAGACTGCACTTTTCCTTTTTTTATTTTTTTTCCCTTAATTTCATTTACTAGGAAAGAGAATGGTAGGGCAGAGTGACATTTACTTACTTACCTCTTTATGTACTGTGTCATCTGGAACTACTGTAATGTGGTTTGCTTACTTTTAACAGCAAAACCACTGTGACACACAATGCTCTTCCATAAGCTATATGGGAGAAGGCTTTTCTAGGCAAGATAGTGGACACATAAGGTAGGTGAGCCCAATGTCAGGACTTGAATTTTGCAGGTATTGAAATAATTTCTCTATTACATCTCAGTGAAATATAATATCCAATACCTGGTTGGATAGCCAAATTGTGCTATTGTCCCACATTTTGTTTCTAAAGACAGTGTAGGCTCTACTGTAATTCCTCGCCTCTGGTTTTGGTAAAATAAGACCCTTAAATCTCTGCTTTTTTGCATCTTGAAGCAATTTGCTGTAAATTGTCCTTTTGCGTGGGAACAGGCTTCTTTGAAAAGCTCAGTGCCTCTCATCCTGAGAGCATGGTACTAGTCTGGTTTTGATCTCTCAGGAAGACTGTGCTGAGATGGGGAAGGCACTAATCAGATTAGTTAATGTGATTTGTAGAAGAGGGAAAAAGATAAGGATCAGGGACTCCATAAGGAAGTAGTTTATGGCAGAGGATATCAGAACACAGATCATACAAAGAAATATTTATGTCTCATTTTATTTGGAACAGAGCAATATTGGAGTACAAAAACAAATTCCCTGCATAATATTGAAAAGGCTGCTTTCCTTTTAAAGTCAAGCTGCTCATCTTTTAACTGATCAAGACATGAATGTTTATGTTCACTGTCAGGCTAAAACCATTACTTTGAATCAAGAAAGCATTTTCATGCAGTTTTTTATTCATTAATTAAATTGCTGATGCAATTTGTAAATGCACTTTAAAGATAGTACTAGAGAGTGTAATGAGTTCCTAACCAGACAATTAGGCTGAAGAAAGCTGAAGTTCATTCTTTGAATTTAATAGGCATCACCCCTACTACAGCAGTATTTTCTTATAACTTCTCACCAAACTGCTCTGTCTCTCTACTGCCTGTCTTTAACTCTACAGGTGCTACATGAAGTGCTGGGAGAGATCTCCATGGGGCAAGATTTGCCAGGGATTTCTTAAATCTTCTTAAAGATTCAGAAATCTGGAGCAGTGGGACTCTAGTGCTTGTATGAATAAATGGTGATGAAAATAGATATTTCCTCTGCTGAGGCATTGGTATTGAATGCTTAAAAATTTTCTTCAGCTATTTATGCTGCAGACAAGCTTTTGTGTACATATGTATGCATATACAAATAAGAAAGTATGTATATCTACATGCATACCTCTTACTTGTCACTTACATTCTAGCAGCATGCCAGACAATCCAAAGGCTCAGGTCCATGTTCAGGTCCTAAAAAGTGATACTGTTTGGAGAAGGTATCAAAGAATAGCACCTACAACACAGCATTACAGAACAGTTTGGTTTGGAAGGGAACATCTGGTCAAACCCCCTAGCTCATGTGGATCACCTAGAGCTGTTCTCCCAAAACTTTGTCCGGATGACTTTTGAATTTCTCCAAGGATGGAGACTTTATCACCTCTCTGACCAACTTCTGCTAGTGCATGGTCACCCTCACTGTGACCAGGTGCTGTTGATGCTCATAGGGAAGCATCACTTCCCTGCTGGCAATTCTATGTGTAATGCAGGGCGAGACACAATTTTCTGTTTTTAAGGTGAGGGCACCTTGCTGGCATACAGTGGCTCCACCAGGAGAGGAAGTACATGAGATTCACATCTCCAAAGCTGCCTTCCAACACAATTTCATATCACCTAATAAGAATTAGAAACATCTCCTAAAATTGGCTCTGGATAATGCTTTGCCTAGACTGAGATATTGCACTTGCAGCCTTGTCGCTTCTTTCCTGTTTGCCTTCTGAACAGGGAGGAGAATGTTTTTAGTTTAATTGCTTTGGACCCTGTATTCTATGTCTTTTAATTAGATGTCTAACTAAACTCTTTAAAAATAAAATTTCTCTGGGCTACTGTGTGGAAATAAAGCCCTTTAAATGTTTTTATACTTCTAGACTTTAAGAAGAAAGAGTTCTATGTGCCTGCTGCTACTCCATTGTTCAATATGGATGACAAAGTAATGAGAAAAAAGTTTCACATATTCTAATGGTGGGAATCCCTTTCTCCTTCTCTGGGAATGGAATAATGCACTATTTTGTTGGTGTAGCAAAGTCATGATAACTTGAATTCAGCCTCTCTCTTCTGAGTTAGTCCTGAAAAAAATTTAGTATTTTCGGGATGCATGCATTTTTCCACAAGGGTCATATCTGGTGGCAAGCACAGTTCTCTGACAGCTGCAGAATGTGCCTAATGATAGAGTTTGATAAAATTATTAGGAATTATGAGCTTGGTTTTACCTATATGTCCTGGTTTGAGAGGAAGTGAGTTTTTGGGATGCTGTGGTCAAACCAATAGGTGCTCAGATTTGAATATTGGCACCTGGTGTGGCCACTGGGGAAATGGATACGCCTCTGAGAGCGATGTAACAGGTCAGACCTCCCCTGCCCAGCTGCTGCGGGCTGGGCGAGGGAGGGGAAGCCACGCGGCCGGGTGAGGTGAGCCAGGGCCCTGAGGATGGAAGGGTGGAGGAGCACCGAGAGGCATCGGGCAGCCCAGCAGGGCAGCATGGGAGTCTGGACAGGCAGAGCCTGAGATTTTTAACCCTTTTCTTGGATGATGGAAACCTTACAAATGCTGATCCTCCTGGAGTTGAATGACAAGAGAGACAGAGATGAGATAAGAGGAAATGGGCCATGAGAGAAGTGGAGAAGACTCTTGGGTGGGCGGAGGTGATGGAATGGCCTTTGGCTGGACTTTTTCTTGTATAGCCATGGACAAAACCATTTTTCCTGTGACACAGAGACTGCATTTAGGGGGAGGCGATGGCTTGGAGCCAAGAGAGTTCAGTGATGTTATGTGAAGGAGTGCGTGAACAGAGACAACAGGTGAGGAGGGTGGTGGCCTCTGTTTTTGGGGAAGAAGAAGATCTCTGTTCTCGAGACCTCTTGGCCCCAGGGGGTGAAAATTGGGGTGGACAGATGTCCTGAAAATGAGAGACTGTGCTTCTTTTGGAACTGGACAGAGCATCCTTAAAAGGGGAACCCTAGAAGCAGCTCTGGTCCATGTTCAGTGGTGAGAGCACCGGGCATGGAAGGAAGATGCCATGATGGCAAATGATCTCCGGGCAGTGCCACGAGTGACATGGAAACACACAATGTCTCAACTGTGTTTCCAGGGGAAGCCTATGGCACAAGGGGGACTCCTCACTCCTTGATGAACTGAGAATTGATTATCTAAAGAGTGGTGATGGACTGAGAGTTGATTATCTGAGTGATGGATGTATTGGAAATTTGGTGGGGGGAGGAGGAAACATTTTTGGAAGGTTTTCATTCTTTCTGTGTGTTTCTTTCTATATATAGTTGTAGGTTAATAAAGTTTTTCTTCTTCATTCCTAAGTTGGAGCCTGCTTTGCTCTATTCCTGGTCACATCTCACGGCAGACACCAGGGAGCATATATTTTCATGGGGGCACTGGCATTGTGCCAGCATCAAACTGTGACACTATAGCACTGTGGAAAACCAGCTTTTTTATGGAATAAAATTGTTTTGCTTCAGGGTAAAAAATAAATATGAGCATTGGTAATAGCTTTAATATGCTGTTTGCAGTGTAATAGTTTTCTGACACTGTTAACTTAAAATGGTTTGGACCTGAGTTCTTACCATTCACATTTAATTTTTATATATGTGTACTAATGCTTTCTAATTCTCTCATAATCCAACATTAAGGAAAAAAATTCCATGAGAACACTAGAGGGTATTTAGCAACCAGTCAGAAACCTGACCCGAATGTTATTTGCATTTACATATTGTGAAACATACACAATTGGAGTCTAAGAGAATTCTTAAATTAGAGAATTTAAACTCTGTAGGCTTCTAGGCTCATTTCTGCTAACCATGCAACAGGGTGCGAGGATCCTTATCAATGAGCATAGCTGTGTGACTTCATTTGTCTTCACTTTTAACACTTGGAAACACATGTTGGAACAATGTGTCATTTAGAGCTGGGTGAAATAGCTGATGCTTACTCTCTCGGAAGCCAGAAGTGGAAACAGAAACCTGCTTTGTGCCCAGTTTTGGACGGGAAGTTCAACAGAGACCTCCCACTTTCAATGAACTGAGATGAACTCCCCAGCAGGCTCAGTGTGTCTGGGCTTTCTGGGGTCTGTGCCACTCTTGTATAAAAACTAAAGAGTCAGGTGATTCTAAACTGGTAATTAGGGCCCTCATCTCTAGCTGCTGAATTAGTTCTTTATACAAGAAGGAAAGTTTTGAGCCAGGCATCTTGCTGGTGGAGAAGATGGGACCTGAGGCACCTATAGCTTGGTTTGCCAGGCTGAGTTTTACATAAAGAGTTAGGGAGAAAAAGATGTGTGTTTGGTACCCAAGGGACCAATGTGCTTCAGCACAGTGTGATGTGGCTGGAGGTAGCATCATCCTCTGACCTGTTGCTGGGACTGCAGTGCAGGCACATCCCAGGACATCCCAAAAATCAGGTGGGAGGTGAAGGGGCCACTACCATTCCCTTGGATTACTCCTCCTTTTGCTTCCTGAGATGTTTCCCTCAGAGTCCTGCAGCACTTTCTAAACTGGATTAAATGCTTTGTGGCTCTGCTCTCATTCATTAACACAAGCTTAAAAAAAAAAACAAAACAGAAAGAACATTTAAATTAAGGCTGGATTGAGTCTTCCCTCTCCCTCTGAATCCCCCCTCCCCCTTTTTTTTTCCTTCCTCTGTTAGGCTAAGAAATCAATTATTTGCACAGCCTCAGTATCAGGAGAGAGATCTTCTATTACTATTTCCTATACTGAAATGTATTATGACTACATAGGGGTTATTGTATTCAGAAGCAAAGGGATTACAAATATCTCAATGTCTTTTATAGCTGCTAGTAATTATTTTTGCTTCCAGCTATGTTACAACCATTAAAGTTCATGTTTAGGTTACAACGTTCCCTGTGTGAATGTTTGCTTTTAATTAACAGAAGGATGTGCTGGGCTTGTCCTTCCACAGTGTAGACCCTAAACCTGTCAGAAACAGCTTACAGTAATGGAAGAGTTCTGAAAAGCTCTTTCCTGTGAGAAATGAGGCTGGAATTCCTTGATTTCCACACTACTAGCCAAAGATATGGATGCTTGGGAGGTTTTGTCCTACAGACTGTATTAGATAACTTTGTTACACTCTGCGTGAAATGCAGCCCCTGACTTTTGACAGCTGCCTGTATATTTTTCAAGCCAGCAAAGAAATAGCTGCTAACAAGCAAGCAGCGGCATAGTTAAAATTCAGTGTGGATCATAGCTGCAATCACAGTGAGGGTAAAAGGGCTGCAGCCACTTCAGCTCGCTGTTCCATAACAAACTACAGAATTTCTAAGAGAACCAAATGTCTTGGCTCTTCTCCTCCACTGTGGAAATGCTCTCCCCCTCCCTCCCCTTCCCTTCTGTAGGCATGAGAAAACCTCAGTGCAATATAAACATTTGCTGATATCATCTGTCATAAATAATGTCCAGAAAAATTTTAAGAGAGAGGGGAGAACAGCAAACCTCAAACCAGTGTTTAGGCCATAAAGGCCAAAAGCATTTGTGTTTGTTTCAAGATAGTGGGGACCAGAGTGGAGGTCTGGTATTTTCCTGGTGACTGCTGAAGAAGAGGGATTTGGCTGCTGGCAGAACATAAAGCAAAGCTGACAACAAAGCTTTCCTTTCATGCTATCCAAATGAACACATTTCTAATCTGAAATTCAAATACTTGACAACAGAGAGCCTGTGAGTTGGGCTTTGAATAGGAAATTGCTTCATGGTTTTAGCATAATGAATTAGGCAGTTAGAGTAAATCCATTTAGAAGGCATAGAATGCTTTCACATGCCTTGTAAAAGCTATAAAACCCTACTAATTTCCCAAATTTCTCATGACTTGCAAAATGTCTAAATGTTCTGTGCAAATGTGGTTGTGCATGTTATGTTTGGCTTATTGCAGCTATGTAGTTTGACTCTTATATTTTACAGCACACTGATTATTTAGATAAGATTGTACCTTAATTAAAAGCCATAAATAACAGCTAGGACATTATTTGAAAACCAACGCTCTCACCAATAACGAGAGTACATTAATTAGTCCTGACACTCTGTTCTGGTCAATTACTATTACACATTCTGGAGATGCAGCATTAGTCTGAGAAAACAGCTGGGGTGGAGTCACACCAAGAAAATCAATAGAGGGATTCTCTGAACTGTTAACTGTGTACTGACAAGTGGCAGCTTCAGTCTCGTGTTTTGGACAACACTGGACCCTTTCTATGTTCATAACCCTTCAAGAGGACCAAACAGAGGCAGTGGTACAGGTAGCATAAGGAGAGATCCTGTAACAGAACACAGAATGAGGAGCTGTTGTTTCTTTTGTGCATATGTCTGACCTTGGAAATAATTTGTCAGGCCTCCTGGAACTCAAAGTTCCTTCTTCTCTGGTTTGCTTAAGCAAACAATTGCAAATAGTACCACTCGGAAAGCCAAGGTTAAATGCATTCCAGTCATATTTTCAAAAATGAGCTGCCTTTTTTTAAAAATTCTTTTCTTTCATTTTTTTTTTCCTTTTCTCTTCTTCTTTCCTTTTTGTGGTAGCCCTTGAAATGTTCTTAATAATTTGTAGAAGATGTTCAAGTCCTTGTTTTAAACATTTTGTTTTGCTGCAATGGTTAAATCTAAGAAGGCAACTGAGTTTATAAGCAACTGCATAGGGACTTTCTACCAAATGCATACAAACAGATAATAAAGCATGACATTCTTGCATTCAGAAGCATACTAGCTATCACAGCAAACCAACATTTTTTCCCATGGAAAAAGACTGAATAAATAAATGGATTTTATTTTATCACAGAGTTTTTAACTTTGCCATTAGAGATACCATGGTACAATGACATAGTTCTTTGGGCTGGGATTGTGATTAAAAAAATTATGATATAATTATAATATAATATAAAATAATATATATTACAAAGAGTATTTTTAATCATTAGTGTGTCAAGCACCTAATTAATGTTTACATTTAGGAATGTAAAGGAAATATGTCCTCGCTTTTGCACAGCTGCTAAAATATGAATAGGTCTTTTTAGGTCCTTGGAGTTGCATACTGAATATATGTATACAAGCATCTGAATGCATGTATGATGAATTAAACTGAGAAACACTGACATTTAAATGCATTAAAGCTATACTGAGTTGGAATAATAATTATCACCACCAGCACAACATAAATATTTAAAATTACTGTACCTATGCAGTAGTCACAGAGGCACCGGGCTGAATTTATCAAAAACCAATTCTGAATGGCACCTCTGGCTAAATAATGGGATATGGAATGGAGGCATCTTCAATTCATTAATATGGAGGAAAACTGAAGCCTGCATTATAGGCTTGTTCTTAGGTGCCAGCACAAACAATAGGTTTCCAAATCAGGACTTTCCATATACAAGATGTCATGAAATGCAACTGCCCCACTGCAAGACAGGCTGCTGCTTGAATCACTTCAACAGAGAGGGATATTCATATATTTACATTTAAGAATTAGCTAAAAGAAAAATATATATTTTAAAATTTTTAACACATGTTGCGGTGTACAGTACTGTACAGTATGTTGGGAAAAAAAAACCCAGTCTGTGAAGGAATTTTGTGTCTGTGTGTGCATACATACTCTTAAATTATAGCAAGATGTCAAAATTGGTTATTTCTGAACTATCAAGAAATTTATCTTTTACCAGGGCAAAAAAGTGTTTTCCATTGATTTCTACCAAGTGTTATTCTTTGTGAAAGCATGTTCATACCAAAATCTCACTGAAATCTATAAAATTATATAGTGGGCATGGAGAATTTTGCCTAGACATGAACTTTGGGGCTGAATCTTGAATCTGATAATCTGATGCAATATGAAGTTCCTTTAGACATTGAAGGCATTGTTTAAAGTTGAGTAAAAGGTGGTGAAAAATGCTAAAAATTTAGTTTTGAAAGTAGAGTATCATCCTACTGAATGAGATAAATGTATTCTTATCAGAAAGAACTCCTTGGATGAGAACTGATGGCTAAGTACAATTGCAGCAAGAAATAACAAAGTGAACTGGCCAGATTTACTGATTGCTGTCCAAGACCAGTGACTAATTTCTCATGTATTAACTCTAGGTCCTTGTTCAACTTTGACTGAACTTGCCATATAGAATCACTGTGTGCTTCCCTTTGTTTCTTTCTTACAGAGTGTGAAAAAATGAAGAAAAGAAACAGATTACAGTCTTTCCCTTCCACAGAGGGAAAGAAATTATTCCCTCTTCTGCTCTAGTTTATGACTCATTTGTAGTAAAATTGCCCTGTAAATACACCTCCAGTGACACCAGCTAAAATACACTACTGTTACAGTGCCTAAATCATGATATTGTATTTTGGAGATGCCTGTGAGCCTCAAGGTGTGTGCATGGTGTTACTCTGCAGCTCATCTCACTGGAAGAAGATCTGTCCTGCACTGTTTAGAGGTACAGTTTAAGATCTGAAGCCTGGGAAAAGCTTTGAGCCAACTATCTGTCATCCTGTTCCTGCCCCTCTCTGAAGCATGAATTACACCCCTTCTTTGTAATGACATTCGATAATCTTGAGAAGGGGAGAAGCTATTTAAATTGTGACAGATATCCAGGTTGATTGAAAGTTATGATTGATGACCAGGAATTCACAGGATTTGCTCTGTAGTCTTAGAGTAAAATGCGACTTCTGCCTTCAGCATATTTTGTGGTTGTTATGAGGGATTATAATGGTACAGCACTTACACACAGCACTTACAGTGGGAAAATGTAGGTGCATCTCTCAGATGCCTTAAGTCCCTTTCACAACGTGGTGAGCTGTTAATGCAGGAAAAGATAAAATATTGCCTTTCACAAATGTGAGCTCCAGCATCTGATCTTGGGTCACCCATCTAATTTCATTGATAAGACAGAATTGCAAGATATTCTTTCATAAATTAGAAACATACAAAAACTTTAATTACTGAATTTGCACTGCTACCTTTTCTCTCCAAAAAGTATCTCCAAAACCAAAGAACTGGACATGTTTTTCATAAGCTGACTACAATAATTTTTAATGCTGCAATGTGAAGAGTTTTGGCAGACATAAGTGCTAGAATATTCATGGATAAAAATTTTAAAATATCATAAACAGATTTAGCACAAAAAATGTACTAAAAGCAAATCTCAGAGACTGTCTCAAACAGGAAATAAAAAAATTATCTTCCTATTCAAGATTCAGAAAAGAAGGCAAATTTATATTGCAGAAACCATCTTTCTTCTTTTCCTTGACTATATTTTCTATATTAGAAAATATTTGATCTCATATCCTCTGCTGGTGCTTACAAATCCAGCCAGCTGTTAACCTTAAATTTTTATGTTGCATTTAGGTTTCCAAATTATCACGAGAAAGGAAGGTCCTTAGAAGCAGTTTATCCTCTGAGTGAAGTATGAGCAGAGTTGAAATGCACTTTGATTAAGGTGCTAAAGCAGGCTGAAATGAGATTCAATAAAGCAACCTTTTCAGCAAATTCAATGCAGTGATGAACCAGTGCTTTCCCAAACTGATTAATTTGTTGAAGGGAACAATTTACTCTCTGCTAATTTTCAGATATGTCTAATTGCTTGGAAATCAAATACTTTCTGTAGCAAAGAAAGATACAGGAAATGCTGCTAGATAATTAAAGCATAAAGGTTATGCACAAATGTCAAATCAATAAGGACAGTAAACATGGTTTATCAACCATGCCAAGTACACTTTTTCAGTTGCAAAATGTAAATAGGTTTAGAATAGAGTGGTCTGGTGGGATGATGGATAGGATACCCATAACACTTTAATTAACTCCAGTTTCCTACATGTTATAGGTTTCTTCAGTCCACTGGTTTATGTAACAAACCCTCTAGGATTTCATTAGCCATTGCTCAATATGAAGTGCAGAATGCCATCTGAAGGGGTTACATTTTGTCCTGCTCTTCTGTCAAGCTTAAAGTCTTATCACAGTGCTATTACTGCTTTCCCAAAAAAATGCAGATATTTTAAAGTATCAGCTCTGGGTATTGGTTTGGTATTTTGCTTTTTATTATCAGGAAATAAAAGGCAACAACTTCTAACAGTGAATTGCAAATGCTTCTTTAACTGCAAATAATTGTTTTAGTTTGTTTTCTTTCCCTTTTTGTTTTGTTTTGTTTTTTGTAGGGAAGGTATGTTCAGGGATTTGGATTCTTTATGTTGATTGGAGGAAGAACAATTGCTTTTGTTTTACTACTCAGAAGATATGATTAAAAGAAAACCTACATGTTACATCACAATAAATGCCAGGCTTTTTAGCTTTTTTTTTTTTTTTTTTTTGTAGTAAATGAAGTATTTTTCATTACACCTTTTTGTCTGATAAAGGGTATTCACATGTTCTGTTTTAAATGGAGAAATTCTTCCATTCTGAAAGCAAGGACTCTGAAGCTGGGGTAACATTTTCTAGCCATGCCTACTAAGGATTTTTTATCCCTATAGAAAGGAAAACATAAATCAGCTGGTATTCAATTTGGCTTCAGACAATTAAATTTATCATTGGGAAAGAGAATGGTTATTTTACCTTTAACCCTAATAGAAGAGCTTAATTTTAAGTTTAGAGCACAGAAAGTCTTTTTATTTAAAACAAAATGCTCTCTAATTTTTCATGTTGCCCATTTAGGACTATAACACATGAAAACATCACATACAGCCTCAGTTAATAATGATCTATTTTCTTACAGAAGCTGGCAATAATAATGCTCATTAACACCATTTTCTAATGGTCCTGTGGGAATTGCTATCAAGCTCTCTGTTAAGGACTTATTTCAATTAAATTAACAACTGCTGACCTACCTTGTACATAGGATACTCTAAGCAAGTGCAGCTTGATCCTGTAATGGCGTTTTCTTTTAAGATGAATATATGACAACTGTATTTTGTATGCCTTGGAAATGACTTTCAAAAACATCCATTGTCACTACATTTTAAGATTGCTCTTTCAAGATGCTTTGTAGTGTCTCCTGACTGAGTCAGACATGCATGACTATCCTCACAAACAATGATTTAGTGGAAGAAATTCAACACTCAAGATTTGCCGCTTCCACTTCTCAATAATTTTGTGCTTTCCTTGCCCTCTGCTGTGTTATCAGTCATCCGTGTCCCAGGGGAAATACTACAGGCTTGAGGTTAAATTAAGGTTCTATCTCCAATGATTGTCTTCAGCAAACCCTGTATGTTCCCAAACAAACCTTATCTGCATTGAAGGCAGCCTTAAATGCCAAGAGACAGCAGAGAAAGCTCTCTTTCTTGTTGACATGAGGGCTAAGATTAATACAGACTAGTGTTTGAAAAGGAAAAAAAGGTAACTAAGCTAAAAAATAAACTGTACATTTATTAACCTATTAATCAGAACTGTGCTCTGAGATAGAGATTAGTTTGTGAAAAACATTACCAGTCATCATATGCTACCCAAGAGAAAAAAAAGATAGAAAAAAAGTGCTGCTACTACATCTATCTTAGTTTTGCTAATTAAAAAATCAAGCCTTTTTGTGTGCTGCATGTGGGTCACTGACATTTACGGATATAACTTAAGGAGTTCCCTGGCTTAAAAGATGGCTATATGTGGGCTTACCAAATAAAAGCAGCACAAAATAAACTAATTCAGTGCAAGGGTCTTCCCAGATGCCCTGAGGTAAGGTAAAAATCAGGGTCTTAGCAATTGTGTAGTTTTGTATGCACTGAATGGCTTGGACCAAGTTTCAGGTCATTACTAGGGTAAGGAGCCTTGCAAGGAATAGGCTTGTATCATGTTTTAATAGAAAATGTTTCTAATGTGCTGTGGGTAAGTGGTCAACCATAGGCTGGTAGGAGTGCCCTCCAGGGCTACTGCTCCCCATGCCTGTAAGGCCAGCTCTGTGAGGGGGACCAGGACTTCCTGGGGAGCAGAACTTGTCCTTGGGGCAGCCTCAGTCTGACTTTCTTCCCTGGCACCACAGTGCCGGACCTGCCACACTGCTTTCTGTTGTCTGGAAAACAGGCATGAGGAGACCCCTCCTTAGCTGTCACTCTGGGTTAATTAAAGGTGAATGTCAAGGATGGAATCCAAATAGGACATATTTTAACAAAGGATTTACTTGTTTAGGTAAAGTTAAGAACAAAGTTTCAAGAATCAAACCCCACCTCTATCATTGCTGAGCTACAATGTGATTTTGAAACTGGACTTGATACAGCATTACATTTTGACTCAGTGTAAATAAAAAATTAACTCCTTTGTGAACTAAAAGATATCACAGAATCAGGTGGATGATTGAGGTTGGAAGGCACCATCTGGTCCAAACCCCAAGCTTAAGTGGATCCACCAAAACATTTTCCCCACACCAGTTTTCTGGACCATATCCAGATGGCTTTTGAATATCTTCAGGATAGGAGGCTCCATCATCTTGCTGAGAAATCTTTACCAGGGTTTGGTGAGTCTCACAGTGAAAGAGTGTTTCTTGATGCTCAGAGGGAACTTCCTGTGTTTCTCTGTGTGCCTACTGCTTCTTGTCCTGTCACTGGGCACCACTGGAAAAAGTCGGGCTCTGTACTTGGGCTGTTCCTGAAGGTATTTATATGTATATTGATAACTTCCCTCTGACCCTGCTCTTACTCAGGCAGAACAGGCTCTGTTACCTTAGCCTTTCCTTATAAAGAGATACTCTTGTCCAACATCTTTGTTTCCAGCGTGTCCATGGCTATCTGGTAGTGGGAAGCCCAGCACTGGGAGCAACACTCTATCCATGCCTTGGGAGAACTGAATAGAAAGGCAGTCACAGCTCCCTCAAATCTCTGGCAACACTCTCTAATGCAGCCCAGGGTACAATTCCTATTCTTTGCAGTAAAGGCACAGGGCTGGCCCATGTTCAACTTGGTGTCCTTCAGGATGCCCAGGTCCTTTTCTGTTGGACTGCTTTCCAGCTAGTTCTCCCCCAAATACACTGACATGTGGGATAGTTCGTCCCCAGGTGCAAGACATTGCACTTCTCCTTGTTGAATTCCATGACATTCCTATCTTCCCAGTTATTCACCCTGTTGAGTGTTTTCTGGTTGTCAGTGTGACCCCCTGATATATCAAGCAAACCCTCTCAGGTTTGCTGAGGGGACACTCTTCCTAATCATCCAGGTCATAATGCCAATGGTAAAGGATATCACACTCATATTTGATGCTTCCTGTACGCTTTGAATCACTAGATTCCAACTAGACCTCATACCACTGATCACCACTCTTTTGCCAGTGTTCCATCAATTAGTCATCCATCCCATACTTCAACAGCTTATCTACAAAGACCTTATGAGAGGCACTAAAGTCTGTGGGGACAATATCCACTGCTTTCCCTTCATCCATAAGTCCAGTTGTTTCACTGTAGAAACTCATAAAGTTTGTTAAATTTCCCCTTGGTGAGGCCATGCTGATTACTGATGATTTTCTTGTCCTTCTAGTGCCCAGAAATGGTTTCCAGGGTTAAGTGCTCCACTGACTTCACAGGAATCAAGGCAAAGCTGACTGAACTGTAGTTCCCTGGGCCCTTCTTCCTGCCCTTTTGAAGACAGGACTGACATTGGCTTTTTCCCAGTCTTCAGATACTTCTCCCAGTTGCTAGGATTAATCAAAAATTATTTTAAGTGGCCTCACAATATCATCTGGCAGCTCCCTGCGCACTCATAAGTGCATCCCATGAAATCTTGCCCCACAGACTTATACATGACCTGTTTGCTAAAGTCTTCTCTGATCTGACCCTCTTTTCAAGGTATGTACTTCTTACATTGTAATTTTAAGAATTTATATTTAATAGCTAGGCTTGACTTTTTTCTAAACAGGAAGGAAATGCTATTCTCCTCAATATACTCTTATTGCAGTAGTGCTGCACTACAGTATTGAAATTTTAAATATTTTTACTCCTTCATAAAATAATTACTTATGCAGCTGAAAGCTCACTTTGGAGCGTTAACTCTGGCTGGATTCCAGGTGCCTACAAAATCTGCAGTACCTCTCACCCATAAATAAACACTCATGGGTCAAGATGAGGATAGAGAGAAATCACTCAACAATTAATGTGATGGACAGGATGACTCAACTTCAGAAAAAAAAAAAAATTATGTACTGTCAATCAAATCAGAGTAGGATAATATGAAATCAAAACAAATCTTAAAAACACCATCTCCCCATCTCCCCCTTCTTCCTGCACCTAATTTCACTCTGATTTTCTGTACCTTCCCCCCTGCTTCAGCAGTGCAGTGGGACAGGGAATAAAGGCTTTTTGGAAACATGTCTCTCCTGCTCCTTTCTCCTCAGGTGAAGTACTCCTTGTACTCTTCCCCTATTCCAGTGTAGTGTGCTTCCCACAGGAGACAGACCTGCATGAACTTCTCCAACCTGGATCCTTCCCACAGGCTTGCCTCCTATGTGGTGCAATCTTCAGGAATGCACTGCTCCAGAGTGGGCTGCCCATGGAGTCACATGTCCTGCTCCCATGTGGGCTCCATTTTCCATTGGTCCACAGGTCCTGCCTGGAGCCTGCTCCAGTGCAGGCTTGCTATCAATAGTCTCCTTCAGGCACTGACCTGCTCCCTTGAGAATCTCCCAAGGGCTGCAGGCTCACGGCTGCCCCTGAATGATCTTCACATCAGCTGGAGCACCTCCTGCCCCTCCTTCTGCTCTGACCTTGGTGTCTGCAGGGCTGCTGCTCTCACATGTTTAACTTCTTTCTTTGGCTGAAATCGCCATTGTGCAGAGCTTTCTGCCCTTCATAACTACATTATAACTACAATGGCAGAGATGCTACTGCCATTGCTGTTGAGTTTAGCCTTGGCCAGCAATCAGTCTGTCTAGGAGCTGTAAGGCATTGGCTTTGCTGGACATGGGGAAAGCTTCCAGAGAAGTCCCCCTTCTTGCAAAAATTTTGCTGTGTAAACCAAATGCACTCATCTAAAAAGTGAATGTTTTTAAAGGAAATGATGAGTGTTTTTGAAGAATACCTTGGATTTCTTTTTGTCATATTACAGATGTGGAGTTTAGGGGTTGTTAGAAGAGGTGTGTGAGTATAACGATAAGAAAAAAAAGCCTCCAAAGAATTTCAGCATTCGTATTTGCTACTTTATGTCCTCAGCTATCTTGTCTTTCTGTATATTACAACTGTCCTTGTGGTCCTACTTTATCAGCACAAATGATGTTACCTTCCCACTCACCACCTTTTTCTCACTCTTTAATGTTGGACATGTAAGTCATACTAGCAATCTTGTCACTAAAGAATTTAGTGTGAAGGTATCTGTGGGAGATACATTCATACCAGATCTGATTTATCTGAGATTTTTTTTTTCTGTGGGTAGGAAACAATAGCTATTTTTTCTCCCAGCAAAATAATAAAAAATGACTCTACTGCTGTATTTGAACAGAGTCTCAGATCAATGCTCACATTTAACAGCGAAAAAAGTATATTTGAATAGAAATTACATATGAATACTTCAACATATGTTATGCACTTTTTCATTTTTATGATCATGTTTCCATAAATGATAGCAGAAGCTGGGGCATGGCAGGTGAAAAAATTAGTGCTGCTGAGACAGGATATTATTGTACTGGAATTAACTTGTGTAGTATGTGTGCTTTTTCTGTAGCAGAGGTGATCACAAAACTGACTGATGTGTTCCAACAGAACGTTTGTGCTGGGCATATAGGCTCAGCCAGGGGACTAAAATGCACAGAAAACTACCAGGCTTTTCCCAAGAAATGTGAATTCTAAAAAAAAAAAAACCCAATGATTTGATATTTTTGTATAAACCAAAGACTGCTCACTTTTTCTACAAAAACAATTTGTAACACAATCTGTGACAGTGCCACAAGGCTCCCCTTGCAGTAGGAATGTTTCAAACAGATGTGTCTTAATTGAAGTAATCCATCTCAATCAAATGAGTCAAACAACTTCAAGATATGTCATGAAATGATATAAATATTCCTCTGCCTTTTCCCCTTATATGCTCACATTTTTTCACTATTATGTAAATTAGAGTGTACTTTTTTATCCTATTGATTATGACTTTTTCCATTCCTGGAACCAAAACATGAAAGTTCTTAGCAATGTATTGGTTATTATTGAAACCATTAGCAAAATTTACTTCATTTTGTTCTAAAGTATGGAACCACGTAAACACAATAAATGACATGAAATAAATGAGAATTTAGGAATAATAGTTAAAGAACTTGAAAGCATCCTATTCGGTGCCTGCCTGTGGGGTTTCTCAACAAAGAGAAACTTGACCTGAGATTTTTCATGAAGGAATGATATTTTTGACTCACTTAAGTTAAAAGAGCAAGTGCAATAGTGATAGGCCTCCATTTCCAATTTAATTCTCAGCAAAGATTTTTTTATTTTTCTTTCAGTCGATGGAGGAAACTTGTTAAAAAACCCAAACCCACCAAAATAATTTTACAAGGCCTTCCATTCTTAGCATTCTACTCGTTGCTACTGCAGTATATACTAAATGAACATTTTTCCTGCCAGACTTAAGTAATGTCTCTCTACTTGCACATATTTGAAAAATCAATGCCAATTAAAGAAAATAAATCTGGGTTTTTTTGAAGAGTTTAGAATGTTGGTGTTGTTTGTTTTGTAAAACTTTGATAAATCATTGCATCCAGTTATTGTACCCATTTTGCCTTAACAATTATACTAAACAAATGGATGTTCTATGCTTAGTAAAAAACCAGATTCACAAGGCCAGTAAATACCTTTCAAAATTTTTTTTTGCCAATTAGTTAATTTGTTATTTTGTTCAGATTCTAAAATTTGCCCTGACAGGAAATAGAAATCTAACTGGTTTTTAGAAATGTGAGAGACCAGCAATGACCCACAAACTAGCAGTGATGAGTGTTTGGCATAATTGTGGTAATGCAGAAAAATATTAACTGTCAAACTTGAACAAAGCTGTGGCTGCGAGGTAATTTAAAAAGACTAAGGGTTATTTCCAAGTCACCTCACACATTTGGAAAAGGAAAGGCTAACAAAACATTATAATTAGTATCTTCTTTTTACCATACTTCTATTTTTTAGCTATGAACAGTTTACTAATTCCACATAAGCTGCAAATTCAAAGCAATAGCTGCATGAGCAATTTTAGTCCCTGAAGGAAATGAAACTAGGCTCTTTTTGAGGAATTTTAGTGATGCGAAATCTGTCAGAGCTACTATAAATGAGTATTTCAATCTGAAGGTCACGATTTCACAAATACTTTGACTAAATACATTTTAGCAAGTGGCATCAGGAAGTGATGTGCATGTTGATTTTTAAGTCATGCTTGCCAAATATTAAGATAGATAAGATACTGCTGGGCACATGCAGAAAGTCTAGGTTCTGCATAGGTGTTCTGAAAATAGATTATGCATCTCTGTCCATGAAATTAGTCTGAGTTAACTCAGTTTTATTACTTTATGGTCTCAAAGAAGGATAAAAGCATATCTGTGTTTCTTTAGTGGTTTCTACTCCTTTCTTCCATTGAAATGTTATAAAAAGCCAACTGAGTAACTTTTATAGTGATTGCAAAAAATAGCTATGTTTGTGTATATGAACATCACATCCACTATTATGCATTCAGTTCATGAAGGCCATGAGTCTATTGCTCTTTCTAAGGCAGTGACCACTGGGGCATGGTTCTGTGTTTTGAGAGAAGCAATCTTTCTATATGGGTTATTTCGTTGGGGTTATTTGTGCTATTTTATTTTTTAGTACAAAACCCACCTTCTGGCTTTCACAAGAACTTTTCTCATTTGTAAGTTAGCTTCTAAACTACTCCTAGCCCAGATTTCCTTGATTTTGTGCCTGTGGGAAAGGAAAAGTTCTGACAAGATAAATTACATGAGCTGTGGTCCATAATCATGTGACGATGAACTACACATAACTCTTTTGAAGATGTCAATGGAGAATTATTGCTAGTTTACCCTGACAAAGGTTTCCTTGCTCTCTATATTGCATAATACAATATTCTATTGACCAGAAATTTGTGTTCTCTGTTTAGAAGCTATAATAATGTTATTTATATGCAATGAAGATTACCTGGGGAGGTCTGAATAGGACTAGAAAATGCTTTATGTAGCTTCTCCATATATTGTCAGAAGAGCTGAAAGGAGTAAATTGCTAAGATATGAAGATTATTTCTTGCACGTAGAAAAACACACTGCGGCTCTTCAAATATCTATTTTTCTGGCTGTTTACTTTCCCATTCTCCCCATTTTCCACAATACCACTTTTTACTAGTGAAGTCTTCCACATAGGCTTATTGCTTCTCAGATAAGGTTATGTCCAACAACTTAATACAGGCTGACACAATCGAACATTTGATAAAACTTGGATTTTTATAATTTTACTCAGGCAATTCTCATATGCTTGTTGCTACCTGCATGACACATTTAGATTTTGATGTGCTCTGTAAGTGTACTTTTGCATGTAAAACTGATCATGTTCCAGCTTGTTGTAGAAGTTCAAGTGACTCCTGGCATGCAAGTTTTAAAAATCAAAATGTTTTGTTTGTTTATTTACTTTCTATTTGGCTTGCAGATATTGTTAAGAATAGAAGATTAAAGTTCTTTTGGGACCATAATGTCTCCATCTAAGTATTAAAAAGACAAAGATTTGTATTAAGAATATAGTAAGTATAAATAACACTAAGTTGGTAGGGCACCTTTTACTGCAAAAACATTCCTCTCTGGTAATGTTTTCCTTGACTAAATTCTAAATTTAAATGAGTTATAATGCATATAAAAGATGATAGCTGGCTGTTTTAATTTGTTATAACTTTCCAACTTTTTTTTGTCTCGTGTTGTTTGTTTTTCATAAAAAATACAATGTAATAAATGTTTTCTCTAGCCATTTGATTTGTCTCTTTAAAAATATTACAAATTTTTTTATGGCACATTATGGAAACTTATATACATATATTAAAGCTTTTAATGACTTTTATTAAAATGTGCACTTAGGGAGACTTTGCTGCCTCAAGTAGTTGGAAGTATTCAGTAAGAATATTTTCATTACTGACTGGCAATAATTATATGCCAGACCAGCTCCAGATCAACCATTGCTCACACTCAGAACTGTAGACAGATGTGGGATGCAGGGACGTTGAAGAGACATGTAGCTGTAATTGTTGTGCCATTTAATGTCACTCATTATCCATGGAGAACAGGCTTGAAGCTATTAAATGGGAAAGAGAAAATAAGTCTGTGCTAATAAGTGTCTTGAATTGGATACCTGCTATATTTGTGGTTATAGCATGCACAGTGTGAAATTATTTCTGCCCCTATGGATTCCCAAATGCAGCCAGGAAGTTTCAGAGGCTGAATGTGTGTTTTCAGCAGCAGATACCAGAAACTTGATGCTCTCCTGGTCAGTCAGCAGACTGAGTTATTTTTATTTAAAAACATTGTATGCATTAAGTAGCTGACATGATGCATTTTCAAAACCTGTAGGAAAATGCAATATTTCAAAGAAATATATTGATCTAATGAAAAGTTTTCATGGCTCCTTATTTGGATTTATTTTGGATTGTTCTTTAGCAGACATGAAAAAATCACCTTAAACTCACAACTTAAGTATCTCCTAGAGTTTTCTTGTAATGAGAGCTCATTATTCTGTTCTTAAACTCCTTAATTTTCAGAGACAGATTTCAGATGTCCTGAATGTGATTAGAACTCTTGTAATGAAATTGACTTCCCCTGGATACCCATGTGCTAAAAAAAAATCTTTTGCGGCAACTGCCCATCTGGTATGGCAGGAGAAAAAATATCATTTAAGTTGCCAAATGTTTCTGAAATTTGCTTTCCTGTGTCCAGGCAGAGTTGTATGTCTAAATATTTTAGGGTCAGGTAATTCTCTGGAACACCTATTGCTGCCCTCTGACTTCTCCCTTGTGGTCTGACAGACCTCTAAGTAGCAGAAGAGAAAGCCTGCATCTAAAGGGTGACCTCAGACAGGACAACACTCTCCAGGTGACCTGGAAAAGCTCCAGAACAGGACTCTTGATAGCTGATCTACCAGCACTGGAGGAATTAACTCATGCATGGCTGTAGCTGCTGAACTTCTACCCCTAGGAGAACAGTGCTCCTGTGACCCAAAGAAAAGATCCACAGTGATGTGAAGCTCCAGCTCCTTGTGCTCGCTGCACAGATGATCTTTGCTCATTTTTTTCACATGAGGAAGGCAGAATGACTATCAGTGCTGAAATTGTACTGTACAGTCATTTGTTTCTGCAAAAAGGGAAATTCTGCACAGTGGAGCTATGGCAAATATGTATGTGCTGCTCAGCTCATATTACAATAATTACAATGTTTAGCAATGTGTCATTGATGTTGCATGTCACCAGATGAGTAATGTTTTTTATGATGTTAATGGACACCAGGAAAATTTTCAAGGAGTGCATTCATTTGACTTTTTTCCTCACCTGCCCACAAATTTCTTTAATTTCAGATAGGCCTCATACAGCACAGCAAAAAAAAAAATCACAGCTGCAAGCACTAAGAGGTGAAATACTGGCTGGGAAGTTGGGGCAGTTGTTTCAGACAAGTACAGAGCTGTTTGAGTGTTATGATTAATAAGGAAAATATTTTAAGCTGGCCCGACAAACCAGGGCATAAGCCTTTCAATGAGATATATTTAAATTGGTGCACTTAGAGTGAACAAACTAGATTGATGTAATGTCCCCGTGTAGACATGCCCTTGCTCTGCTTGCCTCCCTGCTTTGATCTGAGATCAGGGAGCGAGATGAAAGCAGATCAGAGAGTGCTCCCTATTGTACCTCTGTAAGTGATCACATCTATCTTCATGTGACGCCGTGGCAGCTGAGGCCAGCTCAGGTGGCAGAGCTGATTTCCCACAGTTATAAATGCAAAGGGACTGCAGGCAGGGAATTTCAATGAGGGACACTTGATTTTGCAATGTCAGCCAGCAGGCCCTCAGTCAGCTGATTTAATCTTCTGCGCTGCCTATCCATTTAGCCACGTTTTTGGAAAGTGGTTTCATTAGAGGCAGTCGTAAAGATGTAGGTCCCTTGTTTATTACGTGTCATGGGACAGAATAGTTACTTCAGAGACAGAAAAATTAGGTGTAGTTGTTAAAATTAATATCACTGTTCTGACACAAAAGAGAGGAAATGAACAGAATGTAATTCAACCTGTTACTTATGGATATGCTACATGGAAAAATGAATACATATTGTTGATATATCTATGTACACACAAAAAAAAAAACTTATTTGTTTCTTCTAGTAGCCATGTATAGATGTTCTAATGCCAAATACATGTTGGGACTTCTATAGAAATACTGTCTTCCACTGAAAGAGCCTAAGTATTGACTATGCGTCTATAATCATCTTGCTTGGCTAAACTTACAGTGTGATGTCTTTTACTTCAGAATGAAATCTTTATATTTCCTGCTGAATGTGGTGTGGAGGAAGTAGTAAAATCTTGTTCTGAGTTTCCAGAACCTGCTAGAAGCTGTAATGCATTAGCTTTTGCTGGAAAACAGCACTGCTGGAACACAAATCACAGCCTTTTGCAGAAAATGTTGAAATTAACCCAATGATTATAAGTTCTACTAAAAAAGCACTTTTATTTTTCTGCTGTCCATGGATACATTCACATAGAAGCAAAATTCATTTTGCACTTGATAAGTTTTTGCTTTAATTTTTTAATTGTTTGTACAATAACATGGATTTAGTCTTTGCAATTTTTTAGTGAAACCAACAACAAGAAATTTTGTCTATTCCAGTAGTGTAAATGGAAATAAGAGAGCATATATAATTTTTAATTAGATCTTTTATTGCCATGACTGAATAAGGGTCAAAAGCTTCAAATATTTTACAGATTGATTATTTGTGCAAGAAAATATCCAGTTATCTTGTCTGTTGATTCTTCCTGAAAATTGTAGACTTAGATCTAGAAAAAGAGCTTATCTAATGTTTAGAAAGAGTATTAGCATTTCAAATCAGTTCCTGCAACTGATTTGTTTTCCTCTGCTGCCATTGATCAAACTTTTCCATGTCAAACCAGTATGTCAAAACAGAATTGAATAACTTCGAAATATGAATAAATCTATTCAGACTGTAATTCTGTGGCAGTGGTTAATAATGGTTGCTTAAAAGCCTCAAAATGACCTGAGTTGGAATAATTCCCTGTTCCGCAGTAAATTAAATTATATTTTGAGTATTAGAAAATAAAAGGAGATCTTGAACAGCCTCATTTTTGCTTTCATTTTTATGTAAACTGGGGTGCATCCATAAGAAAAGATGAGTTCCTTGAAGAACATCAGTTTCACTCTGGCCATGGATATTTCTCATAAGATTTAAATAATATAATTTGGCTTCTGGAGACCTAGTCCTGTGGCTGAAGAAGCTGTCAGTAGTTACAATTGTGAAGGCTGATTCTGAGCTTGCATGGGAATGAAAAACTTTCTACTCAGGCGTTTGTACTAATTTGTACTAATTTGGTGCTTTCCACTGAGCGATGTTTAGATTTCTGAAAGCAGGCAGAATTAGGGAAAAGGCAATCCCTTCTGTATTTGGAAGAAGATGAATGGAATGGAGGCAGGCAACAAAATTATCTGCCTCCCTGGAGGCTATGGAAAATAGTCTCCATTGCAGTTCAGCGATAGACTTTCACGAGCATAGAAAGACAGTTGCATGAAATTGTGTTGAATTATGGGTAGGTAGTTCAGTAAGATGGACTACTGCCCACTGGGGAGAATTTTGGAGCTGTGAAAAACTGATCTTTAACAATGATAATGTATGTAAAAATAACAATTTGTCTTTCATGGAATGACTTTCCAAGGCTTTGGCCTTGCTTCTTGAGTATCAGGTTCATCTGCACAGAACAAAAAGAAAAATGTAAAATAAAAAGTGTGTCTGTGTGTGTGTGTGAAATGGCATAGCCCCTACTTTCATTTTCAAATAACACAAAGAAATCAATTTTATGTAATTTACCTTTTTCTACTCTGAATGATGTTACTTAAAATATTTATAATTTGTTGTGTTTATGCAGGAATCTAAAGCTAATAACACAACAAGTAATTCTAAATAATAGCCTAACATATAATTCAATTTTAGCATACTTTAATATAATCAGTTTTTACGAAAACACATTAAAAGAGACAATTTGTCTCATTAAAATTCAACAGGCGTTTAACTCAGCTGGAATGGGACTTATTTCAGCCTCATTCACACTGAATTTTCAGATAGATTACAAACACAAAGACTTAAACAAAATTAAATGCAAAATACTTTAGGAGTTAGAGCACTGAAAATATTTGAGTGGCAGTATCTGTATATTTTTCATGAAGTACTGCATCTTTACCCTTTCAAATTTGAGTAAATTGCAGTTTCATAAACCATAATTATATTGGATCATATTTAATGGTTATATTTGGTAATGCTGAGACAATATTAATCAAGTTTCTAAAAATTTATATATACTTTCTCATTTCTCATGTTGGTACTTTTGTGCTTCAGGTAATTACAGTAATCTTTAAATTTTATATGTGGTTGGGTGGCACTCCTGTAAATCTATTTATATTTGGGATTCAAACTTTCACAAATTTTCATGAATTTGACAATTTTAAGGATGTATGTTTTGCATGTCTCTGGGATGAGAAGCTGTGTTAGCAGTCTGAAATCTATCTTGAGAAAATGTACATCTGTGACTCTGTGGTGAATGTGTGTCAGCTGCTGCCTGAGCTCTACCCCGTGGAGGATGCTACTTTTAACTTCTTTTTGAACTATGAGATACTGTACAGGCTGTTTGAACCCATGCACTGTGCTTGAATACATTTCCTAATGATGTTCTTCCTCTCCACCCTGCAAATTCCTGAAGTCTGGACTAATTTTTAGCTGTGTGTGAGCAAAAGGTTACATTTCTAATCAGCTTCTCTTACAGTTGAATCATTCAGCAATTAGTGAAAATCCAGCTATTTACATACCACAAAATTGTTGTCTCAGTGTGTTTCTCCCTTCTCCTGTGTTGCCCAGTTTTGGGGTTTGGATGGTTTTTGTTTGCTCGGGGCTTTGTTTGGTTTTTGTTTGTCTGTTTGTTTTTACTTGGTTGGTTAATTTGTTGGTTAGGGTTTTTTTGTAGATTAAAGAAAATTATGCACAGAGTTCTCTGTATGTTCTGTTAAAGGCCAGATCAGAGAGAGAAGCAGAGGGGGGTTTGATTCCCAGTTTGTAATTCCATCTAGTAGGGTGGGTAGTGAAATTTGTCCTGTAGCATAGTGGCTGGTAGGCGAGAGCAGCCTGCACATAGCCCTAGGAGCTGTTCTCATGAGCCTTTGGTCAGTAACAAGTGCCTGTGACTCTGCCTTTATTCCTAGTCCTTCTATTTTTGAAGGAAGACTTCTCACAGTGATCCTAGCAGCTCTCTAAAATAGGTAGGGTGGCAGTTAGACCTTACTGCTTCTTTTTTTATTTTTTTCCAAAAGTAGATTTAACAATCCTAACTGGGAGGCAACTATCCAGACATATTCTGTTACATCTAATAAATCAGGATCTTTGTCATTCAGCACCCTTTCTGACTCTATTTACATATTTCCATTACTCTTTATGGGTATAAATATTCCTGTGAAGTAATAATTTTATCATTCTTTGCTTTTCTTTTCAGAACTTACCCATTTCTGTGTGTGAGATGGATGGTGTTGGCAGACATGAGTTTTTGTCATTTTTTGTTTACTCTTCCCATCTTTGGTTTGTTTTGCAAGGATATGCATCAAAATCTGGTCCAGGAGCCTGTGTGCTGAAACTCATGACCTGAGAATGAAATTACTTGCTTTGAATCTGGCTTCCTGTCTGGTGTAACTGGAAGACCTTCCCGTGTGCTCTTCATCAGGCATGGTCAGACCTTGGGGTAAAAGGTGAATGTCCTTTAGCTCTGAGAGTTATTTCCAAAGGGACCAATTCCTGCTGTAACCTGCAGTGCCAAGGAAGGGTATGCATGCCAGTAATCACCAAAGAGCAAAATGCAAAGGGTTTCCCATGTAAGTCTGTGACATTTGCCTGTTCTCCTCTCTTGGGATACTGGCCGTTCATTCTCTGAGAAGAAAACCCTGCTCAAAGAAGGACTGTGGCCAAGAGGCCAGGCCAGGCCCTTGGAGCTAAGACTGTTCAGGGAAGGAACTATGGCATTGGCAACAAAACCTGATACAGAAGAACTAACTTGAGCTAAATTACCTAGCAACAGAGTAATTTTTTTCTTCCATAGAAAGAAGAAATAACAAATATGCCTGTGTTTTCAAAATTATTGCTGTAATTTCTAGTGTAGTCCTGTATACTCCTAAGATGAGAACAATTTTGTAGACTATTTTGTTTTGAAAGGAGATATCTGTGGTTAATCACTGTGCTGCTGGGAGAAAAGAGATTACTGTTCTTATCTTACTGCTACGCTCCTTGAGGAGCATTCCTAGAGTTGTGCTCATTCCTACCTTGACTCTTGAGTTGCTTTTTCTTTTTCCAATTCACTCTACTCTTGCTTTAAAGGGATGGCAATTTAGACTCCAGTGGGTGCAGTAGCAATTCTGTAACATCTGCCTTTTAGATTCATTTTTTTTAAGGACAAACTCAAGGTATTTCCATAGGATTAAGCATATGCAATTTATCATTTGTAGTGTGCTGCCTTTACTGCAGCTAAATTCAGCTGGAATGTACAACAAAATAACAATATACATAGCTTTAAAAATGTGTGAAATGCTTGCTTGTATTTTAAAGTCAAAAAATTCATGAAATGAGATATCTTGAATAATCACACCCACCTTAAAAAGAAAAAGAAAATTTAAAATGCAAAAAAGTATTACATTCTACCTCTGATCTTTTTTTTTTCTCATTTCAGTGATGGAACATTTGTCTTAAGCCAAAAAGAGGTAAAGCATATCTGACTTTTATGTAATTTGCCATACCCACAGGAGCTGCTTTGCTTCATTGCTAGCATTGTTTAGATCATTTGTACCAGAGAGGAAAGAACTGAGAAGCCAATAAATTGCAGCTGCTTTTAAAAAGGAGCTGAAAATCAATAATAAATTATTGTTTTCTATAGCAGTTTAGGTTCCTTATGTGTCCCCTCTGACATGTGGATGTAGCTATAAATTAATTTAGTTCTAGGCCATAAAAAACCTAACTTTCTCTGGACTGACTCTCTAGCATGCATTAGTGATATAAAAATAACATACCTTGGCAGGATAGCTTTCGAGGA
This sequence comes from Molothrus aeneus, assembly GCF_037042795.1. NCBI lineage: Eukaryota > Metazoa > Chordata > Aves > Passeriformes > Icteridae > Molothrus > Molothrus aeneus. Next base: position 53,475,805 of record NC_089680.1, on the reverse strand, counting down.
GTGCCGAACACTGCAAGTTATTTTTATAGTTTAATGAGATGTAGGCCCATACTTCCAGAGGGAGACACACTGAGCAGAACACTCTATAATTTAGTGCAGTAAAATGATCAGGATTCATGCTGTCTATAAAACATGAAAAACATTCTTCATTCCTTACCAATTAGATCATAGTTACAACTACCGGCTCCTTTGAGCTTAAAAGAAAATTCTAACTGCTAGACATAAATGAATGCTGTGGTTAAATTAAAGCCTTCAACAGCCCAAACAGGCTTGAAAGAAATGCCTTCTGGATGTTATTAACATGCATATTTAAGTGCTATTTTTAAAATTTAACTGCAAGCCATAGCAAGCACAAATGTTTATAATAGCTATTTCAAAATTGAAGCATTAATTTAAAAATCATTTTCATTGCTGTTAATTTCTTACCAATAATTTTATTTTAGCTTTTACTACAGCGGATTTTCTTTTTTTTTTGCATGTGATGACAGACAACCTGAACCAAAGTCCAAAGATTTCATAATTTGCCGGCCTTGAAATGATTCTCTCATAAAATATGTCACTCACAAATAAAAGGCTCAATTCATCAAACATGTCTGATTTACAAAGTGAGCAATCCTATTTATTTCAGTCTCACGTCAGCATAGGACAGGTAAATGGACGTGTTCGCAGAGCTAATGCTTTGGTCTTGTGCTTCAGTTCAGAGATGAATCATCGCACATCACAAAAATACCTGTGGCTTTTCTGCACTGTAGGAAGAACAAAGCAGTGTGGAGGAGCAGGAGGTAAGGAAAGAACAGATAGCAAAGGTGTTTGGTTTTCTGTCACAGGTTGCTGGTGTGGTTAATCTTCCCTGCTTCAATACTCCACAGTTTCAATTCTTTTCCAATATGGTCACACTGACAAGCCACAAGCACTGTTTGCTGCTTACAAGAAATGTTGATTGTTTGATGGAAATGAATTTGAGGATGGCTCAAAGGTGACCCTGCAAGTCTTTGAAATATCAAAGTATGTTGTTCTGATATGCCTGATAAAAGTGTCATTTAAATATCCATGGAAACTGGTTTTCACATGCAGCTCAGGGGCTTTGGTCATAAACAAAATACTGGACTGTGAAGGGATTTCAAAGATATACCTCATCCTTTTGATGTCTGCAGCTAATCCTTTTCCTCAACTCTGTCCTTAGGAAGACTACTGAAGGTGAAGCTAAGCTGTTCAGTGGGAACACTGTGACTTGTTTATTGCTTTGATATTTCCCATAGACTACTGCTCCTGTGAATAAGGAATGTGTGATAAGACACAAGTGAATCCCCACCTCTGTATTTAAAAATTAAAAATGCATTATTCTCTGCATATGGCTATATTTGCATGTGTTAAGTGGGAAGCAAGCTAAGCAGTCTTGTATTGCCAGAGAGGTGTTCAGAACCAGCTGTAAACTTGGTATTAGTGTGTCATTTTTGCTACAGCTTTGAAAATGTGTTTGTGCTCTGTATTGTCATCGGGGTCTTCTCCAACATTCTCATTATGTAAGCAGTATTTAAGTCCAGGTAGTCATTTAGCTAACATAATGAAGTAGGGACCTGTTACAGATAATTAAAGGAGATGAACAGTTCATATTCTGTCTTTTGTAATTTTGGTCCAGCTGGGTGAGACAGATACTACTTGTTACTTTATTATCTTGTTTAGCAACAGAATATTTGTAAAACTGTTGTTTACTGAGTAGATTCGTATGCACAACCAACCAATCAAACCAAACTAAAACAAAAACAAACAAAAACAAATCCAGTGTTTTTTAAATACTTGACATCTTTTGTTTTTTTAGGTTTTCTGGATGATTGATTCAATTATATAGACCTAGTTTTTTGTCTTTTTTTCAGTATTTCATTGATTTTATTTTAATTTTTAGGCTTCATACCATCTGTGATGTACAAATTGTCAGAAATTTTCTTGGGAATTTAAAAATTACAGGATCCATTTCATTAGTTTCTATTTTTTTTTTTTTTGCAAAAGATAAACATAAGAATAATAAGAAGAATGTAATTAAATTGGAATAACTGATTTGGAGTAACTGATAGAGAACACTGTTGCTTTTATGTGAGAGTTTTAAAGGGATTTCAAGTGCAAGTTAATTGAGCCTACTCATGCTCTTTGGGCTGAAGTTAATTAATATTATCGCCTTCATCACAGGCCCCAGCTGTGAAAATCCTGAGCTTCTCCTGGACAGTAAAATCAAGCAATAAAAAGCCATGTGTTTTGTGATTAGATGGGAGTGGTGCCTCCTTTGAAGATATGATCCTGCTTAACTTATTAAAAAATATAATTCAAGAGCTGCCTTTGGCCAGGTGAAAAAGTCCTTGGAAGAGAGCTTAAGTTAACCAGCTACATGCAATTTCTGTTCACTATCGCTCTCCTCTAGGGCTCTGGTGGAGAGCCCGTGTCCAAAGTCATTTCCCTTTGTAACACCAGCCCTGGCTGTGTGGCAGGGCATGCCACTGCAGGAGCAGCAGTGAGAAGGGCAGGACAGCATGCTCCCAACTTCAGGGGCTCAGTTCCAGAGCCTCTTCAAGGCTCATCTTCAAGGACAGAATGCTTTTGCCAATGTGTTGACATAAGAACAGGAATGGTCATAGCACGGGCACAAATTCCCTTCTGCAGTAAATGGATGTTGCTGTAAGGATGAAAGTGCTCAGTTCCCAAGAGATTCTATCTCTTTTCTTCCTGTGTACAAACATCAGACTTTTGGAGGGAGTGAGAGAGATGGAAACTGTTGTAGAGATAGCAATGTGATAAATATAACTTGGATTTCTACCTCTGCCAAGACTGACACAACAAAGGAGAATAGGGGGAGTTATTTAAGGAAATAATCTAGTAATAGGTTGAACAAAATTGTCTTCTAGTTAGCTCATTTATTTTAATTTTCTTAGGGTGTAAGGGCTAGAGCACTGTAATCCACAAAGAGGCCCCATAACATGGCCTGAATGTCATGGCAGCAACACGTGTGCAACATTAGGTTTGACTTTGCTCTGTGTAAAGCAAATCTGTCCTGCCCTCACTCTTGGAGCAGAACTGGAAAGAAGATCAGTAACTGGTAAATATCAGGAGAGGCTTGTGACACTAGAGCTAATGACTGGAAATAAGAAGTAAGTTGATTAAAAGTTTCTTAAAGATCTGACATGCAGAAATGGTAAGTGGAATATGGAAAAACTTTGTCCACACTTCTGCATTTTGGAGAGAAGTTTCACTCCATAAAATCTCTAAAATTAAAAAAAAAAAAAGCTTTGTTTACTTTTAATATGGGAACAGCTACTTTGATCTCCCCCTAACTCAAGTAAGTTCCTACTGCTCAACTTCAAAGCACAATTTTGGAGTTCCAGGGAATTTTAAAATCCTGTGCCTGTTGGCCTGGTGGTAGTGGGTTCTCAGATCATCAGATTACCCAGTGCAACTCTCACCAAAGAAGGTATGCAAGAGTGGCAATGCAGCTATCTGAGGAGTAACCCATAAATGCATGTGGTCAGTTTTGTAGAATCATGAAAATGTTAAGGTTGGAAAAGACCTCTTAGACCACCAAGTCCAAACAACAACCTAGCCCCATCACCACTACACCATGTCCTCAAGTGCCATATCCTCATGGTTCTTGAATACTTTAGGGATGCCAGCTTCACCACCGCCCTGGGAAGTCAATTACAATACTTGATAACCCTTTCAATTAAGAATTTTTTCCTAATATATAATCTAAAACTCTGTGTGAGATATGTGATTCTCCCAGTTAATGTCCGATGAGCTGATATTCCTATAAGGACAAGGGCAGTTGTTCTGAAAGTCCCTTAGTTCCTCAAAGAATAATTCTCTGGAATCATTGTCCTGGATAGGTGGCCTATAGTAGACTCCTACAATGATATCCACATTATTTTTTTGTCCCTTAATCCTTACTCAGAGACTGTCAGCCTGCCATCGCTGGCTTCAGGCAGTATTCCAGCCCTTCCAGCTCACCTGCCCTGCCTTTCTCTCCTGGAGAGCTTTAGACCATCCAACATGGCACTTCAATCAAAGGGTTCATCCCACCAGGTTTCGCTTATTCCAATGATGTAAAATCTCTGGGACAAGGCAAAAGCCTCCAGCTCCTCTTTGCTCCTCACACTCCGTGCATAGGTGTAGAAATATTTCGGATGTTTGTTGTAACAAATACCTCAAGGAGCAGCTTGAGAGATCCCACTGGCACCTCCTCCTTCAAATTTTGGTATGACTTCTCATCGGTTTGGCAAGCATGGGTTTGTCCTTTCCCCCTCCAAACCTAGCTTAAAGCTTTCTCAATGAGCCCAGCTAACTCCTGTGTTTGAACCCTTTCTCCCTTCTGAGATAGGTTCATCCCATCAGTTATTATTAAACCAAGTTCTGTATAGCTTATCTTATGGTCAAAAACCCCCAAATTTTTCCAGTGACACTAGCCTCAGAGCCACGCATTGACCTGATGGATCTACCTGTTCCTTTCAATAATAAAGGAAAGCATTACCTGTGCTTGTCTAATCCTTCAACCAATCATCCTAAGGCCCTGATATCCAGTCTGGTTGCCCTTGGACTTCTCTTTGTTATCTTATCACCACTGACTTGAAGAATTAATAATGGATAATAATCGGAGGGCCTTACTAGGCTGGAGAGCTTTCTAGCAATACCTCTTACCAGAGCCTCAGGAAGGAAGAAGGTTTCCTGTTGGTTAGGTCTGGTTTGTGTATTGGGCCCTCTTTTCCATTAGAAGGGAGCCACCACTGACAACTACCCTTCTTTTGCTCCTAACAGAGTTTGTGAAGATTGTGTTGCCCTAAGTGGGCCCTTTATCCTAGAAGGACCTGTTGCAGTGTGCTTTCACTCCTAATGGTATGTTCTGTTATTGCCCAAGTTAATGGTTTGGTCCAAATTATATCCTCCCACCCCATTGTCCATTTACCCTGAATTCCCTGTCAATCCTACCTCGTGCCAACGCCCTGCTTGGAATTGCCCTTTGGAAATCCCCTAAAATACCATGTCCCATTAGTCCATGTGACCCCCCCCCCACCATTACTTCCCTCATTGGAAGATGCTTTTGTGAACTGTGCTTTTTACCCCTCCCCAGCATGCCTCCAATTAGCTGCTGGTTTATCCCCTCCCCTTGGATTATTCCCATTTAAAAACCCCTACAAACCCATGTTCTGTGTCTTTAGTCCCTGATGCTTCCATAGAACAAATCCTTTTAGAAACCATACTAAAGACCTCTCCCTTGTCCTTGATCCTGCTCTTGGTGATTAACAACTTGTGCCATAAAGATATAAGCTCTACAGCTGTATCTTGAACTGTGCTTTCTGGAAACAGCCCACTCTTGGCCCAGTGCTGGGAGCTGGCTGGGGAGAAATCCAGTGCAGCATCAAGGACCCTCCTGGAGAGCTTATCTGTCCTTCTAGTTCCAGGGCTTCATATCTGTCATAAAATGTGCCAGTTGTACTTGCCATTGTCAAGTTTCTGCCTTCCTCCCGGTGTGGGCAGTGACCAGCTTCTAGCCTTCATGTTCAGCAGATCCCTGACTGCTTGAGGGTTCCACTACAGTGGAGGTTTGAACTCCTGAGATTGTACCATCTCAGAGTAACCTCTTGATCTCTTGCTCATTTTCTCAAATACTACATAGCCTATTCACTTCCTCATTTTTTTTACACTAATTCTCTCCTTGGGAAAAGAAAAACAAATGAAAGTCACTGAAACAGTTCAAATTGGATTTGTGGGGACAGGGAGGTGGGGGGAGGAGAGTTTTTGATGTCCTAATCTAAGGTAAATATATGGTCAGATAAGGTTAAAAAATAATGATGATGAGATAATCTAAACACTGGGCAAGGCAGTAAACTGATTGATTAGTCTTCTGTTAGAGAAAGACTTCTGTGGACACAAAGTAGAAAAAGTGCAGTGCACAGAGAGTTTTGAAACTGATGTAAAGGAAAGGCTTTAATGTTTCAGAACTCAGTAAACTCAAATTAAAATTATACTCTTTTCTACTACCTGAGACTGTAACCAAGCTGCACAATTAGATCAGAGAGCTTGAGATATAAGGGATTTTGCATGCCACACAAATAGGGCTTTTTCTGTTTGAAGAAGACCCTATGGATTTGGAGCAAGTCCAATCTGTCTCTTCAGCTAGCTAAGAGCCAGATCTGATCAGTGTGTGAAAGAGCGCTGCACCTGCTACATTTTTATTTATAAGAAGGGAGCTGATATTCAGTTTTCTTTGCATCCTGAAGTGGCACTCCGGGGTGTCTGATGTGCTGTCCAGGAGTAAGTAGATGTGTGGTTTACCTTGTTGGAAGTCTGCATGTTTTAAAGCAATGCATTCTTTGTTGGCAACATAATCTGGCATAAAGTCTACATGGATGTTATAGCTAAAAGACAGCTGTCCCGTTGCTCCCTGGGCATTATGGAAACTTTGGTTCCTCTTTTTTCACTCCATTTATTGATGTCTGTCTTCAAGGCAGTGTGGTGTGTTGACCTAGATCTTGATCAGAAAATGACTGAAATAAATGATCCACTATAAAGTTTCTGAGAGGCTGTCCCTTTCACCTCACTTTAAATTTGATTTGGCTCCTTCCTGTTCATTCTGCTTCTCTTCTCTGTGTCTATCTCTGCCCATTTTCCTATCCATTTCTGCTCAGCCCTTTTCCTGCCTTTTTAATTTATTCTTCTATTGCTGCATTCTCGTTCCTATGCTTCATTCTTCCCTGTAGTCTTTCCTATGTCCTTCCTTTATCTTGCATATCCAAACATCTTATTTAATCTACTCTTTTATTTTTTTTCCTCCAAATATCTTATCCTCTGAGCTTTCCTTCCTATCTTTGGTAGTAATAATGGTTATCTCTTTATGTGAGGGAATTGGAGATGTACAGTTAAAGGGCATACTCTATTACTCTCCTCTGCACACTCTCTCCTCACTCAGTAATTTTTTCCAGTCTTCTCTTTCTACTCTTGTGCTGCACACCCTGAAGCTCAGCGCTTTGCCAGTTTTCTCCAGGAGGTTGTGGCAATTATTTTTTTACCCTCTTGTGCCAGGATTTTCTGGCTTTACTTAGTTTTCCTAGTTTTTCTTTCTCTCCTCCTCATTCCCACTGTTATTCTTTAGCTCTCATTGCTCCATTTTCTCCTCCCTTATCTTTCAGATGAAGTTTTCCTCACAAAAAAGGGAAAGGATTGCAAAAGTCTGCTAACATGAACAGTCCCATACCCACCCTTTACACACATTTAAACTAACTGCACAAACCCACAGAGAGTATAATGAGGTGAAAAGCAGCAGGAACCTAGATTTCCCCTCACTCTCTAGAAGTTCTTTGTTTGCCAGAACTCTGACTTCTGGTGAACAGAAGGTTTAATCTCTAAGTACAAGTTTATTTGCAATTCATGAATTTCTTTCTGAAATGGACATCTGAAATAGTTGAACGATGCTTCACAATGGGGTTGGGGTACTGTAGCTGAAGTTCAGCATGGCCTTGGACCACTTCTGAATCTCTTTTGTCCAAAGGCTGATTTTTGTTCTGTGATCACATTTCATTCCTGCACCACATCTTTGCTATTGTCTGTGAAGCAAGGTGGTTGATTATGTTAATGAGAGAGTCAAGGATATGGAGGGAAAGAAGCAGTCAAGACCTTTTTTGAAATGCATGACTTGGTTGGCATTTTATGTCTCCCTGTACTGACTTTGATTAAGTTGGGTTTTGGTTTTGCTTTTCTTTTAGTTTTGTTTGTTGTTTGTTTTGTTTGGTTTTGTTTTGTTTTCTTTTGTTTTTCCAGATGGTTTTTTAAGTTCTTTCCTTGGTTTCCTAATTATTAAAAATGGAGGAGAAATATTTTGGGAAGGTTGAGAGGCAATCTCTAGTGGCATGGCATGCATACAAACTTCTAGTAAACTAGAAGAAATTTCATCATAACTGAGTTCAAAACTTCTGCTTATTAGAAAATTTGTCCCCTTTTGAATCAACAATTAATTGAGTTTTTCTTATGAATAGAAGTGAAGCAAAATGTAAAAGAGGAGGAAGCCAGAAGAAGTAAAACTACAAAAGATTAATTGGAGGTCTCTCACATTGAAACATTGGTCTCAGTATTGACCTAGTCCTTATTTTATAACATAATGTGTACATAATTAGACCCTATTTATGGTACTGCATTTTAAAATCAGCATTTTTTAAAATAAAGTGAATCTACTATTTTAACTATACCTCCGACACAATAAACAAAACAAAAAAAAAACCCAAATTATGTCTTGCTTTTATTAACTTTCCCTCACTACTGCTTGGTGGAATACATCCTTTCTTTTTTCCTGGAGCTGAGGAAAGTTAAAAATTAAGGGTCTTGGTGCTGTGTCCCTGCAAATACACAGATGTGGGCAGTAGGACTTGTCCTTCCTCAGTATAGGGAAGAGGCTGGGAAGGAATCACTCCCTTCTGAACCAGTATTAAATGCTACTCGACTACAGAAGGATAAGTAAATTCATCCTTCCTGTGCATGATAAATGTCAGTTCATTGACTTCTCTCACAATTACAAACATAATATCAGGTTCCTGCATATCAGCTGAACTGCAGTACCAGGCTGTGTGCTTGCTTCTAGCTTTTGGCAAAGTAAGGTGAAACTCCTTTTCTCAAATTTAAATGGAAGAGATTTAAATTACCTCACACTTTCAGTGGGCTAAGAGCCAGCACACAGATTATTACAGTAGCATGGCTGGTAGAGAATTCATCATGCAATGGCAACTTGATCATGTAACTGACCCCTTCTGTAATGTCCTGCACTGATAAGAGAGCTCATAATGGGATTTTATGTGAGAATTTTCCAGGATATCCTGCTAAAAACACTGAGAACCTGAAGGCAGTTAATGGTAGAAAGGGCAGTTTCATTAATAATTATTCTCCACAGGTAGAGAAGGTATTCTTGTAACAGGGGAATATAGTAGATTGCATTAGCAGAGACAAATTCTGCTGTAGCTTCACTAGCAAAGTCTTGAGCCAGCCCTGTCTGCTGTCAGAGAGAGCTCTTCAGCCAGCACAACAGTGGTTACAGATCTACACACTTATCCTAAAGCTCCTATAAAAAAAAGGGGAGTCCAGCTCACTAGTTTCTAGCAGCAAGTTTATGAGGACTCTCAAAAGTATAAGATTTTTTTTGCCATTCTCTATCATTCATTCTCTCTAAACTGATCTGAGATAGCACAGATTTTAACATGAAGAAATATCCTAATTTCAAAACAGTGAAGTTTTTGGACATAACAATATTGTGAAATTACCAGCCGTCACTGAATTTTGGTTGGGTTTTTTCCAGCTTCACTGTGTTTCTCCTCCATTTGGTGGTGATCAGGATCAGGATTGATGCTACATTGGGATTCTTTCTGACATCCACCATAATCAATGTTTCTAATCAGTGTTTCTCGGCTGGCATCATGTGTGGAACAGAGCAGAGTGCCCACTCAGCACCACACAGAGGCAGGGACAGAATGAGGAAGGGAGTGAGAGAGATGCAGTGAAAAGGTTGATAACAAATTAAAGAGTCAAGCTTGAAAAAGAAGACAAAGCAATCTTCAAGTATTTGTTGCAATTCAAGAGGAATGTGGTTAGATTGTGCACTTAACCTCATGCCTTCTATCTTGGTGAGCACTTCATCATTTTATTGGCATCAGGACCTGCAGTAGTACTTGCCTGAATTTCATGTGCTTCCCTATTCACTGGAAGTATAGTTTGAAGAAACCTGATGATGCAGAGGGCAGTTAGCAAAGATGGTCTCTCAGAGAAAACTTCTTTAAATTTGGTGCTGTATTATGTATTGGTGTGATTTGTGACCCACATGCAATTTTAGACTATCCTAACAGTGAAAATAATCACAAGTTTCAAACAATAAAATTAGATTGAAAATGCTGTGTTTTTACCAAATGAAATTGTACCAGAAAAAGTGTAATTCAATAATCATAGAGAACTGCATTGAAAGAGAGAGCAAGTGAGCAGAAACACAAGAAAAAGTCATGCAAAAAGGAAGAAATAGAAAGTAGAAAATATTGATGACAAATATTATTCTTAAATTTATGTAACGAAGCAACGTTTCAGGTATCTTTTATAAGACTTGAAGAATATGAGTGCATGAATGCTCACTCTGGGCTGTTGGAGATGTGTCTGTCTGTGGTGTGTCATTAAATATACAGATCTACCCATCTTACCAGGCTGTGTTCTATGAGAAAATATACTTACTCCCTGATCTGCAGCTCAGTTCCTCAAAAGTCTCCCTCAAGTCTTCTGACAGCCACCTGCTAGTCCATGAAAACTAGTATAGGAAAAGTCCATTTGACAAGAAGCTTCATGTAAACTAAACTCTTTCTTACTCCTTCTGAGATCAAAAATGGCATATTCATATCCTCTTCCTGTTGTTAGATGTTGCATTTTTTTCTGTGTTGGGCATATTAATATTCCTTGCTTAAATTCAATACTTGCATCCTTAATTGTCTGGGGGGAATTTTTAAACACAGAGGTGAAACTTAGCTTTTAATTTATTTTTTATTTTATTTTAATAATCAGTAATTGATTTTGTAAACTAATGCCACTGCAATTACTTTAACTCAGCAGCAAATGGGAAAAAGAGCCTCTGTATTGATGCTGTGTGCCAAGTAGATAATTCTTTAAAAAGATTCATTGTCTTGCTTTTGCATTTGGAAGAATGATTCAAAATTATTCCATTATATATCAAAGGCTTTCCTCTCTCTTTAGATCTTTATCAAATACTTTTATGAGACACTTTTAGAAGGTTCTGACTCTATGGAAGGTAATAAGATGGTTCCCTTTGAAGAAAATCTAAACCTACAAATGAAAGAGTATGTACTTTTGAAATGCTGTAAGAAGAGTTTTTATAGTGGTACAGAGGACAGAAGAATCTGATCTGCTTAGAAGAAATTACTATTTAACAGTTAAACAACATTACTTCCAGAAGAACACATTTTTAAAATAGGTATCTGTTTTACATTTATAATGGTATAAAACTCTTTGACATGGCAAAGGGCACAGTCCTCAGAGTTAGAGAACATCTCTGCAGTAGCCATAGTATGCTCATTGAATGAAAGAACTTTACTCAGGAAAATGAACTTATTACATCATGCCTGGCATACTTTCATATATTCTGGGGATAGAAGGTTTTAAATCCGTGTGTGGAACACCTAATTCCTCTGGGTATGACTGATACATGTGCCTCTTACAAGACTCAAATCCTCTAGCTTCTGTGAAGCCATTAGCAACTGGGTCATCTACTATGCAGAGGGCATATGCTGTCTGTGCTTTCCCATTTGCTCTTGTTTGACAGCCCGCTGATGACTGTCCCCCAGCAGATGAACCTCTCTACAGCCCCTTTCTCAGCTGCTTAGGTTTTGGGTATAAAGATATCTTCCTGTTTTGTGTGGTCTATCTTTAGCTCCACTTTTCCTTGCTGTAGGTTTTACTTTTCTTACATTTTACTCCTGCCCAATTTATTCTTAAAATTGATGGTGCCATTTTGATAGAGACTTCTTCCACATAGCATAAAACTTAAAGGGAAACCTAATGTTAGACTTTTATTGCTGTCTTAACAATCTCACTCAATCTGCAGATAAGAGAGACAGGCTGTTCTCAGAGATGTGGTAGGATGACAGGCAACAGCCCTATTCTGCAGTAAGAAAAATTCCAGTGAGATATTAGGAAAACATTGCCATGAAAATATTAAAGCAGTGAAGGGAGTTTCAGGGTGCATTGAAGAGTTTTATTATTGGATTGATTAGAAGATTGACAAAGTCCTGAGTTTATGTCTGTTTGGCCTGCTTTGGTTGGAAACCATAATTATTGGAGTGAGGTTGGAAAGCCTCACTATTGAGCTACTTTTGTCTCTCCTCAAACAAGGGTTCAGTGAGCACATGCTTTTCTATTTATTGTAATCTGTGGCCTAAGTAGTGCTGTCAGTATAGCTCACATCCTGACTTTAGTCCAGCTGAAGGAGTGGTAATATGCTTTGTAAAAGGACAGTGGTGTTTTGTATTTAGTATGCAGCTGAAGCTGTGTAAAACAAACCAACCAAGCAACCAATCAACCAACCATCCCACCTGAAACTGGAAACACAAACAAACAAAGAAACCCAACAAGAAACTCATCAAAACAAAAAAAAATCCAAGCCTGCAGCTTGTTATTTGGAAGTGCAAGATCTGTATGGACAATACAAAGATAAATTTACCCTCAAGCTCTTTGAAATGATTATTTGTTCTGACTTTTAATTTCTGTCAATTTTTTTTAGGATTTAAATTCAAAGAATGTGTCTTTTGTTATTTACTGTTTATGTGATCTGCAGGTTTTAGATATGAAAATACACTTTTTGAACAAATATGTTTCAAAGACAGCTTCCTTAGAGATACCATGGGAAGACAATTTCTTTGTAGGAATTGTTATTTTCTTTAAGCAGTATTTTGCATTAGCTTAAACTATACCAAAGGTATGTAATTTAATATCCCTATATAGAGATTTCCAGAAGTTTAAATAGATACATTTAAAAATCCTATGAAGTGAAGACTTTGGTAGGTATAGAAGAACCCTGAATCAGAGATACATTCATCAGATAAAAAGGCAGGTGGCTCAGGTGCAGATGAAGGGAAATGTAAAAACACAAATATGGGAGAGAGAGTAATAAGTGACATTGCTTCAAAACGTGGTTACCAGCAGGATGAATAAATTTCCTAAATTTTGAAGTAAAAGGCAAAGTTTTTTGTTCATGTCATTGAAGCTGAGATCTGCCTTAAAAAGTTTGTTCCAGCAAAGATATTAAACATTTATTTCATTTCAAATTAGTGAATAAATACATTCACTTTTATCGGTCAGGGCAGAAGACTAATCATGCTGAATTCTTTACACACACAACAGATATTACAGTATAATTGCCAAGATAGGACATGATGAAAATGTTGAACTAGTTTTTCCTTACACTGATAATTTGTCTTCCTTCTGAAACATTCTTTATATGCTTTTGTTTTCATTCACCTCCATTTTTTCATTCACTGCTTAATTTTTTGCTGTTTGTCTTCTGGCAAGTATGTTTTAAGACTGAGAGTCACACAGCCACTGTTGGTATTTTGCTTGAACTGATGTCAATATCTGTCTGAAAGCTTTACTTTGAAATGTGACATAAACATACTTTGATCCCAGCATAATTGTATCACACTCCATTAGTAACTCAAGTTTCCTTTTTGTCTTCTGGCATTACAAAAAACCACTTGGAAAGTAATTTCTCAAATCCTAAATTAATAAATATACTTCCAGGGGATGAATGGCATTTTTGTAGATATTAATATGTACTTCTCTTGAAAATAAAAATTATTGAAAAAAATCAGCTTTATAAGTAGTTGCTTTATGAAATGTCATTTTTTTATAGAGCATACTCTTTAATAAGTTTAGGGACCCTTGCCATCTGTGCTATGGGAAAAATACTTTAATTTCTCTTAATTATTCCTGTGATTCATGAGTTATGACCTTTCTCAGGGATGAAAATAAATGCCAGCTCTTCCATGAACAAAATGTGCACATTGGGAATACAGAACCCACACAGGTATTAAAGCAACCAATGTCCTGAAATGAGTAGATCAGCAGCAGCATCAGGAAGCAAATATTCTGCATTCAATCTGACAGCTGGAGTGGTTTGGTTATATATATAGTGGATAAATAGCCTGGTAATTAAGTAGGAATACCATTAACAGTTTAGGTGGAAATAACTGCAAAGTAGTCCCCTAGGACACCAGAGGAAAAGTAAAAAGCCACAAGAAAGATGTTGTATGTGTTTTTTTGGGTAATGCATTAGGGACTATCTGGTAGCTTCTTCCAGAGTGTTTGCACACTTTTTTGGGAGCATCTTCCTTACAGTGAACAAAGTGCAGAGGCAAAGCAGAGATAAAAAATAACTACCTATTATTTAGGAGAGACAGCCACAGGCAGTGGAAGAGCTGTCCCAGACATATAAAAGGTCAAAGCAGGGGTGTCTGGATGTGTTTGTTTGCAGCAATGAAATATAACACACACTGAAATGTGTGTTATTTTCTTCTATGTGGAGGAATAGGGAGGTTAGTGTGGTAAATGCATTTCAATCCCTTCATCAGTGTTTTGTTCAGGTGATGTAGACTGTTCTAGCTGCACGTTTGCACATTTCTAGTACTGGAATAACACTGGAAGGGTACTGCCTGTACTGAGAGGGCCCCTGTCCTGCATGGGGGCTGTAGATCTGGTCCTGAAGCAGTCTGGGCATGATTTTCTCCAAGGTAGCATCTAAAAAGACAGCAGTGAGGTACAAGCATTTAGGACATTGTTTTCTTTCTTACCCTCTGATTTGATTCTAGCAAGGCAAGTCTGAACACATTCCTCCCATCCTCATGGTATTGCTAGAGAGCTGGGAATAAAAAAGCTTTTCACCCCACACCACTCTTCCAGTGGCCAGGAAAACTCTGCTGTAGGGCAGCAAAGAGAGCAAGGACTGAGCAGAGTGCAGGCTTATGCTCTGCTAGGGACCAGTCTTTGGGGAGAAGCTTGTGCCAGCCTCCAGGGAGCATTTCTTTCTGATGCTGTTGTTGAGATTTCCTTTTCCTACTCTATCCTCTTTTCCAAGCAGCTAACACTTGTTGTGCTGCATGGTACCACCTCCTTTCCATCTTCAGGTCAGATGTTTCTATTTTCCAGCATAAGCACCCTTGGGCAGAAGGTGGGAAGGTCATCAGGGAAGTGGAAAGAGAGTAAGGGCTCAGTGGGGACAGCAGTTATTCCCTAGCAGAAGGGCTACCCTGCAATAAAACCTGGCATGTGCAATTCACCCCACAGTCCAGCCACCAGAAAAATCTGTTCCTGCAACCAGCACCTCTGAAAACCTCAGATCTTGGATTCGTGTGATCTGCATTTTAAAATTGTCTTTCAGTTCTCTTAGAAATGTGTTTCTGATTTGCACATAAGAGCCTGGGAAGATGAGTTTTAAAGGCTCCAGTACCATGGAACTGTAGCATCATTTAGGTTGGAAAAGATCCCTAAGATCATCAAGTCCCACCACTAACCTACCCCTTCCAAGTCCACTACTAAACCACATCCCTAAACACCACATCTACACATAAATACCTCTAGCTATGTATGTTGCCTCAACCCTGGGCAGCCTGTTCCAATTCTTGACCAGATCCTAGGGAGAGAAATTTTTCCTAATATCTAACCTAAATCTTCCCTGGAGAAACTTGAGGCCATTTTTCATCCCATCACTTTTTACCTGAGAGAAGAGACAAACCCTCATGTCACTGCAGCCTCCTTTTGGGTAGCTGTAGAAAGTGATAAGGTCACTCCTCTACCGCCTCCTTTTCTCCAGGCTGAGCACCCCCATGTCCCTCAGCTGCTCCTCATCAGACTTGTGCACCAGACCTCTCAACAGCTCCACTGTCCTTCTTCGGGCTTGCTCCATCACCTCAATGTCCTTTTTGTTGTGAGAGGCCCAGAACTGAACACAGCACTCAAGGTGTGGTCGCACCAGTGCCGAGTACCAGAGGACAGTCACTGCCCTGTCCTGCTGGTCACATGATTACTGACCCAAGCCAGGACACTTCTGGCCTTCTTTGACACCTGGAAACACTGTCAGAAATTAAATAGCTAAATTTTGTAATTTTTAAAGGCTTCTAAAAACACACAACGCTTCTCAGGTCTCAATTATGATTATTTGAGTATTTTGCATAATTGTTCTTTTCATGCAATCCTGTTCTTGTTTTTTTGTCTTCATTGTCTGACCCTGAGAAGTCTTATGTAGCTTAACCATGGCAAAGAACATAAGTTCTATGTGGCTCATTTGCTGTATATTTCTTCCTTCATTAGTTCTTGGTTCACAGTCTTATGTTGCCCCATTCTCTGTTGTTACACCACTTAATGATCTGGTTTTGATTCACTTTTCATATGCCTCAAGAAAAGCTAAGCTACTGCTAGCAACTCCTTTAAAGCACAAACAACTGATCTTAAAGGATCCGGAGGGGATTTCTTTTTTAAACTCTGTTCATTTGACCTTTCAGAATTAGTCTTATCCTGCTCTTGTGCTATTTTGCCCATAAATAGGCTCTCAGTCAATTTTCTTCAAAACGTAGAGGTTTAGACTTTATGAATTTATAGTTTCTATGACATCCTTTCCAGTTTCAGAGAGAAGTCCCTGATTAATAATTTTTCACTTTCTATGAACACTTGCTGTTTCTCTGGATGCAGCACATACTGAATTCTTGCCAGTGCTGCCACTGCTTAATGCTATGCCAAATGGCCACATTAACAAATTTTTCAGTAATTTTTCCTCCTAATAATTTTAATTTTTTTTGGGCAAGATTTATTATTTTGTACTGAGCCTTGTGGTTAGGGATTTTCTTATCTTTGCAAGTAAAAATTTGGTATGGGCTAAAATTTCTTATACCCTAAAAAATTTATTTTTAATTTAAATTTCTGCGGTAATGAATGTTTCTATCTGTCATTTCTAACACCTTAAAAGCCTTATCTTTTTCAAATGCATTTTGCTTGTTATGAACTCCTTTCTATCTAATTTCCGCTTTATTACTTTGTCATAATTTTCCAGACCATTTTAATTCTAATAGTATCTAACACTAGTGAAAGGGATAAATCCAGTAAATGGATACTGGAGTTTGGGTCAAGTCCACAGAACAGCATTTAAACAATCTTTTCTAAATGGTTATTTTTAAACTAATCTTACTTATTTTAAAGTTTCAGGTCAAGTCGGAAGAAAGACTTATCTGATCCCCAAATTGTTGTCTAAAGTTTAAGTTTGGTTTGTATATTTGTCACACATTTTGTGACATATCTTTGATTCTTTAAGGTTTCTTATCTCTTTGCCTAACAGCAAGCTTAGAGAAATTTAACAAAATGCTGAAATTCCTGTTAGTATGTTCAAGCCTCAAAATCTGAGATTGCATTTTCAATAATTTAATATATCATTCAACTTTATTGGAGCTACAGTAGGAGTGTATTATTTGAAGTGTTTCTTTAAAAGCAAGACAAAAGCCCAGCATTCTTGACATTCTTCTGCAGCACCTTTATCTTGCCCAGGATATATAATTTGAACTCTGTCATCTACTGACCTTTAATCCTCCATTCTTTTCTTAAGAAGTCTTTTTTCCTTCATCAGTGTGATCTCATAATTAAAGGCCTCAAAAGATTATTTTAATTTTGACTTAGAAAACATTTTAGCTTTTATTTTAGAGGGAAAAATGCATAAGAGTTACTTTTAATGTTTGTATCACTTTAGAAAATAAAGACTTCAACTTCATTTTGAAAATTTTCCTCTGTAATGACAATTTCAAAACAAGCCTTTTCAATGTAGTTTAAACTGGGGATATGTGTTAAATATGATTGCTGTGATAGTGACCAGAAGTGTTTGAACAACTTTGGGGACCAAACCTCTCTTAGGCTTAAGGGCTTAGAACGCAAAACTGTAGTGCATACAGTTAAACAAACTATACAATTCAATTACGCTATTAGGTATATTTTCAGATTGTTGTCCTCGGCAACCAAGTATCTGGAAGACTTCCAAAAGCAGCTCCGATTGGACAATGAAATACCAAAACATTTGATATCTCAAATGAGGTGAAGTTAATAAAAAAATCAAACCAGAGTAAAATATTGAAATATTTTGTAAAAATTGTCAAGTTTTACTACAGCACACTTGCTGGTTGATGCAGTTCATGAGTACACGGGAAATTCAAGAAGTGAACGAATTTTAGTTGTGGCTAGTACAGATCTGTACCTTTCTATTTGCTGTTGCTACCTCTGAAAGGGCAAATAGATGTTTCTGTAGGTGGAGTCATCACGGGGAGGCTTGTGAGACGGTAATATTGTTCACTTCTAAGTGGAAATAAAAGACACAACATCTGATTGTCAGCAAGTCATTATTTTCTAACAATTCCTGTGAAAAACTTGTTGTTATTAATTTTGTTTTAAGGCACACTGAGGTAGTGCCAGTAATGCTGAGTTTGGGAGATGAAACAAATGTCAGGTGAAAGAATGAGCTATGATAGGAGCTGGGAAAAATCAAGTAATAAATCTCCCTACATGCTGTTCAAAGGGAAATGTGTGTTTAAAGAATAAACTGTGAAAAGCTTGAAAGAAATGCCAGAGTTGTGATCATTCCGTGCATTATCTCTAAATAATTGTTATATGTGTGCTGCACATTTTTTACCTCACATAGTGTATAATTAGAAAGCTGGGTCTCTTTCTGAAAGCAGTCTTACTGTGATTTTAGAAATCCATTCTCAATTTAATTTCATTTACTAGTATCCACTTTCTTGCATCTATCTGGTCTGGAGATGAATTGCCCATTGGCCCCATTGTCAAAATGACAGCATGAAAAGGGAAGCATGTGGTTGTAATAATAATGTGGTACATGTGTAGAAGGTCAGAGAAGCAACAGATTAACATTCCAGCAGATGATTTCCTTAGGGACAACTCTTGAAAGTATCAAAGGCCAAAGGTCATGACACTGATAATGTCTCTAATGTTGGCAAAATAGTTGCTTGAATTTCTCCTTTCTAGGGGTAATGCTTTTTCTTTCTTTATTTTTTTTCAATTAGGTACTGAAACCTGCTGTGAACCTTGATAAATTAGTTCCATAAATATTAGTCTAATTATATAGGTAATAATGGTGTTTAAATCAACCAATTGTCTGGTCTCCATTAAGTCATGTATTGAAATGAACATGGTTTAAGTGAAGAAGCTTTCTTTGTGACCTAGAATATTGTCATGGAAAATTTTGGAAAATGTTTTATCATTTCAGGCAATGCACAATGGATTCTTCATTTCCATAGTAGGAAGCATAAAAGATGGGAGGCCAGTGTGTATGAATAAAAAGCTCTTAGCCAAACTCAAAGAGAAAAAGGAAGCATAAAAAGAGTCAAAGAATTATAAGCAAGATGGGAGGAGGAGTAAAACCCTGCCTGTGCATCCTGGGATGGACCTAGGAAAGTTAAAAGGAATTTAACCTGGCCAAGGTCATCAAAGACAACAAAAAGTGCTTTAGTAAGTAGTAAAGTACAAAAGTGCTTTAGTAAGTAGATAGAAGGAAAACTAGGGAAAATGTGGGCCCACTGCCCAATGAGACAGTGGACTTGGTTATACAAGACATGGGAAAGGCTGAGCTGCCTTCTTTGCCTCAGCCTTTACAGAAAGACTGGTCTTTAGGAAGGCCTTCTGTTCTTCAGATTCTCTGCAGGAAGGAAGAAATACTCTTGGTGGAAAAGGATCAGGTTGGAGACTATGAGCAAACCAGGCATATGTAAATCCATGTGTTCATGGGATGCACCCACAGCATCTGGCAGGTATCATTGCAGGGACACTCTCAACAATCTTTGATAGATCCCAGCAGCTGGGAGAAGTATGCAAAGACTGGAGGAAATAAAATGTCATAACCACTATCTTCAAGAGGGGTAAGTATGACCCAGAGGACTACAGATGAGCCAGCCTTGCCTTGCTTTCTGGGAAGGAGCTGGAGCAGCTAGTCCTGGAAACAATTTCCAGACATAAAAGCACAAGTCATCAGGAGGTGTCAGCATGGCTTCACCAAAGGGAAGGGCCACAGGCTTGACAAGGGGCTGAAAGATCCCTCATGTATAAGTCTGAAAGTGTTAGAACTGGATAAAAGAAGGCACATGGGGGTCCCATCAATATGTGCAAGGTTATTATGAAAGAAGGGTGCAAAGAGGACAGAGCCAGGCTCTTTTCAGGGGTGCTCAGTGAACAGAACAAGGCAATGGATACAAACTGATCCACTGGACACTCCCTCTAAACATTGCAAACCTGTTTTTTATCTGTGAGGGTGACTGAGCACAGGCACCAGATGTCCAGAGAGATTATGGAATCTTCATCCTCTGAGATACTCAAAAGCCACTGGGACACATTTCTGTGCAAACAGGTGTATATTGAGCAGGGGATTTGGACCCGATGACTTTCAGAGGACAGTGTTAACTTCAACCATTCTGTGATTCTGCAACTGGGATTCTATGATTCTGTGAAATTACAGAATTTGACCAAAATTGCTTTTTAAAAGTACTCCAGTGTTAAAAGTGACAGAAAAAAATCACCAACAAACAAGTTTTCTGGGCTTCAAATCAAGTGGGCCTTCTTGGTAAGTAAACAGATTTTTGCACTATCTTACAGCCTTGCCAAACCAAAGCAGAGGTCTGCAATTCAATACCTTAGTAGTCAAAGAAGTGTTTGAAAATGGTTGAAGCTAGAAACTGCAAATGGAGTCTTTTAATTAGCTGAAGGTATTGAGATGAAAGAGACCCCTTTTCATGCTCATGGCTGTTTTCACCATGTGTGGTATTTCCTTCCTCCACTGATGAGACATAGGCGTGCCTAACCAACAGTTCATTATACTGAAACAGAAAAACTGATTCATTTCAGTGTGTGACATATGGGCTGGAGTGAGCAGCACTCATATGCTCAAATAGCCTAAAGCAAGTAGTTTAATAGATTCCATGACTAGTTGATGAGCCTGAACAGAAAAGAGGGGCCAAGGGGACTCCAGCAAGAAGTAGCAGGAGGAAAATTAAGCAGGGTCAGACACTGAACCAAAGGTTTTCTCCTGTTTCCTAAAGTATTGGTATGCCTGCTCTGCTGAATGTACTGTTTCTTTTTAAAGCTTCTGGAAATACTCTTACAAAAATTCAAAACACAGCCACAAATCATTTATAGGAGACAAAAAACAATAAGTAGTGTCAGCAGAGAGAGATATATTTTACTTGGTCCTGCCATAAGGAATTATAGTGGGCTGTGATGAGTGGAATATAAAGTAGCATAAGTTACCTGTTGACAACAGGGTTTGAAATTATAAAATGTAAAACCAATATATTTCCCTCACAGTATCAAACAGCTGGGATTTTTTATACCTAGTAGTGGAATAGCATGTCATTTTTTTCAGAGCCCCATAATTCTGTAAGCGTGTTTAAGTACATGCTGTTATTTATTTGGTTTGGGTTTTTGTTTCAAGTATTACATATATTTTGATGCACAGGGATGCAAATATAATAACAGTGATCAGCATTCTGTGAAAAGCTGTTATCATAGATGGTTTTCCGGTCTTAACTTTGGTTTTGCTAATTTAGGAAATTGTATTTAATGTACTGAAGTAGCTAGCAATAATACTATCCTCTTATGAATTATCACTGAGCTAAAAATCCTGCAGGAATCTTATTTTTTCATGCTATTTAAAAATCTAATTATAAAAATAAGCCTTGATGAGGAACTGACTGCAGCAGAGTTCAAATAAGAGCTTTTTGAATGACAGATGGTAATAAGCAAGTCAGGCAGTTAGATGATGGTTTATGTGCTAGACATTATAGGTGTTGTAACTATTGACCCATGTTAATGTCGTTACTCTGGCAAATAAAATACAGGAAACAAAGCTACCTTGGATGACTTATCCCAGCTGCTGATTAGTAGAATATTTGTCAGTCAGCAGCAGGGCCTGCTCAGTTGCCTGATCTTAAATCCTTACCACCTTGTCTTTTCCTTTTCGGTCCCTTTTTCACATGCTTTGCCATTCCTATTGTTGTTCTCTCAATCTACCTCTTTAATACCACTTTGATGTTTCTGGTAAAGAATCTCATTCTGACAAATAGAGCTAATAGGGTCAGGAGGAAGCAGAGGTAGTTGGAAAGGTGTTTATCTCTTCTTGCAAGAGGTGAATGAGGCTTTTGTCTAGAGGGCACCCTCAAGGCCTTGTACAGAATGGTGACAATATAAAATGAGGTGTAATAAATGGGAATGGCAGCAGGGATAGTTGCTAGATTTGCTATCCATATGAACTGACCCAATCACCCATAACTGCAACACTGAGGAGCAACTGATAAGCTGTAATCTGAACACCTGTGATTCAAGTGCAGGAAAATGTGTGACAAACAGACTTTATAAAATCCAGCCTTGGTTTGTTAAATGTTTATCTTACCAAATATTTCAAAATAAATGTATTTTTTCCACCACTTGTAGAAGTTGCACTGGGATGTGCAGCTAAGATGCAGCCGTTCCTATAGTTTCCCACACGTTTTCTTTCTGCCATGTTGGTGCGTGCTGAATAAAGCTGGCACAGCTTTTGGGTCATTGCCAGCTGTGGGAAGTATGCCTGTGCTGGAGAAATGGGCTGTTAGTAAGTGAACCAGCAGGCTTACAGCATTTCCTCGGTAATTATGATACGGTGATTATGATACTTTCTGGCTACATCTCTCCTACTTAATCTATATTATTCTTGAAATAGACCATAGGAATGTCAATTTTAGTCTATCCAGGACAGAAGGTGAATGCTGACTGTCTGTCAATTTTGGTCTTTTAAATTGTTGGCCTGCGTAGAGTCAGAGAGTTTTAGGATGGATGATGGTGCAGCAAATGCTGCATCTATCTAAAGCATATGCTTTAGATAGCCCAGTGAAAGAGCTCTGAGCAGATTCAACACTTGTGCTGCCTCAAGAGAGCCTGAGCTGTTAATGGAAGATGTGTTTTCATTAACAGAACAAGTTCAAGGAGGTCATAATACAGGAGGTACTGCCTGGGTCCTGTGGCATAGCCCATAACATCATTCAACTTGTCCAGGTACAAGTTTATGATTTCATTTTTCATTCTTTAAAACCAAAAGAACTGAATTTATTTCCTCTGTATTATCATAATGATACATTACCCTCATTATTTTGTCCCACTACTGATAGCCCTTTCTGCATATGACTTACCCCTTAATTTCAAAAATTATTTTTATGTTCAGCAAAGAGGAAGAAATGGAGTCAGCTGGAGTCTCACAAAAGTCAGTGTGAATATGCACAATAATTTTTTTTGCTATTGATATTATTCTGGTGGTTTATATTATTCTTAACAATGAACCAGTGACTCTAGTCATGTTTAGAATTGCTGCTACTGCTTTTCTCTTTGTGAATGTTTTTGCATGTTTCAGTGCCCACGCCATTTCTGTGACTGAAGTATGTTCAGATCAGGGACTAAGTAATAGCAAGGTCACCTGGCTGCTAGGTGAAGACTATCATAACTGACCTAGTAGTTACTTGGAATAAAAGAGGTCTTTGCAGACACAAAGTGTGATTTCCTATTTTCCCTTTAAAAATACAGTTATTTAATAATTTTTAATTTTTTAAAATTTTTTTTTCTAAAAAATACTGGTTTCATCCTGACATGAAACAGGTTAGTGTCCCACAGGATAGAAAAAACTACTCCCTATAAATAATGCTCAAAGATAGATTTATTTCTATGTAATTTTTCCTTGTTTGTCTACTAACTTCAGCTAGATTTGGGAAGAATAACTGAACCAACTAATGCCTACACTGAACTCAACACTTCCCCTCCCCTTGAAAAAGCTACAGATAGCAAGAAAGGAGGAAAATGAATTGGCAGATATGAAACTTAGTGAAGAACTGAGCAAATACAATCAGGTGAAAGGACCAAGGACACATGGTCTTCTGTGTCTTTTCAGAAGGAAGGAGGACAGGGAGGTGGGCAGAAAATGAAGGCAATTGCCCATACTTGGAGGTTGTATGCAATTCTGTTCAGTGTTGTGGAGCTGTTAATTACCTCTACCCAGTCTCCACTGCATTAATGACACACAACCTGCTCACACATGCAGCAATGAAAGTTTGTCTCTGCCATGCTGATGCCCTTATCTTTCTGTTCTTCTTCTTTCTGTGCTAATCTTGTTGGTGTTGTGCATGCATTACGATATCCTTGTGTTAAAATTCTGGATTTTGGCCAGGTTTTTGTTTGTTTATCCACACTTAGTCTTATAGACGGAGCATGTGTTCTTCTTAAATCAACTGCTCAAAGCTGAAGTTGTCTTATGCCACTTTGCACTGAAGGCTACTAAGGATGTATTTCACAATATAGGTTCATCTTCATTGACCACATCAGACTTGGTGTTAGTCTTATATGGGCTTTGTGCATAAGACTTGTCTACCTCTGAGTTGAACGACCTGGATGTTCACTTTTCCTGAACTCATTCATCAATGCCAAGGTTACTTTTCCCTAAATTTTATTAACGCTAGTCCTGTTGATGCCCTGCTGATGGCCCAAACACCTCCTTTCCTAGTATTCTTTACCATTGAGTTCAGCTAGGACTGATTTTTTTGCATCCTTGCAGTATTGCCAGTGCCCATGTGCTAGCTAGCAATAAGCATTTAGGAGCTGACACAGGCTAAGGGTTGGTGCAGACTGAGGCTACTTGCTCTTAATATGGAAGTGCCACTTTCTGGGACCTGTGGGTTTAGTGGGTTCCATGAAAAGAGGGGGTACCATTTTTACTGGCGAGAGCCTGAGATAAGCAGACTTGATAGACCATCTTTATGGTGGCTGGAGGATCACAGTGGAAGGTCTGTTTGCACCACGTGCAAACCATGTGCCAACAACAGTTGCCTTTGCTGGCTGGGTGCCGGGGAAGACTGGCAGTGTTGACGACTTTTCACTGAAACTAGATCTGAACTATATATTTTATTGCTGAGATTTTCAAAGTGTTTGGAGACTGGCCAAAATAATATATTTATTAAATTAACCCATGAGTTATATAATGTTTTAGTAATATGTTACTTTTCTCTGGCAAACCTGGAAAATATAGGACTCACATCTTTCCTGAACACAGTATCACTTTTAAAAAGGGGTCTTTTCTCAGCTGTCTTTCTCAGAACTGCGTACTACATGCCAGCAGTAATAGAATGCAGAGAAATCAGAAGAGAGCTAGTCCAAGGAAGAGATAAGACCCACGGATCTATGCTTTTATTTTCCACATGACCCTGGTGACTGAAGCCAGGATTGAGAGTTAAAATCTGTGGTTGCAATTTGGTTCTTGGAAATCGATCAAAACTGTTTGAGGTAAGGAAGCAAATTCAAGAGAAGTGTTCTGTTTGGATTTACTTGGTTCAGTTCAATTTCAGATGGCAAGTTTTTGTACTGTCTTCCATTTAGGTCCCATGTGCCTGTAATGCAAAATTGACTTGGACTTGTTCAGAATCAGGAAAGGGAGGCAAAAATTACTGGAAGTTTACATGCAGCTTGCAAGCAGAGTGAAAGGGGAATGAGATTTAACTACCAGGTTCTAAATGGCCATGAACAGAAGAAAATTGCATTGGAATGAAGCAGCTTCCCTTGGGTCAAAATACACAGAGCTAGCCTGAAAATAAATACTATGCCTCAAGCTGTGGTACCTTTTTTCTATTTCTTCTGCCTAAGGAAATTGGTAAGGATAAGCATTGCTTTCCAAATAGCAGTTTGTTAGCTGTCAGCAGCACCTGGATGTGACAAAAGCAAAATCCAGCTTTTACAGGTTTTCAGTAGTGACCAGTCATTGAGTTGAAAAGAGAGGAATCATCAGATGTTGCTTATCAAACAGAGTTTTCATGCTCAGCACCTCAAAGAAAACTTAGGTTTTCTTTCAAAAAAGACCTTTGTTCCTTTGAAGTAATAGCAGGCAATGTGAAATGAATTTTAATCAGAACCTGTCAATACCTATCAGTGCACAGCATTTCATATCACTGATAGTAAGAGTCTGAAGGGAATGGCAGACTGGAGAAAGTAAAATCTGGAGGCAAAGCACACAGTTTCCAGCATCCAGGTCAGATAGGGGCACCAAATGTCTTCTGAGTATCAGATTGATTTCCATCAAAGGAAAAATACACAAGATAACTCCTTATATATGTATCCTAAATATAAACCCATTTCTTGAAGGAATTTTAAAAAATATTTCATTAAAACCAAAACTGAATGAATGGATTTACAAAACAAATACACATTTTACCAAAACGAATAGAACCACATCTGCAGTATAGTTTCAAATACTCCATGTTTCCTGATAAAACTACTTGATGCAACAACGAAAAATATTATGTAGACACTAAACTTAGAAATCCAAAATTGTATAATTAGTAACTATCAGAGTAGAAACAGTTAAAACCAGGATAATTAGGAGAGATGAATTCAAGTAATAGGTGGTGATTTATCAGTCTTGTTTTGCTCCTGTTCTGGTTAGTGCTTTTCCTGAGAGTTCATCTTCTGACACATGAAATTGCAAATAATCTGGAAGGTGGACATGATTACTTTTAAAGGCAAATAGGTGAAATAACAATGACTTCAAGATTGCTATCATGCTCTTTGTAAAGTGACAAAACTGGGACATGAATTTCCCCTACAGATATCAATACTCTAAATGTGCTTCTAACATCGTTTTAAAGAAAATAACCATTCAATGGTATTAAAGGCTATGAGAAGTGAGGGTCATATGCAAAGCAAAACAGATACCATGTGCCAGAGCTTTTACAATTTAATCTCCAATCCTCTGGAGTTAAAGTCTCTTCATCTTTTCTGAAGCACTCTGATTGCTTTGGGGCAGAAGGTAACATAAGACAGTGCTTTTTACTGTTATTTCTCTGAAGCACCTCTGCTGGCAGCCAGGTTAGCTGTAACTTAAGTCTCACCAAAAAAAATACACTTCTTTTGCAAATTTTTCCAGAAGTCACAAGGAAATTCCTGTTGGGCTGTCACTGGTAAAAACAACCTTGTTGCCAGGTTTCATAGTGCTGGTCGTCATAATGGGGAAAATAATAGTGCTAAAAGAGGAAGCAGAATTAGATGGATGGGTGGAGGGAAAACACTTTAATGGGAAAAACCACAAGATGTTATGTGCCAAAGAGACAGATTTTACTCTTTTCAGATGCCAGTGCCCACTCTCACTGCAACACAGAGCAAATGTGTGTTGTTGACAGGGAAACTGATGCTTACAGACAGATATTCCTGTAAATGTAGGGCTGTGGGGAGTGTGGACCCACACATCACGGCACTGAAGCAGGCTACAGCACAGCTAGAGTTGGAGTGAAATGGCAAACCTTATCCCTTTCACTCACCAGACATTTGTTTTGACATCAGTCTCAGATTATGAGTAAGATTGGTAGGCTTTCTTTCCAGCTTTTTTTGCACTTTCTCACTTTTCACTGTGTCACTTCCCTTGTCACTCTCCTTATTGGAAAAAAAAAGGTAAAAGTTAGACCACTGGCAATCACTCTTTTTAATATGCTGCAGGGACAGAGGTGTGTCTAGATCAAGATTTTCAAGCTTGCAGCTAACCACATGGAGAGATAAAATGAGCATACACAGCACCTGCAGTCATGCACTAAGAGAGACTAAAAGAAAAACACTCAGAGCTCAAAACAAAATCCAGTTTCACTGAACAACAATTTACCTCGGGCTTGTTTTCCTATCTTGGGTTAAAAAAAGAAAGGGCTAGAAAAAAGGCATTGTGCCAGGACCTTCACACAGCAGATCAGAGTTTTTCATGTCCCATAAGGATCTGTTCACTTTTGTTTTTTCTTTTTCTGAAGGAATGGAGAGATATTTCAGAGGTTTCTTATCATGCAGTGTTGCATCCAAAATGGGTGTTTAGAACAAAACAAGACATTGTATCTATATGATATGCTTCAAAGGTAAAAGCAAAAGGAATTTTTATCTTCAAATATGAAATAAGATTTTAATTGTCATGAAAAATGCCTGTCTAGCACCTGCCTACAAACACCTTCTCAAATACTGTCATAAGTATCGTATTCCTCAGAAATTCCCATTTTAGTTATTTCTGAACATATCAAATTTAAGGTGCAAGCATGGCTAGAATTCTGTATTGAGCTTGAAGGTGATCTGAAAAATAACCTGCATTATTGTAGAGAGTTTAGTGTAGATAAGCACTGAGGCCGTTGTGGAATGAGCCAAGGAAGAGGCATACTGTCTGCAAAAAGCACTGAGGAGCTGGACAGATTTACTCCTAGCTGAGGGTTGCACATCATACCAGCTATAAAAATCTTGTGAAATTTATCATGCTTTTGTTCAAATGAACTGTGCAACTATAACTTCCTAAATTACTCCTCTCACAGTGCCAAACCTATCCTGCTTCTTGGTCCAGTAACAAGGCAGAAAAATTACTACAACAAAACCTAGCTGAAGAACTCTCTTCTTATTCATCTGTTTAGCTGTCCACATAACCATTCGTGCAATTTCTACATTGATGACTTATATATATCTTCAGATCTGAGGAGTGGAGACTAAGAGGATTTGAGGCAGTGTCAGACAATGATATCAGGACTGAATTTCAGAGATTCCTGCCTCTTGAAATACTACAAAAGCCAGTCCACAATTTGTTTCTGTTGTTGAGCTTTCTCTCCACACCTGTAATCAAAAAAGCCTGCCTTGCAAAGCACATCAGCTTACTGGTACGGGTGCAGAGTAGAGCATGGCTGAGAGACTGTGAGGTGACCTTTGATTTCACACTACTGAGTCCTGAGTATGACCACACTTCCTGGATTTATTATGATGTTGTGATAAGGTAATACAACACATTAAATAACAGTATGATCTCTTGATGCATTTTGCCTCTGAAGATTTTCTGACACTTTTTTTTTTGTGGGCAAGGATGGTCTTCGATCAGTGAGGGTATGAGGGTTAAAGAGAAATATTTTTCTTTTATTTGAGTACAACTGTCAAACTGAATGATAGAGTTCGGGTCTAAAATATGAAAAAAATTACATCTTTGGGTCTGTTTCAATTTTCTTCTCCAAAAATTTTTTTTCCTACTGTGTCGCAGTCCATCTTCCTTTTCTGAAAAATGACAGTGGAATGAAATTTGTTTCACTTCATTGATGTTTCTCAGTAGTTTTCCATTAGGAAGCCCAGTGTGTGGAGAGGCTGACTGATGCCATCTGGATCAATACAGATGCAGTTTGAATCTCCGGTGATTTTGTGTTTCTGGGACATGAGCATGTCTCATGGTAGAACATTTTGCAGTGCTGCTGCCATTGCTTCCCAGGAGCAGGATTTTTGTGTAGTCTTCCAAAGACAGGTGAGATGAGGCCATTTCCCTATTGAAACTATGGAAAAGCACAGGAATAACCTTTTTGTTTACAAGTGAAAGAGAACTTTTTTTCTCATTCAACTAGGAAATACGCAAAAAGCCTGTGTTTCTACTGATGGTGTCCATTAACGTGGGAAAGATCTGACAAAAAATATGCATTTTAAAAAGACTTTTGTACAGCATTAACAGTTTCATAAGTACTGCAGTAAAAATCTTTATTTTCCTCCTGTTCCTAGGCCATTGGTTCTCCATTTCAACATCTCAGCATTTTTCAGCACATGAAGAATTTTTTGATGTTTTCTTCAATATTGTATCCACCCAAATGTAAACTAAGAATGCAGCCTCTTCACACATCCCCAGTCCACAGAGTTTTCAGTGTCTGAACAGCTTTTTCACATCTCTACACACTCCCCTACTGAGCTGCCCTCTCACTGTGAGCCACAAATCTGCACAGCATCCCTGACTATTTATTAAGCTCTGAGAATGTGTTCACTAGCATAAAGATCAACTGGAGGCACTGGCTTCTCTGGAGAGCTTAAAAATGCATAAAGGAGAAAGACACGGCACTGTGAAGCTGAGGAAAAAGATTAGTTTTCATATTGTATGTACATGTAGCATGATTTTACTTGCTCCCTGCATGCTTTCCTCTCTATTTTTCATAGTGTCCACAGTGGCAGTCATAGGAATAATGCACACAGCTGTCCACATATGTGCATGTAGAGCTCAGGTTCTTATTTTAAATAGTAAAAACCCTATATATTTGTCATTTGCACAAAAGAGGATTTTTTGTATTAAGAGAACAAGCATATTACTTTTGAAAAACTACTTACTCCCGCTCCCAAAATGTACTTGTTTTCAGAGGTATTTTTGTTTAACTCAGTTCTTCAATAGTGTGATGATTTTCAATTTGTTTTTCAATTTGATGGATAATTTTTCATTTGTTTTGTAACAAAAATAATATAAATGAAACAAAACAAAACAAAAAGCCAGCAAAAATTAACTAGCTCCGTTCTAGGCAGTGCATCTTAAGCAATACTATTGAAACAAGTATACTAACAGAGTGTGCATCCTCTATTTGCCATCTTTGCTTTCCCTTATTCTCCCCACACAGTAAAGCCCTTGTTTATGTCTTCCGGCATTCTTTTCTTCATGAGCTCTCCTTCTGGATTTATGAAAACAAAAATTAAAAAAAAAATTGCAAAGTAGACAATATAAGAAAAGAAATTATACTGGTAATCCAGTAAGGAGCATGTCTACACATCATATATATATATATATAAAAATGCTAGGACAGACAGTGAGAAAAGTAAAATTATGAAAGAAAATATGAGGGCATACATTCTCAAAGCACATGAAGAGAGTAAATATATAGGGATATTTTTTATTGAGCTTCAGGGGGTGCTCAAAGGGTAGAATCAAACTTTCCATGATAAGGAGCCAGCAAAGTCTGGGTAATGAAATATTCTCTTTCAAGGTTAACAGTGGACTCTCCCAAGGCTTTGCATGCCTTCTGAGTGTAGAGTTCAAGACAGCATTTCCAAACACAGCTTGACCTGTTTTCTGTCTGATGTTGAAGAGTGCAGGTGGGAACTCAGAAGTCCCATTTTAAGAAACTGCTCATAAAAAAACTATTTGATGCCCTTGCACCAATCCTTCCATAGGCAACATTATTCTTATCTACTAAATAGAGTGACTGTGGTTGAATAAAGTTGACTGAAGACAAATTCGAAAATTTAATGGGACAACTGTTTCCAGGAGCTTGAGTTCTCTTCATATGGTTCTGATGAGTTTAGATAGCCCCAGAATTTTACAAGGCAGTAATGACAGATTTTGTGTGTGGGTGTGTGTGAGAGAGCCTGGGGTGGAGTAGAATTGATCTTAAGAGCCTACAGGTTTAGAGAGCTTAATTCACAGAGTTGGCTATACAAACAATGATGTCTAATTAATGTTTTATATGTCTTATGAAATTTGAATATTCCTCTGGAAAATGCAAGGAGCCCTTATTAGTGTGAAATCTGGGAAAGTGACACATTGCTGCCATTTGCTTCCCATCTCATATGCCAAAACAAATCTTACCCCAAGCCATTTTGATTTCTTTTATCTGTTCACTCCTTTATGCTCACCTGGAGTGTGAACTGTAATACAATTGTAACAGGAACAGACAAACATCAGCACTTGTGCTTTTCTGATTTTTCCTTACATGAATGTAGATTCATTTCATGTAGCAAATTATATTGACTGGGTTTGCTTTTCTTTGCAAATTGAGTGTTAATGGTTACACACTTTATTTCTTAATGTCTGACTTGTGATTTCGTGGTTTCAACAAGCTAATGCATTTATAAAAGAGTACAAACTGAACACTTCACTACAAATGAGGTATTTATTGTTGTAGTTCATCTTTCTGTTTGCATGTTGTTAACAACATGCAGATGGGTTAGAATGCATCTTTTGTTCACTATTTAAAATTTTTGAAGCAATTTTGGAATAATGAAAAGCTATGTATTTGACATGTAAAATGTGTGATTGTTTACCTTTGTCATGAGATGCTGTTTCTCTTTTGTGGTTTTGTAATTGTAACTTTTCCAGACAAGAGGGGAGGAGGGGAGAATGGGAGAATGGTCATAGGAACACTTTCAATAAAAGACTTCACATTCGCATATTCAC